>NC_057950.1:9233279-9605360 GCF_018555375.3 Anguilla rostrata
ATACATTAAATTAACGAAGTACTGTCCTCAGTGTACGTGCTTTAGGTCCACGGTTATTGTCACAAACAACAGAAACTAGCTATGTACACAAACTAGCACCGGAAAAAAAAAATTGTGATCTGAATAAATTACGAAAAGAAGCACACCTGTTCTAAGGGACTATTAACCTCCCCTAAAAACATACTATATGCTGTTAAGAATTCAATACCTCTCCTCCTTTTCATCTCTTGAAAATTAGATTTTTTTTTTTTAAAGCTGTTTTTCAGTATTTTGAGAACATCGCGTCCGTCTTTTTTGCCCAGCAGCCCCCAGAAGTAACTCATCTTGACATTAGTGGTTACATATATAAAGCATATGGTTGCAGAAACCCGATGAAGGATACAACGCACAACAATGCACTTTACAATTGTGATGTCATACACATTGTGACCCCAATTATATTGCTTGGTTTGTTGCTTTTTTTATTTTTTATTTTTTACTACAGGGAATTGTCTTCCTGGTGGGTACAACTGCGTCCCGTGATTGGCCAGTCCAGTGTGTCACATGCAACACCACCAGCTGCCGTGAAGGTCTTTCATTCTATTTTTACCACGGAAACAACCTCAGAACATTCTGTATCAGCACGAAGGAGGCAATAAATCTCCCACAGGGCAAATTTCACTCAAAATGTAAAAAAATGCACCTTCTTGTAATTGTCAAAGGCCATAAACTGAATGGCTCCATATGGGAATATCCTGACCATCATGGCTCCGTTCCCCTTGTACAAGCCGAGGTAGCCCTCTTTCTTTGGTATGGCGCGGATAGTGGCGACGACCCCTACAATTCAAACAGAGCTAAAACTGCATCCACAGGCCCATTGTCAGCCACGCCAAAACAAAATCTATGGTCAGCAGAGGTTCTTACGTTTTAAGAATACGCTTAAGACAATAATTGTTTCTTCAAGAGCACTGCAATAAGTCATGCTTTTTTGTTTAACCAGCCTGATGTCTGCAATCATTCAAGGACCTTCTAATGGGAAGACCTGGGTTGAGATCACAACAAGCTGCCAATATGCTCACTGAACTTGAATGGCGATTGTTAATGAATTACCAATTTAAAAAATGAATTACAAAAATCAAGCTGGCACCTTAGCAAGTTTGTAATACACCAACTGACTATACATACAGGCCTATATGCTTTTGAACATGCATGCTTAGTGCATTTGGGCGTTAGCCTCAGTGCTTGCAAAGAAAATTTAACATGGGTGATTGTCGCAGTCATCAATCTTTCACAGAAGCAGGGAGAGAAAAAAACCGCACTGGCTCTTAAGACCCACTGACCAAGGTGTTTGTAGTGGGGATTCTGCGCCTGCAGTAATATCTTCACTCTGTCCAGAGGAGCAATGGTGGATTTGGCACAGCATCCTGCAACGCCTTGACAAGAAAGCACACGCATTAATGCCAGCCTGAAATTTTTCACTGGATTTGTTTTCAGTGCTATTGTGTAAACATACGTTTATGCAGGTCTGTTTAATTTTGCAAGATTAAGTAAACTGTAATACCCAGCATTTTGCAATATCCAGCATATTTCAATATGCAGCATAGTACACCATTCATGTCACCACAAACCAACACCCTAGTTGCAAATATTTTAATTGCATGTTCGCTATACGTGTCATCCGTTTCTTTGTCAAAAGCCATAAAATATATAGGAAGATTTACTTTTTAACGCCTCGCATGTTAAAAAATAAATCACTGAACAGGACTGAAATAAAGCTTTACTGAACCATGTACTTATGCCTCAAATTTTAACACGTCTTAACCATTCTCAGTAATAAAGTCTTACTTACATTTTTTTTTTTTTTTTTTTTTTAACTGATGAGTGTCGATAGCTTTTTTAAACTAATTTCATAAGAGCAGACACTGGCTACTATTAATAGGACGGTCGCAGAAGTCACAGTTAGTACCCCATAAATAGCAACACTAATGCACTAAGCTTCGGGTCATATTTTTATTGATTTTTTTCATCAGTTTTACCCTCTGCGCCAGTGTCATCATGGCATGCCGTCTTTTCCCAGTGCGCGTGAGGGCAGGGCAGAGTCCTGGCATTTCTCTGCCGTTCAGTCACCGCGCGCGGCGTGGCGCGACTGGTCACCAGCTTTCACCTTGATCCGTGCTGCCAGAAGAGGGTAGCTTTGAAGCTGTGAAGTCGCTGAAGTTTTTTTTTTTTTTTTTGGGAAGTTGAGGTCTGGTGACATCAGATCATGCTTCAGTATGTGGCAGGACGGCCAGCGTGACGAGGCGGTAGACCGCACCCCCCCCCCCCCCCCCCCAGTAGTTGGAAATGATCTCATTCCTCAGTGGCTCCACGTTTATATAAAGGATGTGCCGCAGCGGCAACACAGAGCACAAGCACACCACAGGGGCACGCCGGGAGCTTAGCAGCTGGGACTAATTCACATCACAGGCAAACATGGGACTGCTGGTCGAAGATCTGGTAAGTGGTACAAGGATGTTTGGGATGGATCATTGATCCATTCAGTATTTTTTTTTTTTCTTGCTGTGTATCAAAAGAAAGTATTATTATTACATTTATATAGCACTTTTCGAAATGCTCAATGTGCTTTACAGTGAAGGGGAACTCACCTCACCCACCACCAAAGTAGTTTATATTTATACATTTATGTATTGTGCCATGTAATCAATGGACATTGATTATTTTGTTTGCTGTCCTTAAATGAAAACTTTTAGTCCCAGTGGGGTTTATTAATTTAATTACAAAGCCAAACTGCTTTAACTTGAGGAGCTTGACTGGACTGGAGGAGATTTTTTGCTGGCTTATGCTTAAACTGTGCAGACATGTCAGCTTAATATATTTCTGATTGAAACCTTTTAATCCACCTCTAAGGTAAACCAACCTTAGTACAGTCTGTTGCACTGTATTTTAACATTTCTCTCATTCTTTAAAATATCTTTTCAGCTTCTGCAAACTTTCAGTGTCCTCAGAACACACATTAAACACATTTATACATCAATAATTAATTTAATAATTACCTATTAATAGTAAAGCTTTATAAATGCTCTTGTGTACAATGCCAATATAACCTTGTCCTCAATGCTTCCTTTTATCTGCAGTGGTGATTTCAGGTCCTTGAATGTTGATGTGAAAATTTTGAATAAATTACGGTGCTCATTGGAAGGCAGCAATACACATGACACATACCTTGACGCATCTCATTTCAATTCATTATATCACATGCAGTTTTATATTATACCCAACTTTTACTGGTACAAAGTTTCCATCATTGGAAGCTACTAGAAATATCTTCCCTTGGACAGAGTGCTTAAAGCGTCAGTAATACTGATATGCTTTTAGTGATGTCTATGGTGTGAGTAAGCACTCAAGTAAGAGTCTCGTGCCCACCCATGCTGGCATCAGGCGCGGGCAAAATGGTACAGGGGGTCGCCAGGGATGCAGCGACTTTTGTGGGGTAAAGAGCCGACGGCAACCGCAAGTTTTCCCTTTCTGTTAAAAGGTCGTAGGCAAGAAATGCGAGAGCAAAAACCGCGGAGGGCTACTGCAGGAAGGCTTCGCCGAGGGAGAGTACGAGACGGCCGTCACTCAGGAGAAACAAGATGGCCGACCGTCTCACAGCGACCTCCCTTCAGCCGCCACCACAAACAACAGCCCGCCAGAGGACCTCTACCCGATATCATTAAAAGTAACGCAAAAATCTCTCTAGTCTAGTCTGGTCACTCATTTAATTTAAGCTTAATGCACAAATATGAAGCACAGAACAGGCCTTTTTCGGTTCTCATCTCGACCGCGGTAAGACTGATGCGCTGCTTCATTTTGTTGCTGCAGACTGACAGAGCGGGTCGGCTGAAGCTGGAAACGGTGGAAGACCTTCACAATATTCTGAAGCTGAAGAAGAGGAGGAGGGCGAAGAGGGTGCCAGTTAAGAAGGCGGAACCGAAACCCGAGGCTGTGGTAAGGGATGGTCTTCAATACCGAACACCTTCTCAACCTGATAGCTAACTCTAGAAGCTGGGATGTGAAACCTGTGTTTTTTAAATTGAATTGTCCCTGGGAACTATGACGAGAAAAGGGAGGTTGACCTGTAGGTAACAAATCGGGGGCGACATAGCTCAGGAGGTAAGAGCGGTTCGATCCCCCGCCCTGGGCTTGTCGAAGTGTCCCTGAGCAAGACACCGAACCCCTAATTGCTCCCAACGAGCTGAGTGGTAGCCTACCTTGCATGGCAGCCTTTCACCGTTGGTGTGTGAGTGTGTGTGTGAATGGGTGAATGAGAGGTATCAGTTGTAAAGCGCTTTGGATAAACCATTTACCAAATCGTTTACTGATGTCAAAAAACAGGAAATGCATTGCTTTAAAATCATATATTCTCTGTTCTTCAGCCTGTTGTGGTGGATGGGGATATGTTCCTGAAAGCCGCTATTGAGAATAAATTGCCTGTGATTGAAAAGTACCTAGCTGACGGCGGAGATCCCAACATCTGTGACCATGTGAGTCAACCCTGCTTGCATTACATGGCAGAATGGAAATTTTAATGCCTACTACAGGCAAAGAGCTCAAAGACTCACTAGAACACCTCTCCTTTCAGTTTAAACGGACTGCGTTGCACCAAGCTAGCTCAAGGGGCCATGTGGAGATTGTGAAAAGACTGCTAGAGGCTGGGGCTTTGATTGAGAACAGAGATAAGGTATGTTTTAAAAAAGGATTTTAATTTGCTAAGAAAACCTATGTGCAATTATCCAAATAAATGTGATGAATTTAAAATTTTGTTGGCACGTGGCTGGCGTACATTAATGAAGTTCGCGCTGTGCTGATTTTCCCGCCACAGCTGGAGTCCAGCGCTGTTCACTGGGCCTGTCGGGGAGGTAGTCAGCCAGTACTGGAGCTGCTGTTGAACCACGGGGCAAATTTCAGGGCCAGAGACAAGGTACAGATTGCTTGCACTACTGCTTTCTGGACACTAGAGGGCAGTGGTACTTCTAGATGGCCGACCACAACGTCACATTATCAAATCTGGAACTCGGGACTGAAATACAGAATTTTTATTTTATTTTTACAATTACAGCTGCACTGAAGGTTGAGAAGGTGTGAACTATGGTGCTGATTTATTAAAACATTTTTTATTGATGGCTCTTGATGGTTGTATCTTAGCTGCTGAGTACTCCACTACATGTGGCAGTTCGAACTGGCCACTACGAGTGTGCTGAGCATCTGATTCAGTGCGGGGCCGATATCAACGCCAAAGACATGGTAAGAATTATACCCAGACTCCATTTGTGAAAATGTTGCATTGAGGCCCAAAGGGCCATTGCTTTGAATAGTGTGTGCGGCTAAACCAATGGGGGAACTGCACCCCAGTGTTTGATTTTAGGGAAAGCTTTTGACGGTTTACTCAGTTATGGTTCTGTTAACACCAAGGTTCTTCCAATCTGGGTTGTGTATCTTTCAAGCAGCAGGATGGCGAAACCAATGTAATATTCGTGAATATTCGTATTCACTGGGATAACTAAGTGAAATCTTTTTTAAAAAAATCAGGTTACACAATCAGAATTATGGCATTTAATGTTATCATGGTGGAACGAAGTGTTTAGCTGTATCATTCTATAAGAATAAAATGTAACTTTGACAGTGAACAGACCATACTAAAATTTCACCTCTGGATATTTATGCTGACAGATACAGGCTTTCGGTCTTTCAACCAATGAAAATACACAACACAGGCGAAAACGGTTCAGATTTACAAACAACCAGGCATTTTCAGTTTTGTGTTTGTTTTCGCCCAAACAGGACGGAGACACACCTCTGCACGACGCTGTGAGAATAAACCGATTCAAATTCCTTAAACTGCTGTTGTTATACGGTGCCAATCTGACCATCAAGAACTGCGTAAGTACAGTCAACGGTGCCCAAAAGCTGTATGAGGCTTGTGATGCTGTCCATAGAGCTGGCTGTGAAGTCATATACAACTCTACCTACACAGCTGGGCGGCTCAGTCCCCCACTACGATGCTTTCTGCTCTGAGATTTCATCTGTATCTATTTGTTCTTTCTGTTTTGCTTGGGTGAATCAAAACCCTTAGTCGAAAACCATGTTCTATGATGCACAATCCCAGCAATGAACTGAATGAATTTTCAAGGACCACAGCACCACCTAGAGGCAAATGTATTCCATTACATTACATTTGTTTGGCAGACACTTTTAACCAAAGCGATGAACAATAAGTGCAAGTACCAAAGGTCATTGGAACACCTGCAAAACACAGGTCAGATAAGGTACAATACTCATGATGTAACAGTTAATAATAGCCATGAACACATTGAGTCCAGTTCACACTGTGAGAATAGGCTAGGTCAGAAAGTTATGTCGAGTCAAGACTAGGAGGCATGACAACAAGCTACAACATCAAGATAACAATACAAGTGCAATATAAGTGCTGGATGGAGGTACAAGTGTAACATGAAAGTGCTACAGGAACAAATTCAAATTCCCCAGCAGCACTTACCAGATTCCTATGGCCTTACGTCCTTGAAATTTCAGGTTGTCACAATGTGCTCCTGAAATCAGGGGCCTAGTTAATAAAACATGGAGAATGCGCACACATGAAAAATGTGATATTCATCAAAGTTGCTGGTGGGGCACGTATACATAGTATTACTGATAAATTGCACGTGTAGTATAAATGTGCACATATGCACAGGCTTCAGTTTCTTGCAGCAGTAATGCTTTTAATTTGCTCTTTAAATGTTAGTCTGTTCATGAGCAGTTCATCGCCATGATGGAAGAAGGTTGCTCGGTCGCAGAATGCACTCTCGAATGCTCTGAAATGCTCGGATTGCCTTTATCCTCTGAAAGCATGTCACGTTTAGAACTAGCTGTGTGCACATCAAAGTGTAATTCATGAGTGGCTTGGACCAACACTTCATAATGTGTCACTTAATTAATGAGCAATGCGTTTGCCACATCTTATTCATCTCGTGTTCATCAAGTTATTCATTTGATGTGCGAATGGCATCATTGCATTAACTTACCATATTATCACATGCAGTAATTGTGCTGGTGCTTTTATTAAATTTTTTTTAGGATGGCTGTTATAAAATGCAGGGCCCACATTCATAAAGCATTTTGGAGTAAGAGATCAGTTTAGCTTTTTAGCTCATAATAGATATGGTGAGGCTATGGACTAGGCAAAACTGATCCTAGATCACCACTCCTGCTTTGAGAGGTTTTATAAATATGACCCCAGTTCAAGATGAATGTGAATAACCAAGAAAACACATGTTTTTTTTCTTCTTGGTTTCAGGAGGGAAAGTCCCCATTGGAGTGTGTTCTTAAGTGGCAAAATGGAGCAAAGGACATTCTGAACACTTATGAAGAGGACACAAACTGTCCGTCCCTGTGAAGCCGAGTGTATATCTGAGTGAAAATGTTTTATCTGTTAATATTTCTGATTGTGTGGAAAAACATTGCAGGTCAATGTAAAACTGAGTTAATGAGCCATAGGCTAGTGCTTTGGAAGCATATTCAAGTACATTTATTTATTGAGAATATTTATGACATTCAGAATGACAAGCGACAGAAAGGAAAATGGAAAATGGATTTTTATGTATTCTCGGAAAGACAGGTACTATTTTTACCGTGAGATAAAATGTCTTTGCGTCATAAGGCAAGACCGGTCTGCCTACTGCAAAAAGTAATGGTTCTCCGAAAATAAATTGGCATGTATTCTTGGAAAGCGAGTTACAGTTTTTGGAAAGTTTACTTCAAGATAAAATGTCTTTGCGTCATAAGGCAAGACCAGTCTGACTACTGCAAAAGGTATGGGTTCTCCTGTCCTGGTATACACCTAAATGTTTTGGCTAACACATGCAAGCCGAGTAAAACGAACATTGCAAAAGAATGTTACACACACGTAACGTGTGTAGACTAGTGTCTGAAGTGAACTGAAGCCGTGTCTGACAGTTGGTCAAGAGAATGTTGAAGAGAGGATGTTGTGTAAGGACTTGTCTGTTAAAGAAACTCAAATGTAATGCACAAACTGAATGTATTGTAATTTATAACTAAAATATTTTTGTACATTTTGTTTATTTAAGCTATTTAATGGGAATAAATAACAGCAGTGCTTTGATAAGCATTTTGTCTTTTCCTTTATAAAACAAGTGATTCTGTGGTATCTTGTTGTATGCTATAAAGCAAATTTGTACTCAATGATATACTTGGATTTACCTAACCAAAACCGCCTGGGATTCATATATTACATTACATTACATTACAGGCATTTAGCCATATATATTCTGGTATGTAACAGGATGTTTTATCAAAGTTTCCAAGTCTTTACCAATAACTAAAGGAAATATCATAAAGTATAACATGAATGAAGGTCACGACTGTGAACCATTCTCTGAAGTGACATTATGTGATTGCATAGTGATTAATACTTGAGTGCATGAGTACTGTGACAAGCAATGATTCTGTCTTGGAGACTTTGGAGCATCACTAGCACTTGTGTGCTTTTAAGGAATCTAGATACTATTCCTTACTGTCCTCCCCTGCAGAGTATTGCTCTTCCTGTTTTCAGGGGGAAGGTTCCAAAAGCTTCCCATACATTCATATTGCCTAGGGGTCAGAGTTCCTGGTTTTTATAAATGGTACTGGGGCTGAACTCCTGCTATGGAAATTGTAGTAATTAGTTAATATGTGCTTCTGTTTCTTCAGAGGAAATGTTTGTCATTTGGTTGTAATATGTTCTCATTTCTACCAGTAATCCATGGAAATATAATAAGGAGGATGAAAAGCTTTACTGTCAACGGCTCCTTCAAGTAACACGCTGTGATTGTATAGTGGTGGATACTCTGTATCGTGGCTACAGCAACCCTGGTCCAAATCCAGGTCATGGTAGACATTGGAGTTTCACTAACATTAGTGTGCTTTTCCGGGATCCTGCTATTTCTCCTTAGTGTTTCCTCCTCTGTCGATTTCTTTTTTGACAACATTTTGAGAGAGTAATATTGCTCTTCCTGTCTTCACAGATAAGGTTCCAAAAGGTATCCCACATGTGGTTACATGTCCTTCCTGTAAGTAATGGAACTGCCTTAAAGAAGTATACATTAAATTAACTGAATACTGTCCTCAGTTGTACAGTGTTTAGGTCCAAGGTTATTGTCACAAACAAACAGAAACTAGCTATGTACAAAACTAGCACCGGAAAAAAAATTGTGATCTGAAATAAAATTAAGAAGCACACCTGTCTAAGGGACTAAAACTCATCTATATGCTTTTAATGAATTCAAATACCTCTCCTCCTTTTCATCTCTTGAAAATTAGATTTTTTTTTTTTAAAGCTGTTTTTCAGTATTTTGAGAACATCGCGTCCGTCTTTTTTGCCCAGCAGCCCCCAGAAGTAACTCATCTTGACATTAGTGGTTACATATATAAAGCATATGGTTGCAGAAACCCTAGTGGGAATTTGGGTCAATGCCAAACTTTGAGGCATCAGGAACATCAGCCTACTTTTACTGAATTCAGTTACAACATCTGTATTTGCCTTAAGCTCTCCTGCAAATTACAAATTTGGGAAAGCATTTTCAAGATGTACTAATCCTGACTGCTTCACAGATGGTCTGGAGATGAAAGGTTGTTGGCTGTTAATAAACAGTCCTGGGTTCAACTCCTGACCATGACAACAGTCTTGTTTCTTTGAAAATGTGCTTAAGTTTTCTCAGAGGAGGTGTTTTGTGACATTTTCTTATTTCTTCCAGTAATTCACAGAACTATCATACGATAAAGATTAAATGCACAACTGTCAACAGCTCCCTGTAGTAATATCCTGTGATCACATGGTGGTTAATACTTGGCAATTTTTGGTGCAGCAACCCAGTATTGAATCAGGATCACAACAGACTTTGGTACTAATGCTAACACCTGTGTGCTTTAAATATATACCAATATCTCTCCTTACTTTTATCGCTCCTGCAGATTTCATACTTGTTTGACAGCAGCTTTGAGAGTGTACAGAACAGAACAGGGCCCAGGACAGACAGAGACATGGTCAAGAAGGGTAGGCATGTAGGGGATTGGTCCAGGCACACACAGGTTGCAGAATGTAATGCCTGGCTGCAGTGTAGAGTCTGATGCTCTATTGAACATATTTAATACAGTGGGACAGAAGCAATTCCTCTCAAGGGGAGGCTGCAAACATCTTCTGTGACAAAGGGAAGCATTTTTGACATCAGAATTTAATTCAATGACTCATAGGGGACTAAATATTGAACTTTTTTTTAGTAATATGGCTTTGATCTGTAACTACAATTACTTTCCTCGCAATATGAAACAGTGGACATTTTACATACAAATATAAGTTAATTCTTTGATGATAATGTACTCTTGGTGAAACAGTGGTTTAGTGCAAAAGGCTTTCTAATAATTATTGAGAATTTGTCTCAGACTTTTGTGTTTCAAATTTGCTATTATCACTTCAGGTGTTATGATGCTGTTTAAAGATGTGGTCAAATCACAGCTGGCTTCTGAATTACCTACTGTTTTTCTGTTAAACTCAGGGATATGTAGACACTGCTAATAATAGTTAATGGACATCTCTCTAATGGCAATTTTCATCACTTGAATTTTGGCGCTTATTTCGGGAGCATGGATGCCATCATGCAGACTTTTTTTGTAAGTCCATACACTTAACCACCCCAACAACAGAAACCAGGTTACATAATTTCAGAAGAAAAAAATCTTGTAAATTAGATTAATTGCATGCGCAGCCCCGTTTGATAAGACTGCTTGCTAAGTAGGAATCGCCATAATAAATCAGTGGGAATGGTGTGTCCAAACAGCAGGAATTCCTGATAAAGCAGGACGAATTCCACCCCTGCTGTCTATCATAATCCCATTTCACATCCGGAACACGGTCGGTGACTGGGGTTAAAAAGCAGGGATTATTTTATCCCGTACGAATGCTTTGCAGCAATTACCTACATAATGAGTAAATTTACATTTTCCAGCTCGGGAGGACTTCAGCCGCTTTTCTGTTTTTAAATGCTAATGTGTCGTCTGGGTGGTCTTGAACATGCTCGGCAGCCTACTTGATTTTCCGGAAACACCACTGATGTAATCAATCTGCGACCGAAGTCAGTGAATGAAGGACATCGAAAGATGATTGGTATTCCTTATAAAACACGTGTATTCATAAATTTGCGAAGATAATAGCTGGCTAATTTAGCTAGCTACCTAGCCAGCTTCTGTATTGTTACTGTAAGATGGAATCATCGGGGACTCGAGCAAAAAGGTTGTAAACTGAAACTTGAACACGTGTAAGACTTTCTTGAACAAGCTAGTACGTTAAATTACAGTGTAACGGTTTTGTCTGTTGACAATACAATATAGCTCGCTACAATATAGCTACCCTGTTGCAACACGAAGTTGACAGTTGACCTTGCTTCCCCGTTGGTAGCCAACTAACATTCTGGTTCTCTATAGCTACACGGACATAGCTAACACATAGCTTGCACGAGCTAGTCCCCTGCATTGTGTTAACCTCTGAAGAATAGCAACCCATGAAGGTAGCACAGCTTACTGTCAAGTTATTTATTATCAGTGATATGTGTCTGTATTGATTTCTTTTGTTAATCCGTTGCAAGTTATTGGCAAGTTTACTAACGCGTCTACTAAGTGAATTCGTGACCTATGTTCCGAGTTATATTGTCAACGACGTTAGCCAGATTACTAGAATAAATTTTGACTCGACATCAACTCGAAAGTCCTTTGACGTAATTGTGCAACGTTAACCGGCTAGTTTTGCAATGTATGTTTCTTGCTTGGTGAATGTGGTTGCATTCTAGACTGATAGCAATCTAATTTTTTGTGAGACAGTTCACTAATACAATAGTAGCTAGGTAGCTGTCCGTAATATCTTTTCCGGGTTTGTATACACCTCCCTTCATTTCAAGTCTTTGTATGAGGAAGAATGGTTTATTTATTTGAAAACAGTTTTGCGTTTGATAGAAAGCATTCTTGGTGTGTATGGTTACCATTGATGTGCAAATTATTTATGCAAATTTTAAACCGCACAAAGGAATTACATTTTTGTTACGTATTGATAAACGATATAGAAATATTTGTGGCAGGATATTTGTAATCACATTTCTTTATTATTTATTTTTTGTGTATTAAGCGCACACCACCACATAATAGAACTTGCATATTCATGCATTATATTTTCTGTGACTTTTAACTGCAGGCTACCCAGATGTGTACTCTGAAGTAGCTGCTATTTAGATAGGTAGCATTGTGTAGTATAAACCTCTCACCTGACGGTGACTATTACTATATTTATAGTATAAAAATATAGTAATAGTATTTATATTTATAGTATAAATATAGTAACAGTAATATATATATAACATAACAGTACTATAAGCCCTTTATCAGTCACTCATTAGCGTTCACACGTTTGATGAAATTGACATTGTTTCAGATATTATAGATGTTTTTAACATTTTTATATCTGTTTTTTTTTTTTTTTTTTTTTTTTTTTTTTTATAAAGATGCACCCTAGATGTAGATGAAGTTGGCCCCTGAACATATGCAAGATGGCTACCGAGGCGCCTGTTTCTGCAACTGGTGCTCAGATACCAAAACCAGCACCTAGGGACTACTACTGGGCTCGCTCGTTTCTAGCTGGCGGTAATATGATTTCTATTGCATGTTTCGCGGGTATACAATTTGAAGGGTTTGTCAAATAGATTTTAATAGACTTTATTACTGAGAATGGTTAAGACGTGTTAAAATTTGAGGCATAAGTACATGGTTCAGTAAAGCTTTATTTCAGTCCTGTTCAGTGATTTATTTTTTAACATGCGAGGCGTTAAAAAGTAAATCTTCCTATATATTTTATGGCTTTAGACAAAGAAACGGATGACACGTATAGCGAACATGCGATTAAAATATTTGCAACTAGGGTGTTGGTTTGTGGTGACATGAATGGTGTACTATGCTGCATATTGAAATATGCTGGATATTGAAAAATGCTGGGTATTACAGTTTACTTAATCTTGCAAAATTAAACAGACCTGCATAAACGTATGTTTACACAATAGCACTGAAAACAAATCCAGTGAAAAATTTCAGGCTGGCATTAATGCGTGTGCTTTCTTGTCAAGGCGTTGCAGGATGCTGTGCCAAATCCACCATTGCTCCTCTGGACAGAGTGAAGATATTACTGCAGGCGCAGAATCCCCACTACAAACACCTTGGTCAGTGGGTCTTAAGAGCCAGTGCGGTTTTTTTCTCTCCCTGCTTCTGTGAAAGATTGATGACTGCGACAATCACCCATGTTAAATTTTCTTTGCAAGCACTGAGGCTAACGCCCAAATGCACTAAGCATGCATGTTCAAAAGCATATAGGCCTGTATGTATAGTCAGTTGGTGTATTACAAACTTGCTAAGGTGCCAGCTTGATTTTTGTAATTCATATTTTAAATTGGTAATTCATTAACAATCGCCATTCAAGTTCAGTGAGCATATTGGCAGCTTGTTGTGATCTCAACCCAGGTCTTCCCATTAGAAGGTCCTTGAATGATTGCAGACATCAGGCTGGTTAAACAAAAAAGCATGACTTATTGCAGTGCTCTTGAAGAAACAATTATTGTCTTAAGCGTATTCTTAAAACGTAAGAACCTCTGCTGACCATAGATTTTGTTTTGGCGTGGCTGACAATGGGCCTGTGGATGCAGTTTTAGCTCTGTTTGAATTGTAGGGGTCGTCGCCACTATCCGCGCCATACCAAAGAAAGAGGGCTACCTCGGCTTGTACAAGGGGAACGGAGCCATGATGGTCAGGATATTCCCATATGGAGCCATTCAGTTTATGGCCTTTGACAATTACAAGAAGGTGCATTTTTTTACATTTTGAGTGAAATTTGCCCTGTGGGAGATTTATTGCCTCCTTCGTGCTGATACAGAATGTTCTGAGGTTGTTTCCGTGGTAAAAATAGAATGAAAGACCTTCACGGCAGCTGGTGGTGTTGCATGTGACACACTGGACTGGCCAATCACGGGACGCAGTTGTACCCACCAGGAAGACAATTCCCTGTAGTAAAAAATAAAAAATAAAAAAAGCAACAAACCAAGCAATATAATTGGGGTCACAATGTGTATGACATCACAATTGTAAAGTGCATTGTTGTGCGTTGTATCCTTCATCGGGGCGTGAGCAGGGCATTGTGCAAATATTTGGCTGTCTGCTAGTTAATTTTATTTTTTTTATGACAGTGATATTTATTATTTATGTATTTATTTCAAAGTTAAGTCTTGGAGTCAACAAATGGAATGTGTATGTAATGTTCTTTTTTAAAGCATTTTTAACTGATATGTGGTTGGTCTGATGTATGCTGTATAATTTTAAGCAACTAGTACAAAAACAACATAATGAACATGTGCATCAGGATGATTCTAGTAGTAGCACTAGAGTTGGGATTTAGCCATTTATCCAAGCTACTTCTGCTTTTGCACACACACACTTATATATACATGCGTGCATACACTGTGTAAGTACATAAATATATCAATGCAAGATGGATTTTGTACATGCGTGCATTTTGAAATGCTCTGAATCGCTTTTTTAACAGTTGCTAAGCAAACGGCTTGGAATCTCTGGACACATACATCGGCTTATGGCTGGATCTCTGGCTGGTAAAGTCATTGTTATTTTATTTAATATGGTAGGAGTAACTGGGGGTTGTCCGCATTTAAATGGGTTCAATTGTAATATCTAATGTAGCCAATTTGCATTTTGCTTACTAAGTATTGAACTTTAGATTTAACTCCACGCACCTGTTGTTTTTACCTGTAGGAATGACAGCAGTAATTTGCACTTACCCCTTGGATGTCATCCGTGCCCGGCTGGCATTTCAAGTGAAAGGGGAACACAGATACACAGGCATCGCCAACGCCTTCCTGACCATCTACCAGAAGGTATGTCCATCTGAGACATGAACATCTTTCATTCATGTTTACTTTTTGTGGGATATTGGGGAAAAATCCTCAGAATTACACAGTACTGGTTAATGTTTTTTTTTTCCTTTTTACAGGAAGGAGGCGTCTCTGGGTTTTACAGAGGGCTAACACCCACCATCATTGGCATGGCGCCATACGCAGGTGAGAAATAAACGCTGTGCAGTAGTAGAATGCACTCCTGAATGATTCCTGAAACTACAGGCCAACTTCTCTGCTTATTCCTGATTTAAATTTCCCAATTAACTCTGTTTTACTAAAAACAATACATTGTTTCAGGACTGTGTAGTTCAGCCTAAGTTACCGTTCTGTGTTCAGCAAACAGTCAGGCCAGACTTACTTGTCATTTCTGTCTCAGTTTTTATGTCGGTCTTCCCATGCTGACACCTCAAGATATGTTATCTCTGCTCAGCTCCTTCTCAAAAAGAGAAATAATCAGTTAATAATAATCAGTTTCTGACTACTTTTTCAATATTTGGTATTTTACACTTCCTGTCACACGCCTTTTTTTTACATGCTCATCTCTTTGTAAAATACGTCCCTGTGTCTTTGTAACCCATAGAATCTAGGACCACACGACTATGCAAAACTATGAAAAAGGAAAAGAGGAAAGGGCAAGTAATGAGATGGTATTTTCTGCAGTGCTGGTATAGCTCGCTAAAATGGTTTGCTAGTTTAAGCTAGCTTACATTAGCAAAACTGATTGGGGGAGGGGTGAGAAATCACCACAGCTAGCAAAGCTTGACACTGACTGCTTATTCTTGTATAACTAAAAACTGTCCTTTTTTAAATTCATTTTAGGCAAGTATGAAGTTCAAATCAAGCCACCTAGGTGGATAGCCCAGTCGGTGATTAGATTTTGTTGCTCTCTATATACTGTATCCCTGAATTGGGCGTGTCCAAATGAAGTCCCAGTGTGCCATGCCAAAGAAATGCAAGGCATGTCTCCAGTCTAACGGATTCTACCCTCAAACATAGGGTCCTTTTTTAAATCTTGACAATTTTTTTTCATGTCCTTTTCTGTCCATCTTTCCTGAAGGCTTTTCTTTTTTCACCTTTGGCACCCTGAAGACTTTGGGCCTGGCCCACGCTCCGGAGCTGATGGGACGCCCCTCTTCAGACAACCCGGACGTCCTGGTGCTGAAGACCCACGTTAACCTGCTGTGCGGAGGGACAGCCGGAGCCATTGCACAGACCATATCGTAAGTGGGCCTGAACGCATCGACAAGGGCAGCTGTTTATCTGGCCTGGAACTCGTGTACATTCGATTCAGTTCAAGTTCTATTTGTATAGCGCTTTACATTAAGGCCCCGATTTCAAAGCACCTCACAGTCCTTTATGGAACAGGCCCTGAAGCCCCCATACTGTAAGTAGGGACGCCAGTTTATCTTGGGCAGTTTTCTCACCTGTAATTCCTCTGCAATAGGTTGAGAGAGTCTTCTTGTTAGTCAATTATCACTCTCTAGTACTCTACCTGAATTACCGTTAATGAACCCTTCAAAGAGTAGATTTATGGAATGTTGTTATTATTATTATTCAAAATTCTAAATCAGTGTTCTAGAACCCCTTTGCTTTCAGTTACCAACAGTGATTGTTACATCAGCATTAAAGTGTTCAGTTAAGGACATTCTCATCACATATTTGTGATCTCACCCCTTAGGGTTAAATACAAATGATGATAGACAGCAATGCTCCCACACTGTCACTTGTTACTTTCAGTGCATAGAACACACAGCAGACATTTTCATAGTGCTGACTTGAGCAGCAATGTTTTTGTCCTTTCTAAGCAATGGGAAGTAGGTCTACATATAAAAATAATCACTTGCACAAAACATTATTAAATAAGAGTAATTGTAACAATGAAATGGTTTGCAGCGTTGTAGGTTTAAAAAAATAAATAAATGGCTCAAACGGAAAAAATCTGAAATGAAAGATTTAAAGTTTGTAATTAAATATGATAAAAGTTGTTCTACAGCCTCCTCTTGTTCTTTGGTGGTGCTTTGTTAAAATTTGTAAAAAGGAAGAGGCGTTTCTTTCTGCGTCAGTGTCAATGCAGCACTTTGTTTGTGTGCCAATGGTTTTATTGAAAGAGCAGCTGCTCAAAGACTTCTTTTATGTTTGACATTTCCTCCGTGTCACATTCGTTCTTCTACCCAGTGTATTGGGCCAACTGATTACTTTTATGTGGGTCACAATTGATCACTAATGCTATAAGTAGTAAGGTCATTGCTACAGTCCAATTCCTGCCGTGACCCCACAGGGTTTTTGATTGTAAAGCAAGTTGGAATAATTTTGGCCCATGTGCCCTAGATATACTGGTGCCCCTACCCATGAGCAAACCAAGGCCAACAGTGGCAAGGAAACAATCCCTGAATGAAATTGGTAGAAACGTATGGGGCGGTTACCCGCTGTTGGCGGACACTGGGCTGACTGATTAAAGTGATGACAATGACAGAGTGTGGAGCAGTTTGTGTTAGACTATGGAGTGATTTCGGTTAAATCCAACAAACTGTGCATGTCTTAAGCCTTCCCCAGTGTGTGCAACTACAGTTCTTGGAATGTGTCTCAGAAGCGTCTGTATTGAGGGACTGTGTGACTGTCAGTAATCTGTCTCTCCTGCAGCTATGAGTGTGTCAGTAATCTGTCTCTCCTGCAGCTATGAGTGTGTCAGTAATCTGTCTCTCCTGCAGCTATGAGTGTGTCAGTAATCTGTCTCTCCTGCAGCTATGAGTGTGTCAGTGATCTGTCTCTCTTGCAGCCATGAGTGTGTCAGTAATCTGTCTCTCCTGCAGCTATGAGTGTGTCAGTGATCTGTCTCCTGCAGCTATGAGTGTGTCAGTGATCTGTCTCTCTTGCAGCCATGAGTGTGTCAGTAATTTGTCTCTCCTGCAGCTATGAGTGTGTCAGTGATCTGTCTCCTACAGCTATGAGTGTGTCAGTGATCTGTCTCTCCTGCAGCTATGAGTGTGTCAGTAATTTGTCTCTCTTGCAGGTATGAGTGTGTCAGTAATTTGTCTCTCTTGCAGGTATGAGTGTGTCAGTAATCTGTCTCTCCTGCAGCTATGTGTGTGTCAGTGATCTGTCTCTCCTGCAGCTATGAGTGTGTCAGTGATCTTTCTCTCCTGCAGCTATGAGTGTGTCAGTGATCTGTCTCTCCTGCAGCTATGAGTGTGTCAGTGATCTTTCTCTCCTGCAGCTATGAGTGTGTCAGTGATTTGTCTCTCTTGCAGCTATGAGTGTGTCAGTGATCTGTCTCTCTTGCAGCTATGAGTGTGTCAGTAATCTGTCTCTCCTGCAGCTATGAGTGTGTCAGTGATTTGTCTCTCTTGCAGCTATCCTTTGGATGTGGCTCGACGCAGAATGCAGCTGGGGGTCGTCCTCCCAGACTCTGAAAAATGTCTGTAAGTTTCACCGTATCCGTGTCGCTCTAAAAACCCCTGCACTCTTCCCTGTTTGGCAAGTTTGCTCTGCCTTTTCATCGTTAAATCACACTCACACTCACACTCACCTCAGAACTGAATCTACATAGATTGCATTCCACCCCCAAATGGTAACTACGTAGACTGCATTCCACCCCCAAAAGAAATCTACATTGACTGAATTCCACCCCCAAACTGAAACTACATAGAATGCACTCCACCCCCAAACTTAATCTACATAGACTGCATTCCACCACCAAACCGAATCTACGTAGAGTACGTTTCACCCCGTACGCTCCAAAAAAAAATGCATTTCTAACAGAATCTTCCTGCTTTTGCTGCCATTTAAATGTGTTTGGAAATGCTGCAGCTCACTGAAACATGGATCAAGATGCTGATAAATGTGCTTGTTGATTTCACAGTACTCTGACCAGGACCTTAAAGTACGTGTACAGCCAGTACGGCGTGAAGAAGGGGCTGTACCGCGGCCTGTCGCTCAACTACATCCGCTGCGTGCCCTCCCAGGCTGTGGCCTTCACCACCTACGAGTTCATGAAGCAGGTCCTGCACCTCAACTGACTTGGGCCAACCCAAAAAAAGACTCCGCCGACCCCTATGCCAGGGGGCCGGTTGCAGGCGCCTGAACGAGAGCAAGAGGGAACCGGCGAGGTCCCGCGCAAACGCTTACCCCCACCCCCTCGAACCCGCGGGGACATCGCAACCGCCATTCCGCCACCAACTGCCCGCGTCAGCCCTCCGTACACAGCACTGAAACGCCATTTTAAAGCGCCATTTCACCCACAGTCCATGGATATACCACTTTCTACCTACTGAAACCGTGTGCTACTTATCCAAAGAAGGCAATCTAGTCAATTGTCTATCTACACGAACCTTACACACACCAACGGTTAGCATCGATGTCCGGAAACAATGCGAGTCTAATTACCTGTGCGTTGCGTGCTTAAAACTGCATGACAAAATAATTGACTCCTGGCAACTGTTGGCGAAGTTGCTCAGGCTTGTTCATTTGGAAGTGTGACGTCAAACGTGGCTGTGTGACATGATCGGAAAGGTTCTCGTTGGCTTGTCTGTAATGTTCAGGCACTGATACAACCTTTGCTAGCTGTCGATGGATTTGATGAAAGACGTTGTTTGGATGCCAACTGCTCTCTTTTGTAGCCTTTTGTTGATAGGCAACTGTCACTAAGGGCAGTAAAGTCATCAGCTGTCTAAGCTGGATTTTAGATTGATACTAAGCAAACCCCCCCTCCCCCCTCCCCAAAAAAACATATTATACCATGGCAACGCTTTGAGCTGCACTCTCTGAAATCATATTTGCAGCAGAGGATGATGGGTAATGTTGTCCATGCAATCTGCCTTATCACTAGGCTCCATAGATAGCTTCTTATTTTACAAGACACTGCCTGTCTGGAAATTTAATGAAATGATATGACTGATCTTTATAAGCTTATATTTAGTCTTCCTTGTCGTTTTATTATTTATGTGTTCCATTTCAGTAAATTAATGTAATTATCAGTTTTAAATGTCACAGCTGGTGTGTGCACTGGAAGCTCAGTGGAACGGGAGATGCTTTCTTTCATTTGAATGTTGGGTGCCAGATTTGGCCTGAATGCTGAGTGGATGGGGGGCGGGGGGGAAGCGATCATGTTACATCACAGGAAGTTGCAGCCATGACCCCCCACCCCTCCCCATTTCTTCCTTGCCTTCCTCTTCTTGAAGGCAGCCTAGTTTAGGTCAACGAGCACGCCGTGTGGGTATAGTCTTCAGTACACATCACTGTAATTCTCAGCGTCAGATTGTGCTCTTTAAACACTCTGGTATACGGTTACTCATTATTTAATCTCTTGTAAGACAACCGACGTCTTACCGCTACATCCTCTGACACTTTAATGGCAATAGTTGTGCTCTGTCATTTGTTTTGCGGGCTCTGGTGCACTTGAGAAATTATGAATACGATTCTGAATTATTCACATTTCACCTGTTATTATTAAATATTAATTCATGAGTAATTCATGTGGAAATGTATGTGATGAAGAGGTTTGATCTTAAATCCACTGTAATGGGGTCCAATGCCATTTCTAGTATATGATAGCCAGCTATATTAAGGTGTAGTATTGGAAAAAGGTAAAAAGAACAAAAAAAGGTTCCGTTTCTTTTAGAAGATGCTGTTGTCATGGTCACTGTGTACTTGAAAGAGTTGTCTTTTTACTAATTTAAGGATTTTTTTCAAAGAAACGGGTTGTAAATCTGATCTCAGTTGACTGAGTGGCATTGATTAATTAGTATATAAGGATTTGTGTTTGCACTCATAGGAAGCCTTCGCTCTTTAGTTTTCATTTCAGCCATCAGAACTGTTCTCTGAGAAGGTTATTGCATTACCTGATTTCAAGGGCAGTAACGGGTATATAGGTATATATATATGAATATATATTTGTAATGGACAAATATATATGGTACCTTTACTATGTTGCCCTATAAATTGATTCCCACCGCAGCCTACACTTCCCTGAGGTGTGGTTCTGCATTGCAATAAATTCAGCAAACTAATAACCGTTCTATTAGTCTTTTATGAGCCTGCTCACATTGTTCTTCCCTTAAGGGCCCATCGATTGGAAGGGTGTTTAGGTTTTTTAAAATGACGATTCGTTCAGCTGGGCACTGCATTTTAATCATGCGGTGCAGAACCCCTGAAGATTCCCAAACTGCTTTCAAATTGATGTTGTCCACCTGCCACCATCGAGGACTTGGTGTTTGTTTGAAATGTTTGAAAGTGGTCGTTTGTGTATAGGCACAGGTTGATTTCCCCTGTAATCCTGGCCGAATCCAATCTCAAGTCTTCTCCGCAGCACTGATGAAAATGTCTCGCTCCAAACAACTGACTGGCAGCGCAGAACAACTGTAACGGAAACTGGACAGCATCATCTGGCTTTTTTTGTTGTTGTTTTGTTTATGATGAAAACTGTTTTTACAGAGACGCTCCTGAAAATAATGAAACAAACACACTGTGAACAAATGCAATCAAAGTAGAGCAGGACAGTCCTGTCACCATGGTGCCACAGCGGGTAAAATCTAGGAACACAAAATATAGCAGAAAAAATATTGGACTAACGCAAAACAGGGAGGATTAACAGCTGTTTCAGATCTTTAAACGTGACTGACTGATGGTTATTGTGCTTCCTTTTCACTTGTTTAATTGAACAAGCCGCTTTTGGAACACTGCTGTGACTTCTAAAGTTATGCATATATACTGTAGTTACTTGGTAAGGTTTAGATTTGATGCAAAGCAGAACTGTAAATAAATTAACTGTTGCTCATTCAATGGTTTGACAATATATTCGGTAAGTGTTTTAGGAGTCATTGTGAACCCAGTTGTCAGATAAGTGCAACTTGTGGAGTATTGGGCCAGGCCCCTTGCAAAAAGAAATTGGCCATTTTAAGCTTGCTAACTATTTAGTGAATTATCACTATTATCCCTAATGTTGTCCACAAGTTTGAAGCGTTGAATCAGTATTTTTTGTTCACTTGTTTTGGTGACATTTGACTTGCTTCATTACCTTCTCTGTATGAATAAAATGTTGAATGCTATTGCTCTGAATATTTCCTTGGTAGTATCCACAGTACCAGTCTTTTTTATTTATTTTTTTGTGGCATATCTCATCCCAATCAAAGGACATATCAACAGTTTTTTGTTTCAGGAAAAGGGCAGCCATTTTATTTTCTGTGAAGTGAAGCCACCTCTTCACACACTCTTTGATTTATTTACAGTTTGTGTGATTTGTTTAATAAACCACATGCAATAATTCAACAACCTTTCATCCTTACAAATTATTTTTGTATTAATGCTTAGAATGTATACCATGTGTTTAGCTGTGTGAAGTAAATTTGTACTTACTGATTTTGAATCTTAAAGCACTAGTTTGGTTGGTGTAGAAGGAAAAAATTACATTTACAAATACATACATTTTCAGGCTGTTGTAAATAATGCCATTGTCTACTATTTTTTAACAGAGCTGCTGCTTAAAAAGATATATTGGATTATAGATACTTTTGCAATATTTTCAGGTTTCGAATGTAAGCCTTGATGGTCTGCTTTCATGTTTGAGGGAACTCGGTCATTGTGACATTTAAATAAGCTGGCATTTAAAAGTTTTTTTTTTTTTTTGCCTTGTGATTTTGTTTTGTTTTTCTGTAATATTGTGTAAATGCTGTATTTTTTGATTATACCAAAGTGAGGCTACTTTTTATTTTTTTGTACATTTCTGTTGCGTCAAAATACAAGTTCTTTTTGATGTACTGAAAAGTGTGGTCGATCTGTTCTTAACCAAAGAAAGCCCAGAGATGAAGGCGAAAAAAAATTAAGGCTACTCCCTGGGATTTTTGACTGTCCTGCAGGTTTTCACTCCAACCCTAACAAAGTAGGCTACACCTCATTCAACAGCAAGAGAGCTCGTTGTGCTACTGATTAGTAGAGTCAGTTGTGCCAAGTTAGGGTTGAAATGAAAACCTGCAGGACAGAAGAACTCCAGGAGCAGGGTTGGGAAACTGTGGTATGGCATCACTCGGTTGAGTTACCCCTGAAATACCATTTGAATATATTTTCCTGACACCATGCATTCACTTTACATGTAGTACCCCATTTTACAGGTGATTTCTTCAAAACTTTTTTTTTTCCTAAGAATTGCCGCAGGTACATGTAAAGTAGCCAAAACTGACAATGAAAAAATGAAGGTGCCTTCTGCACTCTGTGTATGGGCAGAATTGGATGTCTCGCAAAAGTATATTTATTGTTTGTACAAAATTACATTGTGCAAAAATAAAAATGCCAGTGGACAGTTCTGGAGAGCTAGAGCAAAGCCGCCAACTGTATATGGCATCTTTTTGAGGACTGGGGGTGGCTACTGAATTTCACTCGGGAGAGTCACAACATGAGCATTAGGCCTACATGTTACATGTATTGCATTTGTCATCAAGAATTTGGGTGTTTCATTGCAGGCCTATGGTATCATAGGCCTACAATGTAGGGGTGTGGGGGTGACATAGCTCAGGAGGTAAGAGCGGTTGTCTGGCAGTCGGAGGGTTGCCGGTTCGATCCCCTGTCCTGGGCGTGTCGAAGTGTCCCTGAGCAAGACACCTAACCCCTAATTGCTCCCAACGAGCTGATTGGTACCTTGCATGGCAGCCTTTCACCATTGGTGTGTGAGTGTGTGTGTGTGTGTGAATGGGTGAATGAGAGGCATCAATTGTAAAGCGCTATATAAATGCAGTCCATTTACCATTTACATGTAACTTTGTCCTTTACAAATGTAGTTGAAATCAACTTCAACTTCTAACCGCGAAGTACATAGTGTCGGCAAGAAAATTGTTTGAATAGGATTAACCCCCAACCCCTCACCCCTCACCCCTCCCACGTGTGAAGGGGAAGAGATTCTGGCATGGGGTCGATATTTAAATGATTCGTTGAGTCATACACAAAATAAAAATGGTGTGTATCCTGTCCTATTACAGTGCAAATTGGAAGAGGTGTGCTTTTATGCCCGAGCGCAGTTCGACCAAAAACCTGAAAATACTTAGGCTAATATAAAGTGGAGTGCTTAAACTTCAGGTTCTGAGGGTTCGAGGGTAGCCTATGTACGCAAGGTTAGAGTGCAAGAAAAGGAATAGATCTCTGTAGCGATAAAACTGTCTGAAAACAAAAGAAGCCTGTGGTGAACTTTTGTAGCTGGTGTAATTTCAGACAATTTTTCTGTGTTTACTGCGAGACAGAAGCGATGCATTGCTACACTGTGACAGTGGCCACCGGTAACGACTTGTTTTCCAGAACGGATGCTCGCATTTACCTCACCTTGGTAGGAACAGAGAGATGCAGCGAGAAAATTTTATTGGACAAGTTTTTCTGCAATGGTTTTGAAAGAGGGGCGGTAAGTACACATTCAGCTGTCACATTTAATCAGAGGTGGAAAATCCAGGTTCAGAAAGTAGAAGTCCTCCCTGATATTTTACCAGGATTTGCTAATTAGCACAGTTCTTCAGCCAGGAGGTGAACTAATGAGTGAAACCAGCTGGCTGAGTTCCTGAGTGGACGAAATGCATGGGAGGACTTTTACTTTCTGACCCCTGGACTTTTCACATATTACATTTTAAAGCATCACTTTAGTTTGTATACCCTTAAAATGTTTCACAAATTCTAAAAAAAATGAACCTAACCTACCTAACTATGGAAGTGCATTGCTACCGCTGCAAAAATTTTTTTAAATTAGGTTTTTTTTTTTTCTTCAATTTCTAGGGACACCAGTTTGTATAGGGCAGGGGTTCCCGAAATCGGTCCTGGAGAGCCCCTTGTGTAATCCCAGAAATGTAATAAGTTGAACATATTTCTAGAGCAACAAATGGGTTTTTGACGGCCAAAAAGTGGAAAATCCTTGACTGGCCGAGTCAATCACCGGTTCTGAATCCAACTGAACATGCATTTTACATGCTGAAGAGGAGACTGAAGACAAAAAGTCCCCGAAACAAGCAGGAACTGAAGATGGCTGCAGTACAGGCCTGGCAGAGCATCACCAGGGAAGATACCCAGCGTCTGGTGATGTCTATGCGTCACAGACTTCAAGCAGTCATTGCGACCAAATATGCGACCAAATATTAAAAATGTTTACTTTATTCTACATTGTTAAACTGTCCAATATTTTTTGATGCCGGAAAATGGGGGGGGGACCATGTACAAAAGGTGCTGTCATTTCTCAACGGTTCATCCAATATGGATGAAAATACCCTCAAATTAAAGCTGACAGTCTGCACTTCAACCTCATTGTCATTGTATCCTTTAAAACTCAGGAGTGCTATGAGTGTGCTAGTACAGAACCAAAATAACAAAAAATGTGTCACTGTCCAATTAATTATGGTGCTCACTGTAGCTATGCATACCAGAAAAAATGTAATTCCCATGTTCTTATTGTGCTTATTGTCTTATATTGCAAACAACTGCATAAAAATATGTATAACTTCTCATTAAAGACTAAGGTGAATTAATAGGCTCCTGATTGGTGAAGGTGTGGACACCTGGCCACACCTAAAACTAACTATTTGAAAGATAAACAAGAATTTAAAGACAAAGCAAATGATATTGAGCCAAACCTGAATTGTGTTAAGTTAAAACACAATTCAGGTTTGGCTGACAAAGAAATGTCATTGTTTCATTGTTTTCAATGTAGCACAATGCAGCATAATATCAACATGTAAGTTTTATTCTTTATTGCATGCAAAGCAATTTCAGACATAATTTAGAGGGATTATTTAAAAGTGTGTAAACAATCCCTCTAAACAGGAAAACACCTAATTAAGAAAAATGAACAGCTTGTTAAAATTCTGGGATTGCGATTGTGGTTGGAACGAAAACCAGAATACACAGGTGGGTCCAGGACCGAGTTTGGGAAGCCCTGATCGAGGGCAGTTTTGTCACCTGCGATTCAGTCATTCCTCATCAAGAGGTCGATAGAGCCTTCAGGTTAATCAGCTATCATGTTGCCTCTTTCCGTCAGTCTACATTGGAAATTGGAAAGCCAACTGCAAGCAAGGCCTAATTTCCCAATCAGGGCCCAACCTCACTAATGCTCATCTAGCAGAATGGAAGCAAATCCCTGCCGCAATGCTCCAACATCCTTCCCCGAAGAGTGGAGGTTGTTATCGCTGCAATGGGTGGACCGACTCCATATTAATGCCCATACTTTTGGATGAGATGTTGGATGAGCAAGTGTTCACGTACTTTTGGCCATGTAGTGTATATATAGAGGGGTCATGTGCATGCGTGACTCATCGCCCAGTTACGTGCGCGATGATTTAGCTAGAAATATGTGATTTATAGCCTGTCCATATAAAACTGAAGGAAGAAGAGGTGTGCTTTAGTTTCCGAGGAATCAAGGGTAGCGTATATATGCAAGGTAGTGCAAGGAAACGAATAGATCTCTGTAGGGATAAAACTGAGAACAAAAGACGCCTGTGGTGAAATTTTGTAACTGGTGTAATTTCAGACGATTTGCCTCATTTTCTGTGGACTATTACTGCGAGACAGATGCGATGCATTGCTACACTGTGACAGTGGCCACCGGTAACGACTTGTTTTCCGGCACGGACGCTTACATTTACCTCACCTTGGTAGGAACAGAGAGATGCAGCGAGAAAACTTTATTGGACAAATTTTTCCGTAATGATTTTGAAAGAGGGGCGGTGAGTATACATTCAGCTGTCACATTTAATCAGAGGTGGAAAATCCAGGTTCAAAAAGTAGAAGTCCTCCCTGATATTTCACCAGGATTTGCTAATTAGCACAATTCTTCAGCCAGGAGGTGAACTTATGAGTGAAACCAGCTGGCTGAGTTCCTGAGTGGGTGAAACGACTTTTACTTTCTGACCCCTGGACTTTTCACATCTGCATGAACTTTTTAAAGCATCACTTTAGCTTGCCTCACTTTAAAATGTTTCACAAATTAATTTTCATTTTCACAAAAGAAAATGAACTTTACTTAACTATGGAAGCTCATTGCTTCCGCTGCAAAAACTTTTTTTTTTTTAAATAAGATTTTATTTTACTTATACAGGGGTGGTAGAGTTCCGTCTACAGACTGATTTCCGTCAAATTAATTATTTGTTCCGTCAAATTAATTATTTTAATGACTTTTCCGTTTATTTAGTTATTTATTATTATTATTATTATTATTATTATTATTTATTTTTATTTTTTTTACCGCTAATAGATCCTCGTATCCATTATGCGTGTAGCTACGCGCAGTTGACTGGAGAGAGAGTTGACTCGACTCAAGCTGCAGCCATTGGCCAGAAGTTAATTTAAGCAAAATAACTGCACACGCTGTTTACGTACAAAGAAATACATGGCAGCTTCCCAGATACGTAGTTAATTGCAGCTTGCGGTAATTGTACTACTTGACTAGGTAAGAAATGTCATAAAAGTAGTAAATTCATGTGAAAAATACATGCAAATGTGAATTATCAACTCGTAGATGCTCAGGGTACTGTGGGTCCAAGGCTTTCTGTTAACATTGTTCAATTACTGCCGTTAACTCGTTTTCTCGTATGCATAATAATGTTAGTTCGCTAGCAGTAGCTAGTAGATTCCGTATTCCAGTAAAACAACATTTTCATGTTCTGTCCAGTTTGGCTTTATTTTTATTTTTGTATTATCTTTGTCCATTTTGGAGAAGCTGGCTAAATGCTGTGAAATAACCGCACGTAACGTTAAAGGATACCCAGCGAGCACTAGCCGGGATTTCAACGTTGATTTCTAGTTGAAAACTAGACATGTTGTCTCAGGTTTTCTTCTCCGCTCTCTAAAATTAAGCGGGTGTCAAGAGAGGAACGGCAGCAAATTTCAGATTAACGTTAGCTAACAAAAAACAAGAAAACAATACGACGCAGATGGAAATTTACCAATCTAGGTAGCTAGTTTTAGTGAAATAAACTACGGTGTTGCATGAAACTTGATTATTTTTTAATTGCTTCGTGTAACTGTCAAGTTGCATGGAAATTATGTTGCAGGCAACTTGCAACCTGCAACTAGTTGCGTGAAGTTGCACAGTGTAAAGCCAGCCTGTGAAGTTGCACCGTGTAAAGCCAGCCTTAGTCACTTAGGCAAGGAGACAGCCTAAGTGGCTTTATGCAACGCTGCTAAATGAACCCCTTAGCGTAGGGAAATATTTTGCATAAGGGACAAACTTAAGTTTGAAACTTGAGGTAGTTTATGCACCCGGGAACTGGCATTTCCCCGTCCGTCCCTCTCCCATTATTGTGTCCGTTAATATTATGAATGCGCATCTGCATAGTAACAGGTTGGCCATCGTTCACTTTATTGTCTAATCAAAATTATTGTTTCACAAAATATGACACAGCCCATCGACATAGCCAGATAAATTTAGCCAATCGGCGTCCTCGAATCTGAGGACGCCAGGTCAGTCATTTTTTACAAAGACTGTTTTGAATTGCACGCTGCCTTTATTGTTTTAAAAAGTCGCAGGAAAATTGCCAGTCGAGGAGTGCACACACTCGTCTATGCATTGCAAGCAGGTACGCTAGTATCAGTGATTGACTCAATCATTAACGATAATACCTTAAAGCCCCCATCTGACTCTTGTAGAAGGTAGTGATTTAATCTGTACTATCATTTAGTGGTAAACATATAAATCAAGATAACGAGAGCGTCTATCTGTCTATAATATGAAACCCGTTCGAAACGGCGTTGCATAGGATTGTTTTGACGTTTAGCTTAGTAGCTAAATATAAATGATGACTGAATGTAACATGATATCCTGTATGAAACGTCATCTTCGTGAATAATTACTCTGGTTAGATCGCTGTCAGGTTTTCTAACTTTGCTGCACGTTATTACAAGAGTACCAGGCGGTACGATAACGACGCTAACCAGCGAACTAACATTTAGTCTACTGCATTTTCGCAAGCAAACCTCGCATATTACTATCCCAGCCGGTATTTCGACGTTTATTTATAGGTGAATAAACGTCATGGATCAAGGTTGAATCACTGTTGAATTTTGTTTTGAATTTGAAAGGATAAGCATTAAACTGTTTATATTGGGTAGGCTATATTAAATTCCGGGATTATTTGATATTCGTTTCCAGTGTCTCCCTTTTTTGTTCTAACCTCTGAGCCGGGTTGTAACAGGTATGAAGTGCTGCTTCAAAACTGCGCCTCCGCCCCCAAATGTTTATCACCAGCAGCCACTGGCCCAGAATGCACGAAACTGCACCATTAATAATATATATATATATATTTTTTAAATTGAGAAACTGGATTGTGAGCAGATGGAGTCATTTCATCCCAATTGGCAGTTTTTTTTCATGTTTTCAAGGCTGAACCTGAGAGAATTATGTTCTGTCATTCAGTTGCCAACAGTTTTGTGTTTGACCTGTTAAGATGATAAAAGGTGAATGCAATCCAACGTTCATTTAACCATTACAGTTATTTTAAGTAATGTCTACACCTCTCAGCCCATTTTAGAAAAGAAACGTATGTAGCGAAAGTATTATTTTTTTTGCAGTATTCTGATTAAGCGATTAAAGGAACTGATTGGGATTGTACGCTGAGTTTATAATTATTCTATTCTATTAAGGAGGCCCACGCAGTAATACTAAATAGACTATTTGTGCCAAATGATGATTTTAAATAATTCATATATTTTAAGACTGCTAATTAGTAATGGGGACGGAGTGTGGCACAGTGGGTAAGGAACTGCGCTTGTAACCGAAAGGTCGTAGGTTCGAATCCCGGGTAAGGACACTGCCGTTGTACCCTTGAGCAAGGTACTTAACCTGCATTGCTTCAGTATATATCCAGCTGTATAAATGGATACAATGTAAAGTGCTAAGTAAAAAGTTGTGTAAGTCGCTCTGGATAAGAGCGTCTGCTAAATGCCTGTAATGTAATGTAATTAGAAACTCAATAATAGCCAAATGCTAATTTAGGCCTACACTTTGTATTGCACATGTGGGATGCAAACAAGCTTCGCCGTGCAACCTGGACACCAGAAAAAAAAAAGTTCAGTCAAAAAATCTTTTCTCACCAGCACCCATGCTTATAGGGACACCAGACACCAGCCCTGAGGTTGTGAACGTCACCGTTTTCTGCCTTGTTTACTACCACTGCCCTGACCATAGTCATTTTTGTCTGACTTCAGGTGGACAGGTTTGACATTGAAGTGGCTGAGGACCTCGGGGAAATCGTGCTGGTGAAGATTGAGGACAGAAAGAACATTGTGAAAAATGACTGGTACTGCAGGTACATCAAAGTGAAGACCCCAAGCGGAGAGACTTTGGAGTTCCCCTGTTACAGATGGGTGGTCAATGACCAGGAAGTGGTCCTCAGAGATGGTCGGGGTAGGTGTATGCAATTTCAGAGACTCAAACCCGGTCCCAATTCACCTCCTAATCAGTCCCCCTCTGTGTCGAGTTCCGCTTAATTATAAGTCACTGATGTAAGGACCACTCACAAGCGAGGGCAAGCATTGAGGTGATAAGGAGCATAAAAAGCAGCAGGTTTGTGGGACGCACTTTTGGTATGTTCTGCCGAATTGGAATTTACAGATTGGAATTTACAGAGAATTATTGTCAATGAAAAACCATCACTACTTAAAAGAATATCACTTAACAGTTTTGCACAGTGAGCTACTTTGAAGCGGTACATTTGCATTACCGGACCTTGGTGTATTACTGTTCCATCACTAAGGACAAGGACAGTTTGGTTTGATGAAACCTAATAATGGATGGTGAAGCAATGAGTTGTCAGATCACTGATGTGTTTGAGCTAAAAGGTTTGGCTCAGCACAGCAAAACTAAACGATTGATTCAAACCAGTAAGTTTCTCATTGTGTTTATGTAGCACGTTTGCCGCAAGACGACAAAACCAGCCTTTTGAAAGAGCACAGACGCAAAGAGCTGGAAACCAGGAAGAAGACGTACAGGTAGGATCACAGCATGACGTGCTCATATTTGTTTCAACTTCTCTGCCACTAACATGATAAATAACAAATCTGCACTGAGGAACAGAACAAGAAAACTTTGTTCACAATAACCCTGTTACAATATTGTTTTCGTATATTGCATAGAATGGAAAATGTCTTTGAGTAGCAAATAGATACAGAAGCATATCACAGAGCCCTATGAATGCATAAATGTCACTGTCCTATGAACAGATATGTATAACTGTCAATGCAACAAAAACCTAAATGGCAAAACCTACATATAGCACTGTCCCCTGCTGGTGTGACACCCCTGGTAGGGAGACGCGGCAGTTCCAGGAAACACCGTCGTTTGCCGCATGGCGAGAGAGAGAGCACCCACACCAATACAAAAACAAATAAACAAAAGCCTTCTCATCCTCCCCCCCCTCCCCACCCCCCACAACATAACTTGTCGCAAAACCAAATTGGGAAGTTGTAACCTGATGTTTTTATTAATTTCAGATCAGTCCTCAGTTCAGTGACATCGAGAAGCATTCCAATTTCCCTGTAGCTTCCTTTTCCCTCCTGCCCCCTAGTGGTGTGGGCGCTGGTGCCTACTGAATGGGAATTGCACAGCTCTTCCCCTCTAATCAGACTGATTTAGACCCCAGACACCATGTCAGTGGATTCATTGACTAGTCAGTGACAGACGTTAATCAATGAAAAGAAAACAAGCAGCACTACTGGTTTCAAAGGCCAGACTTGAGTATCCCTGTTCTGCTAAATGCTGACATTGAATCTAACTAGGGTTAATGGTGAATGTTCTTCCTTACTCGTTTTGAAGATGGAGAGAGTGGCAACCAGGTTTACCCATGAGCATAGATGCCAATGCCTACAAGGAGCTTCCATTGGACGTCCAGTTTGACAGTAAGAAAACAACGGACTTCACCATCAACTACTATAACGCGTGAGTATGATGCCATGCGTTCACACTGTGGCATGTTCAACACTGGCCTTGGCACCTGTGCTGTCCTCTATTTTTTGTGTCACCCAGATATATTCTCAGTTAAATCACTTTATATGCTTAAATATACCTAATGTACTAATAGTCTCAATGGTATTCTGTCGGTAATAATAATAATAATAGTAAACTTTATTTATATTACACCTTTCGTACAACAAGTGGCAGCCCAAAGTGCTTGGCAGAGGTAAAAAAGAAAGGGTACAATAAAGCAGGAAATAATTGGATAAAATAACAAAATGAATAAGACACAATAAAACTGTATAATATCCCGATTTATAATATTCTGATTCATCTTTCTGGTGTTGGATCCTCAAACAATTCCTGGCCTCAGATCTAGCACCAGCACCAGCACTAGCACAAAGAAGACCTGTTTGATTACACAGAAAATAAAGGGCTGAATGCATTGACCATTAATATAAAGAGGATACTTCACCAATAAAATGCTTCCTTTCTGTTTTCCGAGCAGGATTGGGAACCTTGGACTGAACAAATTCATGGAAAATTTCCAGAGCTCCTGGGATGACTTAGATGATTTTAAGGAGATATTTGTGACGATCTCCAGCACACCCGCAGGTTGGAGCCTCTCCTTTCTGAGCCCAGCTTATTTTATTTATTGAAACCAAGTTGCACCAAACTGTATTTTCCCCGGGTGTTATCTTAATTATATTTTAGTTTTATAATATTTCAGGGCAAGAAAGTTCCCAATCATATATTTTTTTTGTTTGGTTGTTGACATTAAGATGGCCGAATGGTCCAGGTGGTGCACCCATAAGAATTATTTCAAATTCCTGCTCATTCTAAGAGTGGTTGATTGAATACATGTAATAAGATCATGATTCACAAACGCGCACACGCGCACCCACACACACACACACACACACACACACGTATAATGTACATACATACATCCATTTATAAAGTTACAATGACAAAAAAGCACGTTCTAATTTCTTTGTTCATTTGGATGGGTATAATTTACTCTTTTCCCCAAGCACCCCAAGATGTGACTGAAGCATTGTTTGACATCATATGCCTGATCAGATTATGCTTCACAAACACGTCAAATGCTGTCAAAAACAAAAAATGATGTAAAAGCCCCCTAAATGTTGTGGTATATTATTGGAAGAGCAGGAGGGTGAATGAAAATAAAGGGGGGGCTAGACTATGTGGCCACGGTTGGGATTCTGGTGCTGAAAAGTGGACATTTTTATTGATTTCATAAAACCTTTCCTGGCTTGGGCCTTCCATTTATGTGCCTTTCATATTATGAAAGCATCATGGAAAAACTGTGACGAGAAAGTACATACACGTATGTTTAAAGTGTAAATGTTAAAATGTTTTCATGGCCTAAAGAAGATATACTGTACCTACTCTGCAGATCACTCAAGAAATCTCAGCAAACGTGACTGTTCTCTTCATGTCCTTCAAAGGGAATGAATGCCCTCTTACATTGACTAAGCTTCAGATCTGTAGTTGCATTTTGTTCTTCGCCACCTCATACAGTATGTATTGGTTAAAATGGTCATGTTAGATATGTACTGTAAGATGCAGAGATCATCTCATAGGCATGGTGTTTGAGCAAAGCAAGAGGGCGGCTTCTTACTCAGAGGCACATCTGCTCTGCAGAGTACGTGATGCAGCACTGGAAGGAGGACTTTGTGTTCGCATACCAGTTTCTCAACGGCTGCAACCCTGTGATGATCCGAAAGTGCACCAAGCTGCCAGCCAAGTTCCCCGTCACCCATGAGATGGTGGAGTTCTGCTTGGAGCGACACCTCACTCTGGAAGAGGAAATCGAGGTGAGTCCTCAAAGTAACCTGCAATAGATATTGATTGGGATATTTCAGAATCTAGAAATTGTAGAGATTTATATTACCCCCATTTTGTGATTTGTGTTACTTTCCTCAGAACTACAGTTGCTTGAACACAGTTTCAAACTGGTTGCACTACAGCCAGTGTTTTTTTAGAAAGTGAGACTGTAAATTTTAACCAATGATTCTGCACCTCAGGGACAGTGACTGGTTTAAAACAATGTCTGACTAAAACTGCTTTCAAGCTAAACAGCATTTGATTAGTTAGTGTTTAACAATTTACTCAACTTTGTCATGGTAAATCTTCCAATGACCTTTCTGTTTGTGTTCTGTGCAGGCAGGAAACATTTACATTGTTGACTATGAGATCATGGAAAATATCACACCCAACAGGACAGACCCATCCACATCTCAGTATTTGGCTGCCCCAATCTGCCTGCTGTACAAGAACACCAAGAACAAAATCCAGCCAATTGCTATTCAGGTAATTTAATTACTGCTCTTTGTGAAAAATGCTGACAAGGCTCATATGCTGTCATCAAGAAAAATCAATTTATTACCATCAGTATGCACCCTCCACTGTGGTTATTCAACTACATCAGAATCTTCATCCATCTCAGCCAAACTGAATTTCTAGCCAAAGTGACCTTGAACCAGCTCATTGAGAGCAACAAGGCCATTGAGTACTGTGTGTGCAGTGGTACTTGATGTACAGTAGAGTGGCTTAGCAATTGGCAGAAGACCTGAAAAATCCCATATTCAGAGCATCAGACTAACAATGCTAACTTTTTTCGGGTATAGAAGACTACCAAGGCCAAAAAAAGATTAAATGTCATGCCACCTTTTTGGTTTTAGGTTTTTTTAAAAATAAATAATAATTAGTAATGAATCAGAATTTGTTATGAATTGTTAAGCGTTTAATGGCTGTAAGAAACTGCTTTGCTCTAACAGCTGGGACAAAATCCTGGGGAGAACAGTCCAATTTTCCTCCCGAATGATGAGGATTGTGACTGGACGCTGGCGAAGATGTGGGTGCGATCGTCCGACTTCAGTATCCACCAGACCGTCACGCACCTCCTGCGCACTCACCTAATCTCCGAGGTCTTTGGGATAGCCTTGTTCCGCCAGCTTCCAGCTGTCCATCCTGTGTACAAGGTACATAAGCACAAGAGCACATTTGAAACTGTGAAACTTTAAAAAACATTGAAAGTCAATTGAAAATGCACCAGCTTTACATTGACCTTATTGTCACCTAGGGTCCTCATAACATCTCTTCACTTGTTTACAGCTGATCATACCCCATATCCGCTTCACCATTGCCATAAATACCAAAGGCAGGGTGGAGGTCCTTGGGAAAAACGGCATCTTTGACAAGGTGGTTTCAGGAAACGTTCTCAGCATTTTGCTCTGTCTGTATGTTGTCACTAACCTTTATTGTGCCACGTAATCTCGGCTGAAACTTGACCTTTGGTACTGTCATGGTTCTGTGTTCCTGTCTGTGTTTTCCCTGTTGGGCCGCCAGATGGCGGCGCTTCTGTTTTGTGTCCTGCTCCCCCTGTGGAATTGTATGATTGTTTTCAATTGTCCTATTATTGGTTCTTGGCTGTCTCGTTTCCCCTTCCCTTCCGTGGCCTGATTGTTCATGGTGCCCTCCTGTGTCTCGTCAGTGTCTGGCTATTTAAGTTCCTGTCTCCTGGACTCAGGTGCTGGATCCTTGTTGTTTGTTGGTTGTTGATTGCGTGTCCTTGCTCGTGTTCCTACCTAGTGTGCACCTGCCACGTTCTGCTCCCACATGTTTTTTTTTTTTGGTTTCCCTGTGGTTCTGAAGTTTCTCTTGTTTTGGAAGAGTTGCCCTGCGAGGCTTTTTGTTCCCTTTGTTCCCCCCTTGTTAAGTAAAGTCTTTTGTTCTCATTCCATTTTGGAGTTTTGTGTTTTTCCCTCCTCTGCATTTGGGTCCGAACCCCCGCACGCATCGTGACAGGTACGATATCATTCTAGAGGCAAGCAACCCGCATTAGGTGAAACAAGGGCTCCATTTATTTATTTCAGGGCACTGTTAAGCATGTTAAAATACTACATGACTGACAGTTTACACAGGTAGACAGTAAACAAATGCATATGTAATAATTGAGGAAATCAGGAAGGGGCAAATACTGGAATGAAATCCTCAGCAGTCCATCCTCTATGTTTTCAAAAAACTTCGAGTTTTTCATCGTGTTCCGAAGTAGCTAGAACGCAGCCGCTGTACCACTGCAGTGCTGGGTTGTGCATGGTTTTTATTTACTCAAACAACAATTAAAAGTGTATTACACAGTGAATGTTGGTTTTAGGGGTGGTAAGCTTGTGTTGCAATGTGACCAGTGATGTCACAATGTGCCTGGATTTGTAGGCCAATGGGGTTGGTGATGAAGGCTTTGTTGAGCTGGTGCAGAAGGCCATGAAGACATTCACATACCAATCGATGGTTTTCCCAGAAACCATAAAAGCCAGGGGAATGGAGGACCTTCCTGATTACTTCTACAGAGACGATGGAAATAAGGTCTGGGAGGCCATCAAAAGGTAAGATGACTGCCAGTGATGACCATGCACGTTAGAAACATGCAGGTATCATTGCTTTGGTCAGATGTTGCCATAGAACAAACAGCAGAATGGTGTGAATTCAGTAAAGACCACTGGGACAGCAACAGCTTTTGGAAAGCAGTTCCTATTCTGCTCCTTTCTATTGTACTGGTAATAATCATAACCTTTTTTGTTTTTAAAGGAGAGCAGACTGCCCTTCCTTCTGTTTGTATTGTTTGTAAAAAAAAATAAAAAAAATGACTTTGATAGCCAGTGTGAATTCTTACTAAACCATGCGTTTGGTACCTTCACAGCTTTTAGAAGACATCGTGCACATCTACTACAAGAGTGACAATGTGTTCAAAAGGATGAGGAAATCCAGGCTTTGTCAAGGATGTGTGCAGTTTGGATGCAGAAGAGGGATAACTCTGGTGGGAAAACTAATGTCTGTTAAAAATGACATCACATCAGGCATATATTGTGCCAAATTAAAAAGAGTTATTGAGAAAAGAGAAAGAAAATGGTCAATGCAATAACTAAAGCACAGCTGTAATGGATTTTTTTCCTGTTCCTGTAAATCCTGCACTGTTTCCTAGGGACAACTGAGAGGAAATAACTCAGTCTCTCTATGTTTAAACATAATATAGGAAAATTTAACTGAAAAAGTGTGCTTGGTAATTCAATTTCCCCCCCAAATATACTTTAAGTTAATGTTCAAAGTTAGTTATGCATGGTAGATAAATGCAGTAGAACCTTGTCATTTGACCAGTAGGTGGGGCGCTAGAGCAATAACAATTATAAATTGGCTTATGCAATAATAATGTAGTAATGAAACAACACATTATCTTGGGCAGTCTACTGTCCAGAATTTTCCAGCTCCACTGATTCTCTGAGGGTGCCAGATAGTAAATGTAATGTAAATGGGGAAACTATTTAAAAATAAGGTAAACTTTGATATTTCTTAGAAGGTTTCTAAATGAACCAGCCAGTGTTTAAATCATTATTAGCCTTTAGGAGAGGAAAACATCTTTCCATTATGCAGGGAAGGAACGTCTAGACTAAAAGGTGTGGTGAGCTTAATTACAGCACAGTGGTTACACCGAAGTCAAAACATCCTGTGTGTTGTGCAATAAATGCCATGGCCTTTAGACTGTGCTGTAATTTGAGCACATATGAGCACAACATTCAAAACTCTGATGAAGGGATGGAGCCTTAGATTATCTATAGTACTTTCCTCAAAGACTGATGCAGTTTTGTCCACAAATACGTCCTCTCGTGCTCTGTGAAATGTTGTGCCTGCATAATGATGTAATTTCTTATTTCCACATCCATCCATTCGCAGGGTTTCCCAAATCTCTGAAGAATCGCGAGCAGCTGATTGAGTATTTGACCATCATCATTTTCACCGCCTCTGCACAGCATGCAGCTGTCAACTTTGGCCAAGTAGGTGCCCGTTGCCTTGCGATACATCCACTCAGGCTGAGCATGGCAATATGACAGACTCTTATCCAAACCTGGGTCAATAAATTATGTTAAATACCTTAATCCCTGCTTAACCCTAACACTGTTTTCCTTTTTTTATTTATTTATATTTATTTAAGAAACACTAGACCTAAATTTTTACAATAGTACATCTCTGTAAAAATTAGTTTTAAGAAGGGACTTGAAAGAGACTCAGACTGAACAAGCCTGATCTCTTCAGACAGGGCATTCCAGAGTCCAGGGGCTCTGACAGCAAATGTCCCATCTCCTTTTGCTTTTTAATCTAGACTTTGGAAATGGTCAACAGTTTTTTATTTGAGGTGCGTAAAAAATTATCCATCAAAAAATAAAATTTAAACCTGGCGGACATGTTGGTCAGGGACAGATGGTTTGTGGGAGGGGCCTCCTCAGCTTTCTCCGTGTTCTGTGTACCACGCAGTTTCATTGGAACTCCTGGATCCCCAATTGCCCTTCCACCATGCGGAAGCCCCCACCCACGAAGAAGGGCGTGGCGACGACCACGTACATCATCGAGAGCCTGCCCGATCGCGGCCGGACCTGCTGGCACCTGGGGGCTTCTTGGGCCCTTAGTCAGTTCCACAAGAAGGAGGTACAGCCCCTGCATTACAGCTTCTCTACTCCTGTTACAACATCATTAATAGCACCCTGTGTTTACCATACAAAAATGCTGCTCTGCAGTTGGATGAAATGTGCTATTTAAGAAAGCCAAGTGGTAATTTGCTGTTTGTACCCATCCCTTAAATATTCCTATTAATTCAAAGCCATGTTCAGACTGTAAAGTAAATAAGAACTGTAGTTTTATCTTTGAATCATTTAATTGAACAGTTTTTTTTCCTTCCATTGTGGGATGTCAAATCCCATTATTTTTTTTCAACGGTGGTTACCAAACTTTTTCTTGTTACAAACATGTACCCCAAGTTCAACTTGGTACAACTTGCTACATACCATATCAGAACAACTGACAGCACTCACCTCAATTTTTTTCTGCGCTAGACAAACATTTAGTTATGTCAGTGTCATGCTGTCTAGCTAACATTCCTAACAAATATATTTCATGTTTTAGAATGTGTAGCCACCAAGACAATAGACTAATGCTTTATAAATTGGGTAAATGAGCTGGTTGGCAATTTAATTTTGTACTTTTTTTGCACAAAAGCATGTGTCGCTTCTGTCATTTAGCATGCTTGCTAACCAGGGTGGCCTTATTTCCAATGCTTTATTTATCCAATGCTAACACTTGCTACCAATATTATATATATATATACATATATATATATTTATTTTGTTTTATTAAGGAGCAATTTTTTTGGAATGACGGTACCAGGCCTCAGCCAGGGATGTTTTGTTAACACTGAAACCAACTGCAAATGAGGGATACATCTTCTGTGCATATATGGCAGTTTCATGAAACACGTTTTTTTTTCCACTCTGAGAATTAGTGATAATATTTCCTTTGTACACTAGAGGGCGTGTTGGGGTCATTTTTGGCAAGCAACAGAATACAGTCATAAATAGCGGCTCTGCATAGTATTTGGGGCAGCATCTAGTGCTGTAGCTAAAAGTGCCCCCCGGAAGAGGCCCACATTCCTCCTTTAATATGACACCACAACGGGAGGAGAGGTAAATGCCCTTCACTGGCACCTTAGCTCACTGAGGCTTACTACCCTAATTCAGCGCAAATTGCGACCTTTTCTTGTGACAGAGGGAATAACGCCGGCACTGTTTTCCACAGCTGTTTCTGGGCATGTACACAGACGAGCATTTTGTTGAGACGCCAGTGAAGGAGGCCATGGAGAAGTACCGGAAGAAGCTGGCAGAGGTGGTCCGTTTGATACAGGCCAGGAACAAGGGCAAGAATCTGCCCTACTGCCTCCTGAGCCCCGACCGCATCCCCAACAGTGTGGCTGTGTAGCAGGCTGCAATACTACAATACTCTTTTCAAAGAATGAAACAAAAAAATTGATGATTCTTTTCATCTTCAACTGGCTGTAGTCAGCAAAACAGAAATAAAAATCAGTTAAGGGTAGCGCAAGCCAATCTATTGTCAGGGATGTAATTCAGTATTTGGCTGTTCTCAGCCATACGAGGCTTCAAAACACTCGGCCAGCATAGCTTAGAGATGATACAGAGCAGGAACTGGGGGGGGGGGGGTATTGGAGGTGTGTGTGTGTGTCTCAGAGGTGTGTCAGTGTGTCTACATAAAATATGCAGCTTCTCTTTTAGTTATAATCAGTTTTGTAATAGTTGGAAATGGGCATCTGAGTCCTGCATCTAGGTCTGGCGTTCCACATTTCATCTCTGTTCTGTTGGAATATTCTGCTGTCTTATGATTTTTGAATTTTGCACATCCTTGCAATACTCTGGGAAAAATCCTTGGTTTGGTATCTGCTTTCATTCATTTATTGTGTGACTGCCCATATCTGCAACCTTTGTTAATTGTTTTAAGGTAGCTGAATGTCTTCTTTAGATTAGACATGAATATTTGTTGTATCTTAATAAATTTCTTCATTTTCATCTGGTTGTGAGTTGTGCATTTTGATAAAGGTTGATCCAACTGTTTTCTCTGCCTATAAATGAATTTGGCAATTTAATTGATATCCTTGATAATAATTACCAAATTAAATAGTATAAATATATTTTACATGTTAGATGAGTCAATTGTTTTAACAGTTTATGCACATATGTTCGGTATTCAGAACGCTGGATGTCAAATGAGGGTGTTAATGGTTTAAACGGCTGGATTCAGAAAATTAAACATTTCGGGTAATCCTCACCCTGACACCGTTTTCACGCTGTAAAATGTTTCGTTTCCTCTCGGGTTTTTCCGACCGACTTTTGCCCACAACGGCGCCTCGTACTTGTGCGCTTTGGGCAGCTGCTGCTCACTTGGCTAACGTTAGCCACCCGGATTTTAATTTAATCATGTTAGGTAAAAAGCCCAGAAGAAACTTCAGGACAAGGCGGGATGAATCAAGTGAAGATGATGAACAGAAAACTAACGAGGGAGAAGAAAATAGCATTAAACCAGCCCCCGTTCTACGACGGTCAAAGTTGCGCAAAGCAGGGGAATTTCCTGTTCTTCCAAGCCAGAGGTGGCCACCACCACCAATTTCGCCAAAATTCCGTATTTCATCCCCCTTCACATCCGTTATTCCCCAAATCTCTTTCGCTGCATCCACCACCATCTTGATCCTCTCTGATTTTGTTTGTATGTCACTTGCACAATTGATCACCATCGCTATAAATGCCGAGAACCTTCTTCTCTCCATATACATCATTTCTCTATGTATCTCACTTGATCTTTTCCCTCTGTTTCAGTTCTATTCTGTTCCTTCCTCACAGTTCCGGTTTCTGTCCTCACTCTCTTCGTTGCTGCCTTCAGCGTATGTTATTTTGTTCTGCACTCGTGTTCTTTCTATCTCACTGTCCCTATTCCTTCTTTCACTCTGTTTTGCCCCCACTTCATGATTTCCCCCACAGTGGAAACATATTGCCTGGTCTTTAGACACCGTGCACTCCTCGTCCGAACACCCATCTTTCCCACACCTTCTACACCTGTGATCTCTTCTACAAACTGCTGCCACGTGTCCATAATCCTGACACCAGTAACACCTCAGTGGAACCCTTTCATATTCCCTTACCCTGTAACATAATCTAAATAAATCCTCTCCGATAGTAATGGTGAAACAATGGGGTTTTCTTTACAGTCTCTGGGTTAATCTAAGCGAACGACTTTGACTCTAGAAAAGAGCGGAGTATTCGAAAACCGGGTGTTTCATATGGGTGTTTCCATGGAGCTGCATCTTAAATTACTCTCTGATTGGTGCGCGATGCTTATCTCCGTGTTGAGTGGACAGCTGCTCAAGTTCACAGCCGGGAGCCCAGAAGGCGTTCAAGCAAGCCAGCCACAGTCCAACTAACCTGGCATGAACCAAGATGTGACCAGAACAGCTGTCAATCATGGATTAATTAATTAACGAACCCAGCGTGTTTGTTATAAACTAACTATATAATATTTGTTTTGAATAAATGCTCTGTAAGTTACAGAGTAAGTTTAAGATAGCTTAAGCTATGTAAACAGCTAGCTATCTTACGTTAGCTGTCCAACGTTAAGTGCACGGCAGAGAGAAGAATGAAAGAAACGCTAAACAATGGAATTTTTCTATGCAACTAGTTAGCTAGCGACTAAGAAGGCGAAAGAGAGAGAAGGAGATATGATAACAAAGGGACGCTAAGCCGGAGAAACAAGGGCAGGGCTAGGATGGGGGACCAGTAGTTATTTGGCCTCCAGGAGCCATGACATGCAGATATGAAAGAAAAATTATGACCTGAATATCAGTGAAAGTTTTTGTTCAAAAATTGTCAGAGAGCTGGAGCTCTCAAATGGTATCCAAAGGGATTCATTGTTTATTTATTCATTATTTTACTCTTATTTCAAACATGTAATTCATTTGCAGCTTTGACCCTTAATTAGGGTGACATGGCCTACCTTACATCCATTTATACAGTATAACATTTATAAAAGCAGCTCAATGCTACGTAAATGTATTTACAGCCAATAGCTCTTCACCAGGCACAGAACATTCAATCTTCTGGGCACCACCTCAGGTCCCTAACACTAGCAGCTATATTGCTGTTGAATGTATAAATGTCCCACCCAACATAAATGTTTGTTGTTGGGTCCTGTTCCCTGTTCCCTGACATGTTAAACATTGAGAACGCAATTAATCACGTTATTTTATTTAGGTAATGGTGGTCCCCAAATGCAAATCTATTGCCAGATTCCCCATATACAATCAGATCTTCAACTTAGGGCCCTTTTTTTAATCTTGTCTATTTTTTTCCTGTCATTTTCTGACCATCTTTCGTGCAGGCTTTTCGTTTTTCACCTTTGGCACCATGAAGACTTTGGGCCTGGCCCACGCTCCGGAGCTGCTGGGACGCCCCTCTTCAGACAACCCGGACGTCCTGGTGCTGAAGACCCACGTTAACCTGCTGTGCGGAGGGATAGCCGGAGCCATTGCACAGACCATATCGTAAGTGGGCCTGAACGCATCGACAAGGGCTGCTGTTTATCTGGCCTGGAACTTGTGTATAGCACTTTTCATGAAGGGCCCGGATTTCAAATCACCTCACAGTCCTTTATGGAACAGGCCCTGTAAGTAGGGACGCCAGTTTATCTCGGGCAGTTTTCTCACCTGCAATTCAGTCATTCCTCAGCAATAGGTTGAGAGAGTCTTCTTGTTAGTCAGTTATCACTCTCTAGTACTCTACCTGAATTACCATCAATGAACCCTTTGAAGAGTAGATTTATGGAATGTTGTTATTATTATTTTTTCAAAATTATAAATCAGTGATTGTTATATCAGCATTAAAGTGTTCAGTTAAGGACATTCTCATCACATATTTGTGATCTCACCCCTTAGGGTTAAATACAAATGATGATTGACAGCAATGCTCCCACACTGTCACTTGCTACCGCAGACACACAGCAGACATTTTTATAGTGCTGACTTTAGCAGCAATGCTTTTGTCCTTTCTAAGCAATGGGAAGTAGGTCTACATATAACAATAATAACTTGCACAAAACATTATTAAATTAGAGTAATCGTAACAATGAAATGGTTTACAGCGTTGTAGGTTTAAAAAAATAAATAAATGGCTCAAACGGAAAAAATCAAAAATCAAAAATGAAAGAATTTGTTAAAATTTGTAAAAAGGTAGAGGCATTTCTTTCTGCGTCAGTGTCAATGCAGCACTTTGTTTGTGTGCCAATGGTTTTATTGAAAGAGCAGCATGTTGGCAGTTTCTCAGAAAGTTTTTTGAATAGTCTGGGTACTCAGGCACTGAATTTGCCTTGTATCTGCTTAGCCAGTGTTTGGCATTAATAGTTCAGCTGGTTAACCTGACTGTATGTTTCATGATCTCTCTACTCTCCATTTGCGCTAACAGCTTGAGCAGTTCTGCTAAACCAGCAGTGCACAACATGTGCCTGTATGGATTTGTTTGAAACTGCAAAATAGATTGACTTCCTCACCGTGTGGGAGTAGAAGGAAGGTACTACTACACCCCGCTGCTCAAAGATTTCTTTTGTGTTTGACATTTCCTCCGTGTCACATTCGTTCTTCTACCCAGGGTATTGGGTCAACTGATTCCTTTTTACGTGGGTCACAATTGATCACTAATGCTATAATTAGTAAGGTCATTGCTACAGTCCAATTCCTGCCGTGACCCCACAGGGTTTTTGATGGTAAAGCAAGTTGGAATAATTTTGGCCCATGTGCCCTAGATATACTGGTGCCCCTACCCATGAGCAAACCAAGGCCAACAGTGGCAAGGAAACAATCCCTGAATGAAATTGGCAGAAACGTTCTTATGGGGTGGTTACACGCTCCTGGCAGACACTGGGCTGACTGATTAAAGTGATGACAATGACAGAGTGTGGAGCAGTTTGGGTTTGATCTGTCTCTCCTGCAGCTATGAGTGTGTCAGTGATCTGTCTCTCCTGCAGCTATGAGTGTGTCAGTGATCTGTCTCTCCTGCAGCTATGAGTGTGTCAGTAATCTGTCTCTCCTGCAGCTATGAGTGTGTCAGTGATCTGTCTCTCCTGCAGCTATGAGTGTGTCAGTAATCTGTCTCTCTTGCAGCTATGAGTGTGTCAGTGATCTGTCTCTCCTGCAGCTATGAGTGTGTCAGTGATCTGTTCTCTGCAGCTATGAGTGTGTCAGTAATCTGTCTCTCTTGCAGCTATGAGTGTGTCGTGATCTGTCTCTCCATGCGCTATAGTGAGAGTTCATCTTCCAAATATTTGTTATGCTAGAATGATCCATGATGTTTAGCTTGTGAAGTCATTTGACTTACTGATTTGAATCTTAAAGCACTAGTTTGGTTGGTGTAGAAGGAAAAAATACATTTACAAATACATACATATTCAGGTCGCTGTAAATAATGCCATTGTCTACTATTTTTTTAACAGAGCTGCTGTTTAAAAAGATTTATTGGATTATAGATTCTTTTACAATATCTTCAGGTTTCGAATGTAAGTCTTGATGGTCTGCTTTCATATTTGAGGGAACTCGGTCATTGTGACGTTTAAATGCGGTGGCATTTAAAAGTTTTGGTTTTTTTCGCCTCCGGGACGGAGTGTAGCACAGTGGGTAAGGAACTGGGCTTGTAACCGAAAGGTCGCAGGTTCGATTCCGGGTCAGACACTGCCAGTGTACCCTTGAGCAAGGTACTAACCAGAATTGCTCAGTATATATCCAGCTGTATAAATGGATACAAGTAAAATGCATGTAAATGTGAGTCGCTCTGGATAAGACGTCTGCTAAATGCCTTAGAATGTAATGTTGTTTTCTGAAATTGGTAATCTAAGTGAAATGCGTATTTGTTGATTATACCAAAGGTACTTTTTTTTGTACATTTCTGTGATCAAAATACAGTTCTTTGTGTACTGAAAGTGGGTCATCTGTCTTACCAAGAAAGCCAGATGGAGCAAAATTAGGTATCAGGATTTTACTCCTGCTGGTTACTCCAACCTAACAATACGCCCTTACAGCAGAAGCTCTGCACTGTATAGAGTCAGTGTCCAAGTGTTGAAATGAACTGCAGGAAGAGAACTCGGGGTTGAACCTGGATGTATCACGGTGAGTTACCTGATACATTGAATATTTTCTGACACTGACTTACTTACCTCATTTTACAGGTAAATTATTTTCTAAGAATTGCCGCAGGTACATGTACAGTAGCCAAAACTGACAATGATGAAAAATTAAGGTGCCTTCTGCACTCTGTGTGTATGGACAGAATTGAATGTCTCGCAAAAATATATTTATTGTTTGTACAAAATTACATTGTGCAAAAAGAAAAATGCCAGTGGACAGTGCTGGAGAGCTAGAGCAAAGCCTCCAACCGTATATGGCATCTTTTTGAGGACTGGGGGTGGCTACAGAATGCCACTCGGGAGAGTCACAACATGAGCATTACATGTTACATGTATTGCATTTGTCATCAAGGATTTGGGGGTTTCATTGCAGGCCTATGGTATCAACATGTAACTTTGTCCTTGACAAATGCAGTTGAAATCAACTTCAACTTCTAACCACAAAGTACATAGTGTCGGCAAGAAAATTGTTTCAATAGGATGCACCTTCCAACCCCTCACCCCCCCTACGTGCGAAGGGAGAGAGATTCTGGCATGGGGTCAACAGTTAAATGATTTATTGATTCAGTTACATAGGCCCGGCGATGATGCATTCATACAGTAAATATAAATGGTGTGAAGGCTGTCCTATTACAGTGCAAAGTGGAAGAGGTGTGCTTTTAAGCCTGAGCGCAGTTCGACACAAACCTGAAAATACTTAGGCTAATATAAAGTGGAGTGCTTAAACATCAGGTTCTGAGGGTTCGAGGGTAGCCTATGTATGCAAGGTTAGAGTGCAAGCAAAGGAATAGATCTCTGTAGGGATAAAACTGTCTGAAAACAAAAGAAGCCTGTGGTGAACTTTTGTAGCTGGTGTAATTTCAGACGATTTATTCTGTGTTTACTGCGAGACAGAAGCGATGCATTGCTACACTGTGACAGTGGCCGCCGGTAACGACTTGTTTTCCAGAACGGATGCTTGGATTTACCTCACTTTGGTAGGAACAGAGAGATGCAGCAAGAAAACTTTATTGGACAAGGTTTTCTGCAATGGTGTTGAAAGAGGGGTGGTAAGTACACATTCATCTGTCACATTTAATCAGAGGTGGAAAATCCAGGTTCAAAAAGTAGAAGTCCTCCCTGATATTTTACCAGGATTTGCTAATTAGCACAGTTCTTCAGCCAGGAGGTGAACTAATGAGTGAAACCAGCTGGCTGAGTTCCTGAGTGGATGGAACGCATGGGAGGACTTTTACTTTCTGACCCCTGGACTTTTCACATCTGCATTAACTTTTTAAAGCATCACTTTAGCTTGCCTCACTTTAAAATGTTTCACAAATAAATTTTCAAAAAATTAATTTGTGAAAATGAACCTAACTTTACCTAATTATGGAAGCGCATTGCTTCCACTGCAAAAACTTTTTTTTTTAAATAAGATTTTATTTTACTTATAGGGACACCAGTTTATCTATGACAGAAAATACTTAATAACCTGATAACCCTGTTTGATCACAACACCCCCCTGTAACTGGCACGATGGGTGGCAACAGAAGAGCCAAAATCTGGAGGCACATAGGGAGGGTGCAAATGAAGCACCATCAAAGCTTGGAGGTGGCTGTGGGAAAGAATTTCTGGCTCACACTGGCGCACCCATATTCGGCCTAGCTGTTGTGCACACCACAAGGAGCTCATTCCAACCGCTCATTTTATGTCGCTCTCTCACTAATTAATAGTGGAGGTTACTCCAATGAGAGTTGATGAACACAACTAGGCCTTCCAAATTGGGGAGAAAATGGAAAAAAGCGTTAATTTTAAGTCTGCTAATTCTGCCAATGGAGATGACAAAAGAAGGCTAAACAAAATGCCAAGTAGAGTCAAGAGCCCTGAGGTTGTGAACGTCACCGTTTTCTCCCTTGTTTACTACCACTGCCCTGACCGTAGTCATTTTTGTCTGACTTCAGGTGGACGGGTTTGACATTGAAGTGGCTGAGGACCTCTGGGAAATCGTGCTGGTGAAGATTGAGAACAGGAAGTGCACTGTGAAAAATGACTGGTACTGCAGGTACATCAAAGTGAAGACCCCAAGTGGAGAGACTTTGGAGTTCCCCTGTTACAGATGGGTGGTCAATGACCAGGAAGTGGTCCTCAGAGATGGCCGGGGTAGGTGTATGCAATGTCAGAGACTCAAACCCGGTCCCAATTCACCTCCTAATCAGTCCCCCTCTGTGTCGAGTTCTGCTTAATTATAAGCATCACTGACGTAAGGGCCACTCACAAGCGAGGGCAGGCATTGAGGTGATAAGGAGCATAAAAAGCAGCAGGTGTGTGGAACGTACTTTTGGTCTGCTCTGACGAACTGAAAAATCATCACTACTTAAAAGAATATCACTTAACAGTCGGGCACAGTGAGCTACTTTGAACCGCCACATTTGTATTACAAATAATGATTACTAAAATTTGAATAATGATCACGAAGACAACACTTGTTTGCAAACAAGACAGTACTGAAATGACCATGAGATGGCAGACAAATTGCATGTAAATGGTTAGCTCTGCCATGCTTTAACGCCTCTGGCAACTGCATTAAGCTACGCAATGCCTGCTGGGTCAGCACTCGCTTGTAGGGCAGCAGTTTAATTTCCTCATTATTGAGGGAGCGTCGGAGGGCCTAACTAGCCCTCAATGAAATTTGGTGTGTTAGCGTGTAGGCGGAATGATTCGAATTGGGACCGGGCCTTGGAGTATTACTGTTACATCACTATGAAGGAGAACCGTTTGCTTTCATGAAACCTAAGACTGGGTGGTGCAGCAATGAGTTGTCAAATCACCGATGTGTGTGAGCTAGTCACTGATTCGAATCAGTAAGTTACTCATTGTGTTTATGTAGCACGTTTGCCGCAAGACGACAAATCCAGCCTGTTGAAAGAACACAGAAGCAAAGAGCTGGAAACCAGGAAGAAGACGTACAGGTAGGATCACAGCATGACGTGTTCATATTTGTTTCAACTCCTCTGCCGCTAACATGATAAATAACAAATCTGCACTGAGGAACAGACTGAGAAAACTTTGTTCACAATAAACCTGTTACAATATTTTCCTATATTGCATATAATGGTAAATGTCTTTAAGTAGCAAATAGATACAGAAGCATATCACAGAGCCCTATGAATGCATAAATGTCACTGTCCTATGAACAGATAGGTATAACTGTCAATGCAACAAAAACCTAAATGGCAAAACTTACATATAGCACTCTCCCATGCCGGTGTGATACCCCTGGGAGGAAGACGCGGCAGTTCCGGGAAACACCATCACTTGCAGCATGACGAGAGAGAGAGAGAGAGAGCACCCACACAAACACGAAAACAAATAAACAAACACCTTCACGCTTCCCCCTCATGGGTTCTGGGCAAAAACAACTAAAACAACAAACTAAAACAAAAAAGACAAAAAAAAAGGGCAAAACTGAGTGGCAGGTTTTCAGCTCGCTGCTCGTAGCTATCCCACTTTTCAGCTGACCAGCTCCTCCAGCGTTTCAGCGGCAGGTTTACTTTCTTTTTGTGCTGCGGCAAAATCAAACTCGAAAACTTGCTCTCTCTGTGTGTGCTGCCGTTCTCGGCTCCGTACCGTGGAGAAGAACGTATCTTTAAGCACCTGGGCTGATTAGCTAACGTAACCCAGGTGCGTAGGGCTCTCTCCACTGTGACTGAGACAAATCCATTCCACTGGACCTAATGCAACAAGCACCTTGCATTGACCAGCAACTTGTCACAAAAACAAGTCAGACAGTTGTACGCAGATGTCTTCATTAATTTCAGATCAGTCCTCAGTTCAGTGACATCGAAAAGCATTCAAATTTCTCTGTAGCTTCCTTTTCCCTCCTGCCCCCTAGTGGTATGGGCACCGGTGCCTACTGAATGGGAATTACACAGTTCTTCCTCTCTAATCAGACTGATTTTGACCCCAGACACCAAGTGAGTGGAGTCACTGGGCTAGTCGGTGACAGACCTCAATCAATGAAAAGAAAACAAGCAGCACTACTGGACTCAAAGGCCAGACTTGAGTATCCCTGTTCTGCTAAATGCTGACATTGAATCTAACTAGGGTTAATGGTGAATGTTCTTCTTTACTCATTTTGAAGATGGAGAGAGTGGCAACCAGGTTTTCCCATGAGCATAGATGCCAATGCCTACAAGGAGCTTCCATGGGACATCCAGTTTGACAGTAAGAAAGGAATGGACTTCACCATCAACTACGTTAAGGCGTGAGTATGATGCAATGCGCTTACACTGTGGCATGTTCAACATTGGCCTTGGCACCTGGGCTGTCCTCTATTTTTTGTGTCACCCAGTTATATTCTCAATTAAATCACTTTATATGCTTAAATATACCTAATGTACTAATAGTCTCAATGGTATTCTGTCAGTAATAATAATAATAGTAAACTTTATTTATATAGTACCTTTCGTACAACAAGTGGCAGCCCAAAGTTCTTGACAGAGGGGGAAAAAAGAAAAAAGGGTACAATAAAGCAGAAAAGAATTGTATAAAATAATAGAAAATAAATGAGACACAATAAAACTACATTGTTTTATTACAAATGGAAGGGGAACCTCTTCTTATTATTACTTATTGTTACTTATTGTTACTTGAACCACAAGTTGGGCAAAGCTGGCCTAGCTGGACAATTTCAGATCTAGAGTGCCAGCACAAAGAAGACCCGTTTGATTGCACAGAAAATAAAGGGCTGAATTCATTGTCCGTTAATAGAGGATACTTCACCTGGTAAAATGCTTCCTTTTTGTTTTCTGAGCAGGATTCAGAACCTCGGATTGAACAAATTCATGGAAAAGTTCCAGAGCTCCTGGGATGACTTTGATGATTTTAAGAAGATATTTGTGAAGATGTCCAACACAGCCTCAGGTTGGAGCCTCTCCTTTCTGAGCCCAGCTTATTTTATTTATTGAAACCAAGTTGCACCAAACTGTATTTTCCCCAGATGTTATCTTCATTATATTTTTGTGTTTTGTTTCCAGTGCAAGAAAGTTCCCAATCATATATTTTTTTTGTTTGGTTGTTGACATTAAGATGGCCGAATGGTCCAGGTGGTGCACCCATTGGAATTACTTCAAATACCTGCTCATTCTAAGAGTGGTTGATTGAATACATGTAATAAGTGTGTATTGGTCAGATGGTCATATCAGATATGTACTGTAAGATGCAGAGATCATCTCATAGTGGTGTTTGAGCAAAGCAAGAGGGCGACTTCTTACTCAGAGGCACGTCTGCTCTGCAGAGTACTTGATGCAGCACTGGAAGGAGGACTTCGTGTTCGCATACCAGTTTCTCAACGGCTGCAACCCTGTGATGATCCGAAAGTGCACCAAGCTGCCAGCCAAGTTCCCCGTCACCCATGAGATGGTGGAGTTCTGCTTGGAGCGACACCTCCCTCTGGAAGAGGAGATCAAGGCAAGTCCTCAAAGTCACCTGCAATATATTTTGATTGGGGTATTTCAGAATCTAGAAATTGTAGAGCGATTTATATTTCCCCCATTTCTTGATTTCTGTGACTGTACTCATAACTACAGTTGCTTGACACAGGTTCAAACTGGTTGCACGGAAACTCGCTGTTTTTTAGAAAGTGAGACTGCAAATTTTGACCAATGATTCTACACCTCAGTGGGACAGTGACTGGTTAAAAAAAATGTCTGGCTAAAACTGCTTACAAGCTAAACAGCATTTGATTAGTTAGTGTTTAACAATTTACTCAACTTTGTCATGGTAAATCTTCCAATGACCTTTCTGTTTGTGTTCTGTGCAGGCAGGAAACATTTACATTGTTGACTATGAGATTATGGAAAATATCACACCCAACGGGACAGACCCATCCACAACTCAGTATTTGGCTGCCCCAATCTGCCTGCTGTACAAGAACACCAAGAACAAAATCCAGCCAATTGCTATTCAGGTAATTTAATTACTGCTTATACTTATTACCATCAGTATGCACCCTCCACTGTGGTTATTCAACTGCATCAGAATCTTCATCCATCTCAGCCAAACTGAATTTCTAGCCAAAGTGACCTTGAACCAGCTCATTGAGAGCAACAAGGCCATTGAGTGCTCAAGGCCACTTTGACACACTCAGAAGACCGGGGATCGAACCAAAACCTACTCAAGAAGACTGCTTTAATTTCGCCCCCAGTTTAATTTTTGTATTAGAAGAAGTTTGAATCCAATATTGAAGGCTGAATTAACTATTGTTTTGGGAGGTACTGTGTGTGCAGTGGCACTTGATGTACAGTAGAGTGGCTTAGCAATTGGCAGAAGACCTGAAAAATCCCATATTCAGAGCATCAGACTAACAATGCTAACTTTTTTTTCAGGTATAGAAGACTGTCAAGGCCAAAAAAAGATTAAATGTCATGCCACCTTTTTGGTTTTAGGTTTTTAAAAAAATAAATAACAATTAGTAATGAATCAGAATTTGTTATGAATTGTTAAGCATTTAATGGCTGTAAGAAACTGCTTTGCTCTAACAGCTGGGACAAAATCCTGGGGAGAACAGTCCAATTTTCCTCCCGAATGACGAGGATTGTGACTGGACGCTGGCGAAGATGTGGGTGCGATCGTCCGACTTCAGTGTCCACCAGACCGTCACGCACCTCCTGCGCACTCACCTGATCTCCGAGGTCTTTGGGATAGCCTTGTTCCGCCAGCTTCCAGCTGTCCATCCTGTGTACAAGGTACATAAGCACAAGAGCACATTTGAAACTGTGAAACTTTAAAGAACATTGAAAGTCAATTGAAAATGCACCAGCTTTACATTGACCTTATTGTCACCTAGGGCCCTCGTAACGTCTCTTCACTTGTTCACAGCTGATCATACCCCATATCCGCTTCACCATTGCCATAAACACCAAAGCCAGGGAGGAGCTCCTTGGGAAAAACGGCCTCTTTGACAAGGTGGTTTCAGGAAACATTCTCAGCATTTTGCTCTGTCTGTATATTGTCACTAACCTTTATTGTGCCACGTAATCTCGGCTGAAACTTGACCTTTGGTACGATATCATCCTAGAGGCAAGCAACCCGTATTAGGTGAAACAAGGGCTCCATCTATTTATTTCAGGGCACCGTTAAGCATGTTAAAGTACTTCATAAGTGACAGTTTACACAGGTAGACAGTAAACAAATGCATATGTAATAATGGAGGAAATCAGGAAGGGGGCAAATACTTGAATGAAATCCTCAGCAGTCCATCCTCTATGTTTTCTTAGAGGTTTTCACCAAAAAACTTCAAGTTTTTCATTGTGTTCCGAAGTAGCTAGAACACAACCACTGTACCACTGCAGTGCTGGGTTGTGCATGGTTTTTATTTACTCAAACAACAATTAAAAGTGTATTACACAGTGAATGTTGGTTTTAGGGGTGGCAAGCTTGTGTTGCAATGTGACCAGTGATGTCACAATGTGCTTGGATTTGTAGGCCAATGGGGTTGGTGGTGGAGGCCATGTTGAGCTGGTGCAGAAGGGCATGAAGACATTCACATACCAATCGCTGGTATTCCCAGAAGCCATAAAAGCCAGTGGAATGGAGGACCTTCCTGATTACTTCTACAGAGACGATGGAAATAAGGTCTGGGAGGCCATCAAAAGGTAAGGTGACTGCCAGCGATGAATATGCTCATTAGCATCATGCAGGTATCATTGCTTTGTTCTGATGTTGCCATAAAACAAACAGCATAATGGTGTTATGAATTCAACAAAGTGCACTGGGAATGCAACATCATCAGGGAAGCAGTTCCTATTCTGCTCCTTTCTATTGTGCTGGTAATCATCATAACTTTTTTGTTTTTAAAGGAGAGCAGACTGCCCTTCCTTCTGTTTGTATTGTTTGTAAAAAAAAATAAAAAAAATGACTTTGATAGCCAGTGTGAATTCTTACTAAACCATGCGTTTGTGGTACCTTCACAGCTTTGTAGAAGACATCGTGCACATCTACTACAAGAGTGACAATGTGGTTCAAAAGGATGAGGAAATCCAGGCCTTTGTCAAGGATGTGTGCATGTTTGGATTGCAGAAGAGGGATAACTCTGGTGGGAAAATCTATTTCTGTTAAAAATGACATTACATCAGGTGTATATTGTGTCAAATTAAAAAGAGTTATTGAGAAAAGAGAAAGAAAATGGTCAATGCAATGACTAAAGCACAGCTGTAATGGATTTTTTTCCTGTTCCTGTAAATCCTGCACTGTTTCCTGAGGACAACTGAGAGGAAATAACTCAGTCTCTCTATGTTTAAACATAATACAAGAAAATTTAACTGAAAAAGTTTAAATTGATTACTGTAATTTGTGCTTGGTAATTCAATTTTTCCCCCAAATATACTCTTTTTAAGTTCATGTTCAAAGTTAGTTATGCATGCTAGATACATGCAGTAGAACCTTGTCATTTGACCAGCAGGTGGGGCGCTAGAGCAATAACATTATAAATTGTCTCAAACAATAATAATGTAGTAATGAAACACCTACATTATCTTTTGGGCATGTTCTACTGTCCAGAATTTTCTACTTTCCAACTCCACTGATTCTCTGAGGGTGCCAGATAGTAAATGTGATGTAAATTGGGAAACTATATAAAAATAAGGTAAACTTATATATATTTCCAAGAGAAGGTTTCTAAATGAACCTGTCAGTGCTGAAATAATTATTAGCCTGGATTAGGGGAAAACATATTTCCAGTATGCAGGGAAGGAACGTCTAGACTAAAGAAAAGGTGTGGTGAGCTTCATTACAGCAGGATGGTTACAAAGAAGATAAAACATCCTGTGCATTGTCCAATGAAGGCCATGGCCTTCAGACTGTGCTGTAATTTGAAAGCTATCCAGCTTCTTCATATAAGCACAACATTCGCAAACTCTGAAGAAGGGATTGAGCCTTAGATTATCTGTAGTACTGTCCTCAAAGACTGATGCAGTACATTTTGTTCATAAATACACCCTCTCGTGCTCTGTAAAATGCTGTGCCTGCATAATAGTGTTATTTCTTATTTCCACATCCGTCCATTTGCAGGGTTCCCCAAATCTCTGAAGAATCGCAAGCAGCTGGTTGAGTATTTGACCATCATCATTTTCAACGCCTCTGCACAGCATGCAGCTGTCAACTTTGGCCAAGTAGGTGCCTGTTGCGATACATCCACTCAGGCTGCGCATGGCAATATGACAGACTCTTATCCAAACCTGGGTCAATAAATTATGTTAAATACCTTAATCCCTCCTTAACCCTAACACTTACTGTTTTATTTATTTATTTATTCATTTTTATTTGTATTTTTTAAACTAAACCTTCCCCTAAATTAGGAAACAAAGGCAATAAAAGTATCTCTGTAAAAATGAGTTTTAAGAAGGGACTTGAAAGAGGCCCAGACTGAGTGATCCTGATCTCTTCAGGGAGGGCATTCAAAAGTCCAGAGGCTCTAACAGCAAATGTCCCATCTCCTTTTGCTTTTTAATCTGAACTTTGGAAATGGTCGACTGTGTTTTATTTGAGGTGCTTAAAAAGTGTCCATCAGAAAAAAAAACATGTTGGTCAGGGACAGATGGTTTGTGGGAGGGGCCTCCTCAGCTTTCTCCGTGTTCTGTGTACCACGCAGTTTGATTGGAACTCCTGGATCCCCAACTGCCCGTCCACCATGCGGAAGCCCCCACCCACGAAGAAGGGCGTGGCGACGACCGCGTACATCATCGAGAGCCTGCCCGATCGCGGCCGGACCAGCTGGCACCTGGGGGCTTCTTGGGCCCTAAGTCGGTTCCAGGATAATGAGGTACAGCCCCTGCATTACAGCTTCTCTACTCTGCATCATTAATAGCACCCTGTGTTTACTATACAAAAATGCTGCTCTGCATTTGGATGAAATGTGCTATTTAAGAAAGCCAAGTGGTAATTTGCTGTTTGTACCCATCCCTTAAATATTCTTATTAATTCAAAGCCATGTTCAGACTGTAAAGTAAATAAGAACTGCTTACAGGTAGGAATTACAGAAACTGAATGAAGTGGTTTGTAGTTTTATCTTTGAATCATTTAATTGAACAGTTTTTTTTCCTCCCATTGTGGGATGTCAAATCCCATTCTTTTTTTTCAACGGTGGTTACCAAACTTTTTTGTTACAAACATGTACCCCAAGTTCAACTTGGTACAACTTGCTACATACCTTATCAGCACAACTGACAGCACTCACACTCACCTCAATTTTTTCGGCGCTGGACAAACATTTAGTTATGTCAGTGTCATGCTGGCTAGCTAACATTCCCAACAAAAATATTTCATCTGTTTTAGAATGTGTAGCCACCAAGACAATAGGCTAATGCTTTATAAATTAGGTAAATGAGCTGGTTGGCAATTTAATTTTGTACTTTTTACATTTTTTGCACAAAAGCATGTGTCGCTTCTGTCATTTAGCATGCTTGCTAGCCAGGGTGGCCTTATTTCCTATTTATCCAATGCTAACAATTGCTACCAATTATATATATATAATATATATATATATATATATATATATATATATATATATATATATATTTTTTTTTTATTGAGGAGGATTTTTTTGGGATGACTGTACCAGGCCTCAGCCAGGGATGTTTTGTTGACACTGAACCAACTGCAAATGAGGGATACAACTTCCGTGCATGTATGGCAGTTCCATGAAACGTTTTTTTCACTCTGAGAATTAGTGGTAATATTTCCTTTGTACACTAGAGGGCGGGTTGGGGTCATTTTTGGCAAGCAACAGAATACGGTCAGCAGCCATACCTCCATGCACTCTGCTCCTGCCAAATGGCTGAAGCTAAGTAGGTGTGGGCTTGGTTAGTACTTGGATGGGAGACCACCAGGGAATACCGAGTTGCTGCTGGAAGTGCAGTGGGCTAGCAGGGGGGCAATCTTCCCTCTGGTACAAATAAACCCCAATGCCCCAGTGCAGTGACGGGGACACTCTGCTGTAGGAGATGCCGTCTTTTGGATGAGACGTTAAACCGAGGTCCTGACTCTCTGTGGTCATTAAAGATCCCATGACACTTATCCCTAAGAGTAGGGGGTTCCCCGGTGCCCTGGCCAAATCCCAGATCTGGCTCTCGCAAAAACTTGCCACTAAAAATCATCCCCAGATTTAATTGGCTAAATAAATGTTCTCTCCCTCTCCACCTTCGCTAATGTGTGGTGAGCATTCTGGCGCAACCTTTTCTGGTGACAGAGGGAATAACGCTAGCACTGTTTTCCACAGCTGTTTCTGGGCACGTACATAGACAAGCATTTCGTTGAGACGCCAGTGAAGGAGGCCATGGAGAAGTACCGGAAGAAGCTGGCGGAGGTGGTCCGTTTGATACAGGCCAGGAACAAGGGCAAGAATCTGCCCTACTGCCTCCTGAGCCCCGACCGGATCCCCAACAGCGTGGCCGTGTAGCAGGCTGCAATTCTACAATACTCTTTTCAAAGAATAAAACAAAAAATATTGATGATTCTTTTCACCTTCAACTGGTTGAGATCAGCAAAAAAAAAATCAGTTAAGGGTAGCGCAAGCCAATCTATTGTCAGGGATGTAATTAACTATTTGGCTGTTCTCAGCCATAGGAGGCTTCAAAGCGCTCAGCCAGCATAGCTTAGAGATGATACAGAGCAGGAACTGGGGGGGGGGGGGGGAATTGGAGGTGTGAGTGTGTCTACATAAAATATGCAGCTTTTCTTTTAGTTATAGTCAGTTTTGTAATAGTTTGAAATGGGCATCTGAGTCCTGCATCTAGGTCTGGCATTCTACATTTCATCTCTGTTCTGTTGGAATATTCTGCTGTCTTTTGGTTTTTGAATTTTGGTCTTCGCACATCATTGGATTACTCTGGGACAAAAATTGTGGTTTGGTATCTGCTTTCATTCATTTCTTGTGTGACTGCCCATGTCTGTAACCTTTATTAATTGTTTTAATGTAGTTGAACCTCGTCTTTAGATTAGACGTGAGTATTTGTTGTATCTTAATAAATTTCTTCATTTTCATCTGGTTGTGAGTTGTACATTTTGATAAAGGTTGATCCAACAATTTGCTCTGCCTATAAATGAATTTGGCAATTTAATTGATATCCTTGATAATAATGACCAAATTAAATCTCCTAAATATATTTTACATATTTGTTAGATAAGTGAGGTGTTTTAACTGTTGATGCACTTCGGTATTCAGAGCGCTGGGTGTCAAATGAGGGTGTTAATGGTTAAAACGGCTGGATTCAGAAAATAGAACGTATTTCAATTAATACTCACCTTGCTGATACCACTTTCGGGCTAAAAAAAGAAATTTTTCTTTTCCTCTCGCGTTTTTCCGACCTACGTTTGTCCACAACAGCGCCTCATACTTGTGCGCTTCAGACAGCTGCTGCTCCTTTGGCTAAAGTTAGCCAGTCGGATTTTACTTAAATCATGTTCAGTAAAAAGCCCAGAAGAAACTTCAGGACAAGGCGGGATGAATCAAGTGAAGAAGATGAACAGAAAACTAACGAGGGAGAAGAAAATAGCATTAAACCTGCCCCCGTTCTACGACGGTCAAAGTTGCCGCAAAGCAGGGGAATTTCCTGTTCTTCCAAGCCGGAGGTGGCCACCGATGAAACGAAGTCACAGACTACTGCTGAAGATGCTAACGATAAAAACAAGGCTGTTACAGACGGAGAACTGTTTCAACGAGCTGAAAAGAAGGAAAACCTGAAGAATGATGCGCTAAGTTCGTCTGATGTAAAAGAAGGTAACGTTAGGGTAGTTAAAGTTAGCTAGAGTAAGCTATTAGCACGTAAACATAAGGCCCCCATAGCTAGTTGTAGAGCGAACTGTAGTCGAGGTTTAATTGACAACAATAATGAACTTTATATAGCACCTTTTGTACAATTATCGATACCAGCGATAGGCCTAGAATAGTACAGGAAAGACTTGAAGTTGACTAAAGAAAAGTCGCTGCGTTTAAACGTGATGTTTTGTTTAATTTTGTATTATACTTACGTGCGATTTCGGTTATCAGCAAGTCACTTTTACTTGGCTCCAGTAAATTTGCATCAGTGGTGCCCAATGATGTGCCATGGAGGGCCTAGAGTGTGCAGGTTTTCATTCCAACTATTCGCTACACCCATAGACATATATATAGTATATATGTCTATGGCTACACCTGCCTCTCTGGCTGAACGTGTGCTAAATAGTGAAGTCAGCAGGCGAGTGACTAGTTGACAACAGTTCGAGGCTTGCAGCTAGCTAAAGCGTTATGACCAACACACAGCCGCCTTGCATTCACGAAAAAAAATATTATATATTGGGGCATTTCCAGATGTGAAAAGGCCAGCAACTGACTCCACTATCCATCATCTAACCCGCTAATTCCCGGTCAGGGCCGTGGGAGGGCTGTAGCCTAACCCAGCATGCATTGGGTAAGAGTCAGTAATGCAGAAATGCACCCTGGTCAGATTGGTAGGTTGGTAGTCCATCATGGGACACACCCACACACTCTTCACTCACACACTCATACCTATGAGCAATTTAGAGTCTCTAATTAGCCTGCACATCTTTGGACTGTGGGAGGAAACCGGAGTACCCAGAGAAAACCCACATGGGCACAGGCAGAACATGCAAACTCCACACAGAAAGACCCTGGCTGGGATTTGAACCTAGGACCTTCCTACTATGAAGCGACAATGCTATCCACTGTGCTGCCGGTAACCAGGAAGCACACAAAAAAATATTTATTTTCTGACAAGTGGTGCTATGACAATCAAGGATGTTGTAATGTTTATATTTTTAAAAAAATAAATAAATAATTTAAGTGTGGTAAAAGGTTGGTGTGACTGGTAAAATTTGGGCATCTACCAGCCGCTGTGGCTGGTGACCCAAAAACTTAATTTCCCAATTGGTGCCAAAAATCCAACAGTTGTAGCATATTGTATGTGGCGTAATAAATATCTGAATGGAGTACTGTGGCTCACTGTGTAAACTTTTCGTGCCCTTTGTTCCGTGTAGGTGGTATTCCTGATGCGAAGCTGATCCGTGCAGCACTGAGACGAAGGAGAGAGGCGAAAGCACAGAAAGATTATATCCCCCTGGCCCGGGAACGGGAGGGCTCTCATTCATCAGAGGAAGAGTCGGAAAGGGATGGTGCTGATGATGATGATGATGATGACGACGACGACGATGACCACGAGCGCCGAATCCAGTTTGCTCCCAAGCTCAAAACTCTTAGAGAGAGGGTAGCTGAGGAAATGGGTAAGTTTCAAAACAGCAACAGTATTATAAGGCTGTATTTATCCCTTATTGGTACACATTCAGAACTGGGCTGTGCAGATGTATTGTTTACATCAACAATGGTTTTCTCAATATTTCTGGGATGTGTAATATGTCAAAGAGGCTCTGGGTGTTTTGCATTTAAAGTAATATTCTGGTGATTCCTTTTTGCCAAGGTGTGTGAAAGAGACTGTGAGCTGGATATAAGACTTTCAATCACACAGTCAGAGAAACTGACTTTAAAAGGCTTACATTTGTCACCAGAAGTGGCAGAAATTTATGGGTCAGGTTCATTTATTGAAGTTTTTAACAGTTTCACAAGGGTCCTCTTTGGCCGACATGTCCCTGCGTGTTTCAGGGATGGAAAGCTCTCTTCTTAGAGTGCTGCATTGGGGTGAATTTAACTTTTTTTTTTTCTTTCTCGTTTGAGGTGGAAGTGACAGTGAGGAGGATGGAACAGACAGTCAGGAAGACGAGGACCAGACGATGTGGGAGGAACAGCAAATCCGAAAAGGGGTCACGGTGTACAAGGTACAGCCGCTGGTCTTTTATAGTTTTTCTTCATCTGTCCTGTAGGATTATAAACAGGACGGGACTGTAGACTTGACAAAAATAAATTAAATAGTCCTGTAAACCAGTGCACTTGCGGTGCTGTCTGTATGGTAGCCAACTGTTGAACCACATGTGATACCCCACCCCTGCCCCCATACAGGTGGGGGTTTGATCCGCGCTGTGGCATTTCCTCAGCTGTGGACCGTGTATGTTACCCCCTCTGCTTTCTGTCTGCATAAAACAAAAATAAAAAAAGGAAGAGGGGTGGCTTGTCCTTTGGGCAGGGGTTCTGAATCGTATCCAGAAATGGTCAGTGTGGTTGCAGGCTTTTGTTCCAACCAAGTAATAACACACCTAATTCAACTAAACAATCTAGAGCCTTTAGTCCTTGATAAGGACCTTGGTTAGTAGAATCGGTTGTTTTAATGGACACTGTCTTCATCAGTCCTGTGTGCTTGTGTTGTCTTCTAGTTTAGCATTTGCAAATGTTATGTGCTTAAATGTATATGCTTAAGCACATCTATGTACATATATCACACTCAAATTAAGAAATGTTATGTATGTTCAACATGAATTTGCTGATTCTACCTCATAAACAGTCTTTATGGAAGACAGGCGGCAGTGTAGTATAATGGCTAAGGAGTTGGTCTTGTTGTAACCTAAAGGTTGCCAGTTCGATTCCCCAGTAGGACACTGCCGTTGTACCCTTGAGCAAGGAACTTAACGTGCATTGCTCCAGTATATATCCAGCTGTGTAATTGGATACAGTGTAAGTCGCTCTGGATAACAGTGTCTGATAAATGCCTGTAATATAATATGTAAAACTTAAACCGAGCCTGACACTACAGAATCTGATGGAAATTATGAAATTAATATTATCCCTGTCCACAGCAGTCTTCCCAGGACACCGTAAGGCAGAAAAAGAAATACAACATTCCTGAATCTCTTCCGCAAATCAGCATTGATGTCATAAAGAAGAGAGTCAGTGCAAAGTAAGTCGCTCAGATTCTCACGGGCTTTGTATGCGTGGGGGGGGGGGGGGTTTGGGAAATTAAGCAAACTGGAGCTGCTCCTAATGGGAGGGGCCTAAGGGGTGTGGGCTATGAAGAGGGTTAAGGTTTCTGTTACACTAAACCAGTGGTCTCCAACCCTGGTCCTGGAGAGCTACAGGGTCTGCTGGTTTTTGTTTTCACCTTAAAATCAGCGCCCAATTGAGACCCAAAACACCAGGTGAGTTGAGTTAACTGTGTAGTCAACTGCTCTAATTGATTCACGAAGTGCAGAGTCACTATGAAAACCATCTCTCCAGGACCAGGGTTGGAGACCACTGCACTAAACTCTGTCAGTTTGGAGCTGGGCCACACCCCTTTGAAGCTGCTCCAGGCACCTTGTCAAATGAGGAAAAGTTTTGAGCGAGCGAGTGAACGGTGAAGGCCTCCCCCTGCAGGTTGGAAACGCTGAGGCAGGTGAGCCGGCGCAGTGTGATGGACCTGCAGAGGGTCCAGCTGGACATGGACAGCGCCAAGGCTACCCTGGAGCAGCTGGAGAGCGGGTCCAGTCACGAGCAGCACAGGTTCTACAAGGGCATGGGGCTCTACACCCAGAACCTGCTGGAGTGCCTAGGAGAGAAGGTGTGTTCTGTACAGCCTTAGTGCTTTCATTTTTAATGGCAGCACTGCATATCAAATCAGTTTTATTTGTATAGCACTTTTCACAGAAAACTGTCACAAAGACGCTTTACAGAGTAGAGGAAAAAAGTAAATTAAGTTCAAGTTGTCATATTACTACAGTGGATTCAGTGCTGCCCCCTACTGGCTGCATCTTAAAATGTCAGCAATTGCTACATGACAAGAAGACATTTTTTATGGATGTGGATTATGTCCAATGCTAAAAATTGCTTCCTAAGCTCCAAAGCGTAAAAGCATGTTAAATATAGACCGCATGTGTACACGGTTCTGCAAACATCCCAGTCCAGTGAGTCCACGTTGCATCTAAGAGTTGCTGATTAGTTTATGTGCTTGTCGTTCTGTCAGGTGGTGGAGATAAATGCAGTGGAGCTGGACATGCACACTCTCCTGATTGACCAGGCGGAGGTGCTGTTGTCCCGCAGGCGTGAGTCTGTGAGGGAGGTGTCCACTCGTCTCCAGCTGCTGGCTTGTGAGTGCCTCTGTGGCTGCCTGGCTTGGTTTGATGCGTTATAACTCGCCCGATACGTCTTGCTATGCCAATTATGATTCAATCCACAGCACTCCAATGTTAATAGAAGATATGACAGTGGTTTATATACACGCCCAGGAAAATTACAGATTCCTCAGCTGTTCAGATTTAAAATGAATCGATCTCTTAAAGACAGGAGTAATGAATCAACAGCAACAAAAACATAGCGATGAAGTAAGTAACTGCATTGCCCCAAAGCTAAGCCAAATAATAAAACCAATGTAGCAACTGTTAGCTTCATACGTAAACAAAGCTCATAAGAATGGCATGTTAAAGTAACAGTAAGAGTGAAGTGGAGCAGACTCGTATCTCAATGTAAGTACAAAAGGCAGTCAAGGCATGTAAGTAGAAAAGGCAGTCAAGGGATCAGCCCCAGCATACCTCCACAAGATATTCAAACCCTACATGCCAGCCAGATCCCTCCGTTCTGCTACCTCAGGACGCCTAGCACCTCCCCCTCTTCGCACCTGCACTTCCAGAACACATCTCCTGTCTGTTCTGGCCCCACGATGGTGGAATGACCTCCCTGTGGAGGTCAGAACAGCTGAGACACTGACCCATTTCAAACGACGACTGAAGACTCACCTCTTCAGGCTGCACCTCTCCCCATCCCTCCCTACCCCCCTGTAAATGACTGTAAGCTTAGGGTTGTAACTAGGCAGCTGTTTCGTAGGTGACTTAGGTGCATTAACTGTCTTAACTACTGCTTGTATTTTTTCCATAGACTGCGTTGTTGCCGTTCTCGTTGTTAGTGTTAATCAGTTTAACCTTCAGGGTCCAAGTTGAACTATGCGGTTGTTCCCTGCACTTGGACCGGTACTTCTCTCTAGGGTTTCGTCATACTTGTTCCTGGTTATGGTTATACACTTTGTTGTATGTCGCTCTGGATAAGAGCGTCTGCCAAATGCCTGTAATGTAATGTAATGGTAATGCACTGACGTCATGAGAGTGAATTCATATTTCATAAAACACTACAATGTATCATACTGATATTTTGTATCACTGGGAATAGACAATCTGAGGGCTAGAAGCGTATATTAATATGCAGTTCAGAGGGGTAATGAGCGAAGCCATCTTTGAGGAATTAAAATAACTTGAACAAAGTAGCTGTAGGAGGCGAGGGTTGATACCTTACATGTTGTAATGATATTATTCTCTCTTAACCGACAACAGATGGCACGGATCCATCCGACAACGGACATGGAGACAAAGCGCAGTTAGAGGTGCGGGAGCAAAGGTATGGACCCTCATCATCTCTCTGTGTGTTGCTTTCTGGTTCTGCTCCGTTTAACTGCTGTTAACAAGGGCGGTAAAGCACTTGCATTGATGTGCGTCTCATCACCACAGCCAGTCCTGCGAGACGGCAGATGCAGAATATGAGAACCTGCCGGCTGACGACGAACCCCTGCCTGAGGAGGCTGCCGAGCTGTGCAGGAAGAGAGGTGTGAATAAAGCCAACCCCTCGAAATACATTTCCCGGGACCCCAGTTCAGCATCTCCACTGACTAACAAAACCCACGTGCTAGCTGTCTGCCAATGCACACACATGTGCTAGCTGTCTGCTAATGCACACACACATGCTAACTGTCTGCTAATGCACACACACATGCTAGCTGTCTGCTAATGCACACACACACATGCTAGCTGTCTGCTAATGCACGCACAGGCTAGCTGCCTGCTAATGCACACACACATGCTAGCTGCCTGTTAATGCACACACGCACACATGCTAACTGCCTGCTTATGCACACACATGTGCTAGCTGCCTGTTAATGCACACACACACATGCTAGGGGTGATATAGCTCAGGAGGTAAGACCGATTGTCTGGCAGTCGGAGGGTTGCCGGTTCAAACCCCGCCCTGGGCATGTCGAAGTGTCCTTGAGCAAGACACCTAACCCCTAACCTCTAACTGCTCTGGCGAATGAGAGGCATCAATTGTAAAGCGCTTTGGATAAAAGCGCTATATAAATGCAGTCCATTTACCATTTACCATAGCTGCCTGCTAATATACACACATGTGGTAGCAGCCTGCTAATGTGGACACACACGTGCTAGCAGCCTGCTAATGTGGACACACACATGCTAACTGCCTCCCCCAAATCGACAGAGGGCATGGCAGGGATAGAACAGAGGGTTGGCCAGGAAACACATTTTTGACTGTCTGAAATAGGCAGTAAGTAACCTTGGGGTCAGAATCTGCTTCACTGTGAATAGGATGTTACCAGATTGAAATAACTTGCGCTTGATCATGTCTCCTGTCCCAGATGAGATCCTGACGAAAGCAGAGAATATCTTTGCGGACGTTCACAATGAGTTCTCGGACGTGAAGAACATCCTCTGCAAGTTTAACAAATGGAGATTCTTGTTCTCGGAGTCGTACGACAACGCGTACATCAGCCTCTGCATCCCCAAACTCCTCGCCCCTCTCGTCAGACAACAGCTCATCGGCTGGAACCCCTTAAATGTACCTGTTTTTTTTCTACTCGGTCACTGCAGTGCATTACAGTCACTCAGCAGATGTGCTCATGCAAAGTGACATGCAGAAGTGGAGAAGATCAGTGTTGGTCTCTGGAATACAGAAATAGAATATTGTAAATTGGCCTCGTTTGCCTTTTTGCGATGTTGTACTTTTGTATTTCGAAGACAAACACCAATATTCTCCATTTTATTTAAATCACTCTGAATAATAGTGTGCTATTTTATTGTACCATAATGAAATGCTTTTTTACACTAATACAGTCGCTTATGGAACAAGCCTAACTCCCACCCCCCACTTTTTACACCTTTGCAGGGATAACCCTACTGAGCTACACCTTCTATTGTCTTTTATGAGATTGTTTACTATTTGTCCATACATTTAGCTTTGGGGGTCCCTTAGATCTTTGCTGAGAGGGCCATTGTAAAATAGTGATTTTGTCATTGGTTGCTTTTTCATCAGTTTGGCATCAATCTTAACTGTGCTCTGGAAACAAATGTCAGAACTTGTGCAAAAGTTATTCAAAAGGCAAATTCTGCTTGAGAGGTTTTGAAGGAAACTAGCTTACATGAGACGGCAAGTTATTTTAATGATAATATTAACAAATATTTAATAACTACTACCATTTACAACATTGACATTTTGATTTTTCAGCCTGACTGCAAGGACATTGAGGCCTTTCCTTGGTATTCTGCTGTAGAGGACTTCTGTCTCAGGAAGGGATGCAATGAGGCAGAGAACACAGACATTTCAGTTCTGAAGTCTATCATTGAGAAGTCAATTTTGCCAAAAATCCAAGGTGAGGCGCGATGTATTATGTTGGGTTTGTGTAATACCCAACATTCTTCGATCATGCATTTGCTATTTAGAAAAATAATTTTTTAAAGAATGGTAGGAATTCTTGGGCCATATCAGTCACCTTAGTCTGTGAATTGGGCTTGCTGTGCTGTACAGTTAAGTGTTTCTACTGTTCTAAACAAGAGCGCCACCCCTGGTCTGGTTGCTACCTTTTCATGGAGGCTGCTAACCCTAAACGTGTTGTTATGCGTGCATCTCTGTAGCCGTTGTCAAATGTGTGTTTCAGTAGAGGATTATACTTGCAGGGTCAATGGCCCAAAAAGGTTTTCTCATGACAAACATGTATGCTTATGGAAAATTTCAAAATATACCTGCACTTGATATCTTACCCCATCACTACAAAAAGCATAACCTTCTTAAGTCAGCATTAAATTCGCTAGTGTTTACCGCTTTGCTGTTTTTGAGACGACACATTTTGAACATCGTTCGATGTGCGTTTTGATTACGACTATTTTAGACTAGCTATATTTTTATTGTAATAATTTTATTCAGAAATTTACATACAGTGCTCTCAGATTGCTTTCAAAAACAGCAAGACTGAGTGGCAGACGCAATTAAATTCCTATACATTCAAGTGCAAAAAAAAAAAAAAAAAAAAAAAAAACTTTTGGTTCAGACTATCTTGTTTCTCCTTAATGTATGCATCATAGTAAAGGCTTTTTATCTACATGTTGTTCAATGGACTTAAGTGGACTTGATCCTGAGTTTGGTTACACTGTTGTAAGTCGCTCTGGATAAGAGCGTCAGCTAAATGCCTATAATGTAATGTAATGTAAAAAGTGCACTGAATTCACAGGTCACTGTAAGATTGCTCACTATTGGCAACATATTTGAACACCTGATCTGGAGCCAGTCAAACTCAGTGAATGATGTGCACACCTGGGCAAACTTGCACAGTTGGCTCATTCTGTGTCTGTTTCCTAATGCCACCCTGCAGGTTTCGTGGAGCTAATCTGGGACCCTCTATCCACGGGACAGTCTCAGTGCCTGGCCGGTCTTTGCCGAACTCTACTGGATGACTACAAGATGCTCTCTGGGGAACAGAGCAAACCCGTCAAGGTGCTGGCTCCTTTTTCCCCTGTGTGTGTGTTTGTGCGTGTGTCTCTGTCTGGATTTTTTCTGATTTGCAGTCACTAACAGAAGCGGTTTCTGGTCTTGCCTAGGCTCTTTTAGAAGCTGTTGCAGTTCGACTGAGGAGCGCTGTGGATGTCGATGTCTTTATCCCTCTTTATCCAAAAAGGTGAGCAAGGCCAGTCTGATGTGCCTTCTGTGTTTTTAAAGTTCCTTATCCAGCTTAAAAGCTTACGTTTCTACATTTGAGATCACTGACATTGCGTGTGAAGTGTTTATTAAGGTGGCATATTAAATTCTGCTTTTTAAAAACTCTTTCTAATACATACATCCCCGTGTCTTTTAGAGAGTGTGCAATATGGCTTTTGGGGGGGCAATGGGCCTCATTCACCAACCGTTCTTAAGAAGAATTTTCTTCTTAAAACCCACTTACGCAGTTTTCACGAAGTTTCTGACATTCACCAATGTTTTCTTATTTGGGATTTGTTCTTAGGTAAGAACAAAATCTATGCACACTCAAGAGCACACTTACGCACATATGAGTGTTGTTTGTGCAAAATAATTGGTTATTGCGTTTTCTTCAATTCTACAGTTGTATAATATTATAGGATTTAAATTAAAATAATATTTTTATCATTAATAATATTTTTTAATAATTATTTTCATTATTTTACAAAGCATTAAAGTGCCAGGTTCCGCCTCAGAGGGTGGTTGCCTCAGCAGGAGTTCATCTGTAAATAAATGATAAAAATAAAACCATTGTAGTGACCTTTTATTTTGGGGGGTTTCAATTATGCCATGTTTGGTCTATACGACAAAAGCAAATGTTTAAATTTTGAATACAAACTAAGCACTTAGGTAACACTTTTTAAAGACATGGACATGTTGAAGAAGAGAACACTTATTCAGGGTCGTCACTAAGGGGGTGACACCAAAATGACTGGCAATACATCTTTTGCGCAGTGTTTTGTGCAGCGACGGGTTTACTCCGGTGCAGTTTCCTGCCGGTTGATTTAATTAGCGGTATTAATATGACGAGAAGCGCTTTGTCGTTTGAATGCATAACACGCAATTCCTTGCGCCCGGGCCCACCAACATTTTTAAATTAATATTATTTTTGTCTCAGATTTGATATCAAACCATTTTTTTACTTAATCAGTTGTGCGCCCTTCTCCGGATACGGCGTTCACTGAACGAGTAATAGCATCCCATGCATCTTTTTTGTGTTATTTTATATCCACTACTGACGCTACTAAATATGACAGGTCGTTTGCTGTTCACTTCCCACAGCAATATCTCCACTTCAGAACTACTGACGTTCTTCTTACGTTTGGAGTCCGGTGCTCCAGCGTCTTTAGATTTTCGTTTGGGCATTATTGACTTCGTTCGCTCTCAACTTTTCTTTTCGATTTCTGTGTGTGCACACGGCCCTGCAATCTCATGCCATTTTATGGGGCTTGGCGGGGCGTTTACCTATGCTAATTAGGAACAACTGGCACGCGCTTTACATTTAACATTTCATCATTTTTAGAACACATGTGCGAACAATTCTGCGGTTTAAGAACACGTCGTGAATCTGACGTAGACTTTTCTTAGGATCTTTCTAAAGAACAAATTTAAGAAAAAACTTAGGAAGGTATTGGTGAATGAGGCCCATTGTCGATATTTGAGAAGTTGGATAGGTTAGGATGATATTCAGTATCACAGATTTTGAACACTTTGATGACAAATTGACAATTGTGCAAAACTGCCTTACAAAAAAAGCATTTTTTTTTCACTGGAGGTATTGGAGTTTTTTGCTGTTAAAACCATGCTATTACATGATGATGTTATCAGCAGTGGCTACAGCTGATGTTAGCAGGATACAAAACATTTCTAGCTACTGGAATGCACCGCTAATTAAAGCACTTCTCCATTCACACTTTTTCTACTCTGATGTACTGGGAAAAATCCTGAATTAGTCATGGGACGAGCAGCTAAATTTGGGAGCCGCATGCGTACAGGATGATGAAATGCTGTCGCTGCGGAACACTGTGTTCCTCTCAGCGTGTTCACCTGCAATCCCAGGCAGCACATTGTGAGGTGCGGCAGTTTGCTTCCTAACTCACCGCACAGAAGGGGAACGCTCGCTGTCACTGAACCGATACTGTATATTAGTGGAGAACAAGCTGATAATGGCCAAAAAAATATTGCTTCTGCCGATTTATCTTGTCCAATTTGGTCTTCCAAAAAGGCTTAAAACTGATGTTTCCTTTTACAGGTTTTTAGATGATGCAAGTTCCCCACAGTTTCAATTTCGAGACAAACAGTTCTACTCTGCTGTAAAGGTACATTTTGTTTGAACAGCCATACATATTGCATATCCATTACCCAGCTATATAAATGGATGCAATGTAAATGCATATGTAAAAGTTGTGTAAGTTGCTTTGGATAAGACCGTCTGTTAAATGCCTGTAATGTAATGTGTGTCTGGATTCGTTAAAAATGTGTTTTTCTTTCGTAGCTTCTGCACAACATCACGCTTTGGCACGGTCTGGTTCCAGAGGACGTGTTGATAGAGCTCGGACTGACCAAACTACTGAGCCGCTACCTCATGATAACTCTCCGGAGTGCACCGTGCGAAAGGCATTCTGTGGAGAAATGCAAAAAGGTTTTCATTTATTTGTCGAGTGTTTGAACTTGCAAAAAACCTAATAATACTGTGATATAATCTCATGATAGTTTTTTGATTGTCAACCCAGTATCTCCTGCTCTTATATAGGTTGCTGTGTGTTTTCCCAAGTCCTGGTTTGAAGATGTGGACGCCGGTGCATCCATTCCTGAGCTTCGAATGTTCAGCGAGCACCTACACCAGACTGCACATGCACTGTGCAAAAAGAACCCAATCACCGCCATTACAAGGTAATGCGCTGCTTCATCTCTTAAATCTCTTGATTTATTGCTCTTTCTAAGCAAGAACAGTGTCGGGATGCTAAAATGCTTATTTTTTTTTTTTTATCTTGTAGGGAGATTGTCACTGATCTGTTGATTCTTCTGAGAAACATGAAGGCTTTGGACAGTGTGACAGATATAGTCGAAACTTACCATTTTGAGGGATTTTAAGGACTCAGGTTTTCGTAGGTAGATTTGTACAAATTACTGCATGTATTACTTTGTTCTCATGTATAAAACAACTTCATGGATATAATTTATTTTCCTACAGCTGTCAAATTTTGTATTTTTGTACTTTGTCAAAGTGTTTTCTTGGTTCATAAATCTGTGGTAAATAATTGTTTGAAATTATTCTTCACAATCATTTAACAGAACATTTTTTAAATTTGATAACTAGATTTTCATGTAGGAGGGGGGAACCCTTGTTTAGACTCAGTCTAATGAACACCAATACAATTCCTAACAAGTAAAGGCTTTGCATGAAGTAGTGCAGCAGACCTGGAGGATTACAGTAGGATACTCTAGTGTGCATTAGTGTGCCACTATATCCAACATCAGTTTCTAAACCAATTGCTTTTATGACAAATGTTACTCTTGTACAAGACATCAACATAACTTTTGATCAAGCTGGCTTGTAGTTGATTAGATAACAAATTAAGTATAGGACAGCCTGTGCAAATGCACTTTGCACTGGGCACAAATCCTTAGTATTTTAGTTTGGTATCACCAGATACTAAAAGAAATCTGACATGGGGATCTGCCTGGAAATACCACTGGTGCACAGGTGTCAAACTCCAGTCCTGGAGGGCCGCTGTCTGCTGGTTTTTGGGGTGTTCTCGGCACAAATATTTCATTTAAGTCATTGATTGGCTAAGGAATCCACACAGCTTGTTCAAGGCCTTAACAGACAGCTGATTGAAAGGAAACCACAAAAACTTGTGGCCGCCTCTGGATTCAGTTTGACACCCCTCGTTTAATACAAAAACCCATAAGGCACTTCATTTATAAAGAAACTACAGTTTTCAAAACGTTTTTTTCTTTACAATTTATTTGATGACAATATACAAGAACATCTTGAGCAGGACGCCATTCCCTGAATGTCTGGTCTCACTGCAAAAGAAAGAATAAAATAGTTACATACCATTTTCGCTCGTAAAATTTACATCAGTTCTACACTAAATTTTAAACGAGGCTAAATAAGCAAGACTATTAGCTTGCAGCTGTAATTTGTGAACTCTACCATACACTACTGGACAATGTGCACTGCAAAATCATTCTTTTTAAAAGCGCAAGGAACACTCAACCGGTGCCAAAATGAGAATGGTTTAAAAATGCTGTAATGTAACAAATTGGTCTGACTACCCCCGTGGAAGTTATTGCATCTTAAATTTCAGTTTAAAGCCAACACCCCAAAAATGTTTTCTGCAGGGAAACTAGCCTGCCTTTCTTTGGTTTTAACACAGTCTAATATTAATTGCATGGGATGTGTACTTCTCTATGGCACAGGCTGAGTCAAGAATTATGGAATTCTGCCATCAGAATGTGCTCATCTAGGCACTATTACAGGGAAGATGCACTATTGTGATGTCACAGACGTCACAATAGTGCATGACAAAGCCTGCCACACCCCCTCAACTGTTGCAATGCAGTAAATTTCAAGCCCTGCAACTCTGACAGGGTGAACTTCCTTTTTCTTTGTGACCAGCCAAATGGATAAGTTGAAAGATGGCATGCTTTGTAATTGTCGGTCCTTCGGTTGGTACAATTAAGAACTAAATTAATGACAGTTGTTTTTCATTAAAAGGATAGTTCACTGAGCCATTCCATTATCAGTTTGTGTTTTCCATTGGCCAAAGACAATGTGTGTGAGGAAAATGCATATTTAAAACATCTTGTGCGGTGACATTGAGGTTGTAGATGCGTATCCAACTGACAACATAACACCTGACAAAGACGGTTAAATCCCTTGACATGAAATAGCCCTTCATGCATGACAAACTGAATAGTCAAATCGGTTTCCTTCATTAAAAAGAATAAGCAAATTCAGCATCATGCAAAGAACAAAGGCTGCACCCAAACATGGAAAGGACTGCAAATCAACACCGTGCTCATTCCGCTCTACCTGTAACAGAAACTTCATTTCTGAAATCATCCATGGGAAGCATGATGAAAAGTAAAAATGACAAATTAAACATGGTCCCCGGTCATCCATAAACTTATCTTCCAGTCATTCTCGTGGCCACCCCACATTCAAAGCACTTATTATATTTAGTAATATTTCGTATAAGTGCGTGCTTGATTTCAGTCAAATAAGTGAATCAGACGTTAATTATGTTCATGCTTGCTAAAATAAAATCATGTTACTTGATTTCTTATGGCAACAGAAGAGACCATCACAAATCTATAGAGAGTATTTCAAATCTATCAGTTGCCCGGAAACAAAGCTATGCTATAGCTTCATTGGTCTTTAATGATCAGTGGATTGCACACTATCCAGGTGACAACTTTTGAGGATGTGCTTTGTTAGACTACTGGGTGTGATTATATACAATTTTTTTAAGGCATGGTAGGTACTTCTGTAATTGTTACCTTATAAATTTAGTCAATTTAATATACTGCTTATTTATCTTAAATCTGAACACAAACAGAAATTAGGGGTTTAAGGCATTTGTGGTGCTGTTAAGGCTAAACGCTACTTATAAAACAGAATTTACCTTCTGTTGTCCAGATGACCATTAAATAAAAAGAAAGATGGCAAAGAATTAAGGCAACGGAATAATAAAATGCAACAGATAATTTGCAAAAAAAAAGAAAAAAGCGTAAATCCTTCATTTGGATAAAAGGAACACAAATGGATAAGCAGGTGGTAAAGCGATGTTCTAGAGTAGATGTGCGTTCGTAAAGTCCACTACAGCTCAAACACGTTACCTTCTTGCCAGCAGCACCAACGTTGGCCTTGGCAACCCCTCTGACTTTCTTCATCCTGTTCTTGCGTTCTTTGCGCTGTTTCCTGGAAGACTTTTTCTTCTCGTACAGGCCGTGCTGTTGAGGAGATTGAGAATGCACTGGTCAACGTGAGACCAACACAAAAGCTTCTACAGAACTAATTTTTGTGCATGCAGCCATCTGAGCTAAATTCTTGCAGTAACAGCCATGGGCATTCACAAATGAAGATCATGTTTTGCGACAAGTTTCTCTTTACTAAACTCCTATATATTCCACCAGTGATATGACTGACCAAATCCCTTTAAATGTAATGCTACATGCGCTGCACAGACCTGAACTAGGATCTTTCATTCAAAACACAATGGCAGGTCAAAAACGTAGCCCTTGCCCTGTTTTGTGCCCACAATGCAAACTCCAATCCCAGTGACTTACCCTGGCAAGTCTGTGTTTGGGCTCATTCTTCTTGGCATAATCCAAAGAATCATAGACCATCGCGAAGCCTGTTGTTTTCCCACCACCAAACTGTGTCCTGAAGCCAAAGACGAACACCACGTCTGGAGTGGTCTTGTACATTTTGGCAAGCTTTTCCCTGATCTCAGTCTTAGGAACCGTCGCCTTTCCAGGGTGTAGGACATCAACAACCTTCAGGATTCAGGACACACAAGATTTAGCTACACTCATGACAACACTGCGATGGTCACCACAGCAACCAACTCACATTTTAAAGTCAGTTGATAACAGATATTGTGGCATGCAATTGAGCTTTATAGGAAAGCACAAGCTGATGTAAAAATCCAGCTAGAACTTATGTTCGTTTAGGTGATGCTTACCATTTGCTTCCTCTGAAGCAAGCGGTTTGTCATAAACTTTCGGGTCCTGACGGTCACTGTGTCATTCTGAAATAAACAAAACGTGGGGTGAACAAGCATTTATATCACAAGTGTACACGGGTAAGAAACATGGATGCTTACTTGAGCAACTAGCTAGCAAACTGCAATGTAACCGCCGAGTAAAATTTACCAGACTAGCAAGCGAAACCAAGCAAGCACAGCAAGATGAACACGTCGTACCGGGCTGCAGATGGTATGTCAATCTCGGTGTATAAATAATAGTCTATTAATGGGGCATTAACAACGCATTCGCCACAATTTAGCTATCATAACATTTTAACACTGGCCATGCTATACTGGACATGGTCTGCATGTACATTTTTTTCTAGCTAGCAATAACTTTTGAAGTGAGTTGGCTAGTTAGTAGCATTACCATTGCACAAACTTAATAGGTATGCGGAGGACAAAAGCTTTGGCGCAAAATTAAAAACAAAAGCAGTGCCATTCAAGGCAACTTTCAGGGATGACGAAGGTGCTTCGTGAAATTAAAAGCTAGCAAACTTATTCGCCCACAATGTGCGACAAGACTTCGCTAGCTAGATAGGCCACTAGGCTTCACCGGGTCCATTCAGATAACTCAAAATAAATGCCTTTCGGTTTATTTCAGATTGGGGTATTTCATTAAAGTAGTTTAAATAAAGACCACAAAATCGATACCGACTGTAAAATTATAAGGATGGCAATGATAATATGGGGATTAAGCTCAGATTTTAGTAGCACTAAACTCACCATCTTGGCAGCTGCCTCACTCAGGGACGTGAAAAAGAAAGAAGGACCCCTTGACGGCCAAGAAAATGCCTGAACGAATGTCGCATTAAGAAGGTTAAGTGTTTGCCTGATTGAAAAGATGCACGGAAGCCCATTGCATTTTATGGAACACGAGTGCCACAATCATAAATAAATAAAATTAATAAATGTTGAAATATAAAAAATTAATAATAATCTAAAATGTATAAATAAATCTGGAAATTGACATAGAAATATAAATGTATGCAATTAATTTCAGTGATATTTTTTATGTTCATTATATTTTTAACTTCATATTTGTATTTATTTATTAATATATTTCTGTATATATTTCCCTATTCATTCTTTATGAGCACAATCTGTCAATTAACTTGCTTTGGTCCACCCACAAAGTCTGACATACCAACCTTCCATGTGTTAAAAGCTACAGACAGCACTTTACATAATCAAATTATATTTGATAGGCTGATTATTGAAAATATTTATTTTTTCTTAAAAAAATTTTTTAACCACAATTATAAATACTTTCGTCCTTGTATAGTTAATTGTTAAATTGTATAATTGTATTGACTGATGTTGACAGGCAGTTATCATTTTGTAATGCTTAAGGAGATTGCTTAAGTGCAAAGTTCTTACTTCTTGTTGAAGTCTTAGACCATATAAAACCTATAACTGCATATATTTAAAGCTCAAAGAAATAATTGAGTACATAAACATATGGGCCATCGCACTGAATTTCAGCAGGCAATCAACAGAGATGCCTTGCTAATTACACAATTAGGGAGGGGCTAGTGATGTGTTAAACACTGCACAGTAATATAATTGTACTTAATGGATAACTGTGAAAGAAGTATGTAAAAAAAAAAAAAGACAACGTAAAGACCATTGGCAGAGTAAAATAATATTGTACTAGTGCACAGCATTGCCCTGCAATGGACTGACGAGCTGTCCAGGGTGTATTCCTGCCTCTCGCCCAATGCATGCTGGGATAAGCTCAGCATGCAGCCTGTCCCATTCAGGTTGAATTAAAAACTTACAGGATGGTAGATCTTCAGGAGGATGGTTGGCTAGCCCTGATGTTGGTATTTGCCACATCCCTCAGTATCAATTGCAGTTAATTTTAATCTCCTAAGCTTTCTCAGCATTTAAAGGCACTTAGTTCAAAGGCTGACTCGACTGCCCAACCATCTTCCTGGAGATCTACTGTCCTGTAGGTTTTCATTTCAACCCTAATTTGGCACTCCTGATTCTACTGATTAGCAGCTCAACTAGAGCTCTCATTGTTAAATGAGGTGCGCTTTGTTAGGGTTGGAGTGAAAACCTACAGGATGGTTGATCTCTAGGAACAGGGTTGCAGGAACAGGACATTTTCATTTGTCTGAAGTAAAGGTCTCATGTCTGCTGAAGTTCATCAGGCAACATAAATGCCCCTTCACAAATCAGTAGCCACCAAGAGGTCACCACATGTAAGATGACTTTGATGATGGCAAGTTAATTATTGGTTGCAAGGTGCCGTTAATTACAAACTCAGTTATTTTACACAGAAAAAGATCAGGCTGGATTTGTCCATGTGTCGTTGGGGATGCTGGACACAACTGTTGCAAGCAGATTCAGTACTGTTGTCTCAGTCACGTTATTATTTCACCTCAAGACAAACCCTCATATATTGGGGCATAGGGGTATAGGGGCATTTGGGGGTTTTCAGTCAGAAGTAAGAAAACACAATTTAGGTAACACCAAAGCAGCTTGTACAGTGGCAATGCCTCCCAAACTTTTATGTATTTCTATGCTCCAATTATTCTTCAAAAATTTACGTTTAATCCTATTTTCGGTTGGAGCAGTATCATGTGATACACGCAACCTGGGACTGCTGCGCTCAAGGCAAAAAATATTGTCACAATATAAAACCCCATTTATGTTTATAGTTGTGAATAAGAAATGCAAAAACATTTCTGGAAACATACTGGCACTGTACAAAATGCTCTGGATTTACTTGCGGTATATTTTTCCTTTTTAGACCATAAACTCCCAAATGCCCTTATAACAGCCTTTGCAGGGCAGGCAGATCATCAGAAACTTTTGTCAAAATATAAAATATTCAAAAACTGTATGGTCCAATCACAAATGTACAATGAAACTGAAATAATATACAAACTGCAGAAAGTGAACAATCCATTTTAGCTCAAATTCACTAAGTAAAAACATTGTGTGCACATGTGAGTAAGCTGTATACTAATCAGAGCTTCAAGTTCAAACTGCAACATGGTTGTAAAACAGTAATGTAACATACTGCATGCTTGGGAAAAATCAGTATAATTTCTGCCCAACTTTTTCTTTTTTGTTCACAGAAGAACAAATAAATGAACATATTTAAATAACCAAATAACTGAAAAATGAAGCAGATATTTGTATGGTATTATATTTGTACATAGGTCATATGGTTATCATTTAAACATACCAAATGTAGCCTAATCTTAGCCTACACCATCGTGTATACTAGCTTTACTTTCAGTATATTTACATTTTCCAGGTAAATTAAAAAGATAAAGCAAAACAATTTCCTTTGGCGAATTATGGCAAATCTTGCTATTGTGAACTTGACAGAAAATGGCATTGATTCTTCCGCACTAGTAAGAGTCTGTCCCTGGTTTTTAGTCTTTCCAACAAGCCTCCATTAAAGAGCCCGAGCTGACTGGTGACTGTAGGTCGAGTCTGGGAGAGGGGCAGCCTGGAATGGACTATCCTACGTAAACGTTAGCTGAGGAGATATGTCATTTTAATTGGTGCTTTAACTCTATAGCATAGCAGTGTGTTAATAACGCACATAACACTTTACATATGCTTCGAGGTTTGCCTTAATGTATTACCGTATTAAAGTGGTGCTGTTAACTATATTTAAAAGAAATACATGGATCAGCAGTGTCTTGCAAAGGTGGAGTATTATTAGCAATCCAGGCAGTGCAACTGTCCTTCTGGTATGTAAAGTATTTGGGGTGTTTATTAAAGTGAAAATGTAAATAAAATGGCACAGATAATAAATGCAACATTAGCGTCATTTGCTTTAACCGAATCGGTCAAGCTCGTGTGTGAGAAAATTAGTCAGAATTGGCTAATGGCTATAGCTACTGGTGCTGCTACAGCAGCTAGCTGGCTGGAGTTGATTAACTAGCCCTGAAAGTTATGAACTCGAGCTAGAATGAGCAAGTTGGCGCACAGACCGACCACTGGTGTCCAGCACACTGGCGACCGCGGCAGACACAGTACCTATCTTGACAACAGATATAACAAATGTATTTATGCCTTAATAAGATTTTACCGATCGATCTATGCTTCGTTCGCTTGTCAGCTAACAAGCTAGTACAACAGCAAGCTAGCTATCTGAAAAAACGTCGGTAGCGTCCGTTTATCCGTCGAAACTTATATTAAGTAGTACCTTGCAAATGACAAAGCAGTTTGCAAATATTAAACACGTAAACCCGAGACGTTGCATCTTATTTGATGTGTTGTGATTGTAAAGGGTGTCGTGTGTCTTCGTCTGACAGGGTGTTCAGTGTTGTCACTTCGGAAGGTGACTACCCAAATTACACGGGCCATCGCCATTCCATTTCTTAAAGGAACACGACAAGAAAAAGCCATGCATTCGTTTGGTTCAGTTTTATCTTTTATAAACTGCTGTTCTGTGAAATAAAAGTGAACTTGTTTTATTTGAGTTTATTGTATGGTACCATAAGATATGCTACAACAGAAAATAATGAAATCCTTCCACATGCGGCATATAGCTGTCTACATACGCTCTACTATCCCAAATATTTTGTTTGGCATTTAAAAAATGCATCACGTGGAAACGTGATCCACTTTGGTTAGTTTTGTGTTTTGTGCTGTGTTCCATATTTATGCTATACTATTAGGCTTGTGACAAGGTTCATATTTGACGCGTTTGACTGCAGTGAATTTTGTGTGCTTTCCTGATTGTTCTAATGTGCTCATAACCAGAGACTATGGGTATTTAATATTTACATACAGATGTGCAGACAGAGGCTAGATATTGTTTATGTATATGCACATAAATCAGGTCATCAGTTTCATCTGATTGCTGTTTTTTTCCCCTGCAGTTGTCTTGGCAAAGTGCAAAAATGAAGTCATAGGCCACTGTATCCTGAATCTACAAGTAAAAAAAAAAAAAAAAAAAAGAACTAGAGCTAGAAGCTCCAGCAAAGAACTGCTGCCTGATGCCCATGACTGCGCCCCCATTTCCCCGCCTCCATACCCTCGTCCAGCTGAAATATGCCCCGCCGTCCCAAGCCTTCCAGGAAAACTCGGCCTCGGGGGAGGACTGTGGGGAAGAAGGAAACCCGGCCTGTATCCAAGAGGCGCACCTGTAACTCCAGCAAGCCCCGTGGGAAGACCGTGCAGAAGAAGGCTAAGGAGACGGGGAGATCTGCAGCAAGGAGCCAGCCGGCTAAAGGGCAGCAGGGCAGTCGTCTCAGGAAACTCGCTAACGAGGGCAGTGCCAGAGCTTCAGGGTCAATACGGCTTAGGTGCTCTCAAGATCCACTGCCCCAGTATGGTTTATCTGAAGACCTCTATGGTCGAAGGAAGTCTCTTCGCGGCACCTCAGTTTTCCAGAGCCTCCCACCAGCCCTGCTTCCCAACAGACGGAACCGGGCCGCTAGTGGGCGGGGTCAGCTGGGTGGAGTTCAGAAAGGGCGGCGCAACCCGGAACATGATTCTGCAGCTAGGTGTGAGGAGCAGGGGGTGGAGGTGTCTGTCCCGGGCAGCCAGGGCCATCCTGTAATTCCCCCCGTTGAGCAGGTCGCTGAGGAGCCTGCTGAGGACGGGATGCCTCCTTCCGGTGAGGAGAATGAGCCTCTGTGCTCGATGAGCACGAGTGCAGAAGCTAAACCTAGTGATGCTGCTCCTGAGTGCACAGATCAGGACCAAACCATGTCAATACAGTCGGTGCTCACTGTGGAGGTGGGGCACACTGCTGATCTAAGTCCCCAGTGCCCAATAGAACCAGCTCTCCCAGACTCGTCCGTCATGGAGACCTCAAAAGAAGAGGAGGACTTGAACCAAGGTGCTGAAACGCAGGAAGAGGTGTGCTCTGTTTTGTTGCTTGTCGACGATCAGGTACCCCAAGTCACTCCTGTGAGTCCAAAGCCGGCGAATGTGCCGCCGCAGGTCTGTGCAATAGTAGACCACTACCCTACACCTCAAGAGACCAAGAGTCAAGAAACGGGACTCCACATCTTGGCTCAGTGCATCGAAGAGACCAAAGAATACTCCGGAAATTTCGAGCCGTTAGTGGGACCCAACACGGATGCAGAGGCTCCATCACTCCTCTTCCCTGGATCAGAAGTCAGCAGCCTCACGTCAGGCTCAGACTCCATGCCAAAGATGACCCTTAGTCTTGAGAGCAAGCTCTCCTGCAGCTCCGAAAGCAACCCGTCCTGGTTTGATACAGAGTCTGAGCTGGGCTGCCCCAATCTCCTGGATCTGGAGGCTCCAGCCTCATTCCTGGGGTTGGAGCAGGAGAGGAAGAGGAAGGAGAGGAAGAAGAGGAGCCGATGTGGGGCCTGCGAACCGTGCCTGCGCAAGGACAGCTGCGGGGCCTGCAGCTGCTGCCTCAACCGCAAGACCGGCCATCAGATCTGCAAACTGAGGAAGTGCCTGGAGCTGAGGAAGAAGCCCTCTGCTCTGTCATTGGCTGAGGTAAGATTCTGCTTTGTCCACCTTAGTGGTTAAGGCCAAGCCACATGTCCTTCTATGAGAAGCAAATTTGTCTGCTGATTGAATTGCCTTCATTCATTTTCAATGAGGAGCGATTTGTTGCGTCCATAATGCATGTTGGGATAGCTGGCAACACGAGGCAGGCAGGTGAACCAACCCGGTGAACAGGAAACACGGTGTGATAACCGATCAGATTAAAGATCCGACGTGTAAATTGTTCGCCATTTCAAATTTTATTACGCCCACAAGTGACCAATTGTGGGAGGTGAGAGTGATGCCAGGTAATCTTGTCCGCGGACGTGTGGCTTCACCCTTTGAGAGAGAGGCTCTGCCCGCCCTCTACTGATGGTCTAATATAGGGATCTAGGAGTCGAATCCTAGAGGGCTACTTTGGGCTCTATGGTGTGAGCATTTCACTTGCATGTGCAAGTAAATTTTTCTGTGTGTGAACATGGGGGAAAAAAACATTTTAAAAAGATATATATGGAGAGAACTGTTTAAGTTTCAAGAGGACCACAGTGAATGGCTTAGACAATAAAGCATTTTTTGTTTGTAACATTTGTGTTTGCCCTGTGTTGTTGTTATTTTTTGGTATCATCAGCCCGGTTCACTGAAACAGGTTTTATCAATTCAGATGTTTATAACAGTGAAGGGAAAGAATACAAACAGCACACGTGTTTGTTAGTGATTGCATGTGTGTCTGTGTAACATTATCATTATGATACGTTAATGTTAAAGTGCTCAACAAAACTGCATGCCCCTAAATTTTTCAAATTGGGGGTACAAGTATTCGTTAAAAAAAAGTAAGCATAGAGCCCTGCCAGTGTGTCTGCTGGTTTCTGATGTGTTCCTGCACTTAAGTGCTCCGGTTAATTCACTGGATTGGCTAAAGAGTCTGCACGTCTTGTTTCCAAGGCCTAAATTGGCTCCCAGTTGAAAGGAAATCACAAAAACCAGCAGAGACTGTGGCCCTCTAGGACTGGAGTTTGAGACTGCCGGTTTAGTAGATTTCATCTGTTACCATTTCAACTTTGCTTTTATTTGTAACCACTGGTGGTAGTGAATAATATAATTTGTGTCTGAAGACTTCTCTGGTTGTAATATAGTTATATTGTTTTAGAGGCACGACATAAAGTGCATGTTTGCTTTTGAGGTCATTCTGTATCTCATCAAAATAATCTAGGATATTTCCTAATTGGCAGTTGTGCAGTAACTGAAGGATAATTTTGAGTTTTTGCATGGAATTTTGCACCTGGGATGACAGTAAGTTTTGCCATTGTTTTATTTAAAAAAATTAATGATGTCATTAAGCAGTGGTTTACACCCAGCTGTGAATAATAGCTTCCCTGTTTCCCAGCCACAATAATTTAAAGCCGCAAACCAAGAGCTGCAGTATGACACAGAGAAATCAGCGATTAGGCTGTGCCCTCCAAAATTATGGTAATGTTGTTTGTGAAATGCTATACCATGAAATAAAGGCTAATTGTCTATAATTTTGTCTTTTGATCTTAACTCCAAAAGTATAGCAAAAACAGCAAATGTCAATCTACCGTTACCATAGTTTTGGAGGGCACTGTGTGCTTCATATCGTTACGTTTGAAGTGTAACATTGCAAAATAAAATGCATTATTACTACTGTTAGAGTTGTTAAAAATGGGAATTTAAGTGGGTTTGTTATTTTGGGGTGAATTTAAGTAGGTCTCTTTATGTTTGGTAATTTTGATATTAACTACAACAATGAGAGACATTGGTGTACTACCTTTGCACTAACACCCCTCCCCCCCCCAAGTACTACACATTCAGCACTTCCACACTAACCCCCCTGAGATAAATGAGAAAGTTCTAAGGGAAAGGGTTTCTGTAACACCTTCAGAGAACCCATCTTGTGCTCCCAGAGTACAGTGGGATGCCGTTCGGTAAGTTGTTAATTGAGAGTCAATAGTGTGGTGACAGGCAGCAGACCTATAGGATGGACCCTTATGCCATCGATGACTGCACATTGGGAGGATATGCCAGTCAGTTCTGAAGGGGCTGAATGCTAGTTCGTGTAAACTGGGAGACGCACGATCCCTGCGGCAGCTGCAGGAGAGCGCGAGCGATTGGCTCGTACTGTGCACTGTGAGGCCGTTTGGCTCTATATCAGGAACATCCCATGGTAACCTGCACACACATGCAGCAATGCCCCAGGGGTGTGTGAGCGATGTGCCGGTGCTGTGTTTTCACTGATGTTGGTACAAAAAAAGCCCGTCAACTGCCTAACTGTCAAAGGCCTTCACATCACTGATAAATGATGCTCACGTCCGTGACTGAAGCATGTGCACGACTGAAGTCGCACTGTGTCACAGCAACGAAGCATATTTCCTAATTCACAAGCAATGGGAATTTGTGCAGCGAGACGTGCGCTAACTTGCTAGCTCGGTACAAGGACTATTTCCCCTTGGCCATGACTTTCTTTCAGACAGGCACAGTATGTTTGGCAGTGAAAGCCACCTCCCTTCCTCTGCCATTACATGTGAGAAAGACCAGCACCACAAAGGATGTCGCTAAAGTGAGCATAACATTAGAACCAAAAAAGGCAGCCCTAAACATTTAGCTAAAATTAGTAAAAGTTTCAAATTTTAGAATTTAAGTCGATACAAATCTAATTTCTCCATGCCTAACAGAATTTAACCAGGAATACTGTTAGTATGTTGAGCAAATGTGTAGTCTAAATAACTAAACCTGAGACTACATGAAATGCGGATTTGTTGCATGTGTGCAATATGTGCAGGTGTATCAGCCAATCACAGTACAGGAGATGAGAAGTCAGCGTTGTCAGTTAGGTTTTTAATGAAAGGAGATGCAGTAGAATTTCACTCTCATTACTAGATCAAATAAGATGTAGTACTCTAATATGTTTATAATTCTTTATTAAAAATAATGTGTAAGTAGATTAGATAAGCAGTGCTTTATTATTACATTATAATAGATTGCGTTAATCTATGACATAGTTAATGACTAAAACAACATATTCCTTTAGCAAACTGGGCCTTTATAAACGTTCCCTTAGAAAACTGGGCATTTCTAAGCAGGTTCTCCTAGCTATTCTACTGTGCCATTTGACATGACATCATTATAATGATCAGTCAGCTGAGCTTGATCAGGCTAACCTAGACAGCATACTTTTTTAATGTCACCTGTTGCTTACGTATAACTTGACTCATGCCGGGTGGATTTTGGTTCAGTGAGGCTCCGTGCCGTGCCGTGACGTTTCCAGTTCAGAGAAGCCTGAAAGTGTGTCAGCCTTCCCTCACAGCAAAGAACGCTCCCTGCCAGTGGGTAGGCTCCGCGCGAACGACAACATGCAAACGTGAGGCAAAGCCAGGTCCACGCTGGGCAGAGGCACGGTCACCATGGTTACACTGTGATGTAACCTTGACCTCTGGCTCCAGAGACGGTTTCAGCCTGCCGTCACAAACGCGCAGCGTTTTTTCTGGCGGGTTGGTAAATTTAGCGCAGCTGGTGTCTCCAAACACAGCTTACCTGCACGGCCACAAGTCTCATTAAAAATCTCTCTCTCATGCGTTCTGCAGGATCATGCGAGCTTATTGCAGTGCTCTTGAAATTATGGATCAGCTTGCAGCGATGCAGCCGGCATATGACTGTGACTGTTTATTGAAAATTGGGTGAAAGTAACTTTTTAAAATTATAATTATACAACAAAAAGTGCTGGGAAATGCTAGTTTTGTCCCCTGCAGAGGAAATAAAATCTAAATTACCCATGATCCCCCTGTCAGTCAGTTTGGTGTGTGCTGCTGCTGAGTTGGAGCAGGTGACTGTTGGCTACCTGCCGTACTCGTACTGTACCAGTGTGTGGCTGAATCCCAGGAGGCCAGGCCTGGCTGGGGTGTTGGTTGAGCACCACTTGGCGACCGCGTTCATTATGCTGGTCATTGTTTCAGCCGCTAGGGCTACCAGGCCGTTTTGGCAGTTTGTTAAGAAGGCCTGCGGAGAAGTCTGGTGGTGACACCGCCAGCGTGCGTCTAACGCGTGGCCAACGGCAGGAATGGCGGTGACAATGGGAACAGAAATGGCTGCCGGTGATAATTTGAGCCGCTCTTTGGAACATCACCCACACAGCCCCTGGTTCTCATGCTTTCTGATGCGCTGTTGACCTAATAAGGTCAAAACTGACTCTAAAGGGGGAATGAGGGGCAGCAACCTCGTGCTTCAGTGCTCATCACAGCCCCTGTTGTTGATTGGGGGAGAGCGCAGACAGGCACGTGCTCCACTCTGGATCACGCAGTGTGGGGCTGCTGCTCATTCAGGAGCTCTTTCCAGGTTTATAAAGTGATTTTGGTGAAAATTATCATGGATTTGATGCGTGAATAGAAGTGCTCACTATATCCAGTGATCCAGTGTTCATTTTCCTAAAGGTGGGGGGTGTCAATGCTGCCATTTCATTTTGTACATAGTCAGGAGCTGGGAGTCCCTTGTGCTACATCAAGCCAAGATGTAAAAAACAAAGGGGGGGGGGGGGGGGGGGTTGGGCATTTTAAGGGGGTGTGGCTTCATAAGACATCCCTCTCTCTGAATTCCCTCTCTGCAGCCAGGAGAATTGTTTTTAAAAATGTATTGTTATAAAGTTACTTATTGTTGCTCTTCACTCAGTCATACAGTTTTTTTTTATTTCAACTGGAAGGTGTGTAGCCCTTGAACACCTGGTTAGGGGGTTACCTGATTTTGATATGAGGCGTGTGACTGCCCTGTACAACAGGACTCAGCTGTGCAGACCCACTGTGTATGAAAGGTTTTGAGTTACTGCCATGATTGAAACCTCTGAATAGTACTGAGCTGTTAATTGTTCTTAATTAGGCTTTAATGTCTACTGAAGGATACTTACTCCTCTTAAGGTCCCATTATGTCTAAAGTAACTGCATCCATATTCACACCCCAATACTTTCATGAGTCAGATCAACTTATGCTTTAGTTTACTGTAATGTGCTGTACGACAAATTATCTGCTTAGAAAGAGGTTACATTCCTGAATTGAACTATGCAACTATAGACTGACAGTTAAAATCATTGGAGTTCTAACTGCTGAGAGTGTACTGATCACTGAAACTGAACTATTTGTGAAAAATTCACAGTTCAGTGACAGAGCTGCAACTGGAAATGTACCAACCAAACCAAAATGAAATGCATTTAATTTGAGCACAAAGCATTCTTTCAGTAACCTTAACTGATCAGGATAATTTCTGTGACAAAAATCCAGCATACATAGTGGGCCCCAGGACTGAGTTTGAAAGCAGTTGCTCTACAGAACTCTGATAGAGGACTGACTGAATTGTGGAACATTATTAGTGTACTGTCTGGACTTAGGCAGTGGAGGATAGTTTATTTTACTGTATCATGCACATGTGTGATGTCTGTCATTTTTTCACTGCTTCCCCTCTTCATCTTGAATGTTTTAATGTGAGAAAAGAATCAAAAATTTATTTGTATTCAAACGCTGATAATTCTTCACGTCACACAAATTTCCAGTGCATTTACTGCATTACACCCCTTGAGTTGTTATGCTAATCTCCTCATGGATAGACTGTCCCTAATGTTGCCATGGAAGAATATTGTGCGCATGAGAACATTTAACTTCACCCCTTGCTAAACTGGCCACTAAAACTTTGCCGCAGCCAAAAGAACAGACATGAAAATAGGGGGGGGGGGGGGGTGTGTGCACAGCTCGGCGTAGCCAGTGGCCATTGTGAGCACCACCAGGTGCTCGTATGCGGCCGTTATTATCACTGTTTAATTAATTCAGAGTGCTGACAAGACAGGGGTCCTACCGCAGCCGCGGCGATCTGCTTCAGCGCCAAACTGTCTCTCTGCAGTGATCAACGTCTGGCCGTTTATAGGTGAACGCGTGCAGAAATCGATCCGCCGTTAATTTTCCGAAAAAAATGTTTATGGTAAAGATATATGGCGTTGGTCAACATTTTCCGTTTTCTTTTTTCTAGTCTGAAGAATTTGTAACGTACGTACAATATCCAAGAAGCTTTTAAAAAATTTAATTCGTCCTGTATTTGGATCGTTTTTGACTGTGGAATAAAGCGCGAGCTTCAGTCTGCCGTGTTTAGTGAACTTTGAGCAGCCAGAAGCAGCCGTCAGTCTGCTCCTACCATTCTCCCTGAGCTTCAGGCTTTCTGAAGCCGTGCCACTTCATTTACCCCCATGAATAGAAACGGCAGCTTGCTCATGGTCCAGTACAGCTCTGCGCTGCTAAGGCTAACAATAGGCATCTGGAGGAGCAGAAACCTCTCGCCACCGAACGCAGAACGAAGGGGAAAAGAAAAGAGAAAAAAAACATCCCAAGAATTAAATCTGTCCTCGTTTGTTCAGCTGCTCACTCCTCATTAGCGTCAGTGCGATTTTCAGGTCTCCGCCTGTTATTTAACGGCTTGCTTGCGTTATCAGATGAATGCGGTCTTCACCAGTTGATGAAAATGATTTTGTTTTATGGTGTTTCATACACTTTTCTGTTTAGATGGTTTTAAATGTATGAGTTATGTACCAGCAGAACACAAACAAATAAGCAAGTGTAATCTTGGAAACTGTTATTATATATACAAAAATTGAGTCTATTATTTCATTATTTCTGTTTATTTATTTGTGTTTTCTACATGCTACTGTTTATACTTTTTCCTTTTTTTTCGATCGACACTACAAACCTAACTTCTGGGAAGAATATTGTCTGAAAATGTCTTCCAATAAATGCACATTTTCATTTGTTGCTTCATGGTCTTACATCAATATCTCATCTATCATATTTTCAGTTAATGACTGACAGGCCCAGGATGTAGCTGTGTGTGTTATACATAAGATGCTTTAAGTGCTTTCTTTTTTTTCTTTCTTCTTTTTCATGGACTGGTGGCAATTGCACGACTCTGTTAAACAGTACTTGACTCCCTTGACATTTTAACACCCGAGCAACAGCTTCACATTGAGGGGTGTGAGGTGTACCAGCATAACTGGGTGTGTAAATAATTACTCTGTCAGATACAGGCCCCAGCTACAGGGCCACAGCGCCACAGGCTCCGGGGTGTGTCCAGGGCAGTAAATGTACAGAGGTAACCGGGGGTAATGCAGATTGTATCAGACACAGGTAATTTGTGGCAGTTTCCATGCCCACGGTGGATGTGGTACCTGCACTGTTTCTGGTCTGGCACCCTGTGGTGGCTGGTTCCTGCAGGATAGAACAGATCTGTTGTGTCCCCTGTCCTCTCTGGGTGAGTGTTTGGAGCACAGCCGACTCCGTTTGAGTCGCACAAACTTTTGCATACGCCAGCTTCCCCGAGATACCCCCCCCCCCCCCAAGGCTGCAGCTGCTTAGCTGTGTACATCAAGGGCCCTCAGACCAGCACACGGCAGCCACCCCCCCCCCCCCCCCCAAGCCTGTGTCTGCCCACCCCTCAACCCCCCCACCCTAGACCATAACGCCCAGCAATAGCCGCTGACCTCACACTCCTAGCGTGAGCTGACGAAATGTTTATCAGGCTCTCGCCCAGAGCACTTTGAGGTCACGCAGAATCCATCTCCATGACACGAGCCCCAAGGGAAAGTCCGCTCATGCTGTGTTGCCGTGTTGACTGGCCCTCGGCACTGTTTCTGGTTACTGCCGCTCATCACGAAGATTGAAATGCTGTGGAAAAGATTTTTAAAAGCAAAGACCACATTTTATCAAAATCCCTACAGAGTGTAAGATAACCTGAAACTGCAGGGGCTGAAAGACAAACATGTCAGGTTGCGTTTTACAGTTCAATTACTTTCTGTTATGTTACTTACAACATGATCATTTAAAGGCAATTTGTCCTTAATTACTATTCGAGTTAAAATTTCCTGGATTATCATGAGTCTTTATAACTGTATCTTTAAATTGCAGATAATTGTTCGCAAAGTATTTGTACAAATTTTTAACAAATGTGTATATTCTGTATGAAAGGTACCTCTAATCTCTCAGTGAATTACATTTTTTTAGTGCTCTGTGAGATTGTTTCCATAATTTGCTCCCAGGGGGGTCGTTCATTTGTTTGGTGTATGATTTCTGCATATGAACAATTGACAGTGTATAATTTAGTTATTTGGCGGGAACTCCCAGCCAAAGCCTTTTAGAAGGCGTGGCACCCATGAGAGCTGCACTCAGCGTACGAAATTAGCTGCTGCCAGCTAGTCATTTTTACCTGTGGCTGGTAAGTTTGCCCTACCAATCACTGACTTTGGCAGGTATCCACCTATTGCTTGGAGGTCCTGTTCTATTCTAAACATCTAGCTGTCTGGTAAAACTGTGAAATTGGCTGGTGAATTTTGGGATGCACCACCCACTGTGTGGTGCCAGTGGATGAAAAAAAAATGTTAGTTTCCTCCCCTGACTGCACATATGAAGTTACAGCTTTATGAGTTCAACCATCAAGGTCCATGTTTCAGAGCCTAACAGATGAGTGTAGAGAGGGGTTCTTTTCTGTTCTTTCATAAACATAACATAACATAATGACGAGAACAGGCCATTCAGCCCAATAATGCATGCAATTTTCCTGACTAAATTGGTGCTCTGATTACCTCCAAACTAGCTAGTATCTAGCACCATATCAAGCCCAGTCTTGAAAATCACCAGAGTTTCTGCCTCTACTACTCTCTGTATGAAACAAAAAAATATTTGTAATGTCTAATAGAAACATAAAAAAATTGAAACATTGAGGTGTATTCTGAAATGGTAGGCTAGGTCTTCTAGATGTTTGTGGAAGACTGCCAGTGAATGCTGGCAGGAGGATGCTGAACAGGGCGGTCTGGTTGGAGTGAACGGGTGTGATCGTAGTCTAAACCACTCACAGCTCGGTATGAGCGTGAGAGATCTGGATTTAATGGAGAGAGGCACCTGCTGCCAGTGAAGGATGCTGAAATGGCGGTATGGCCTGTGTGAACTTAAGAAGGTGGAAAAGCCCAGGCAGCACCAGCAGCAATTCTGGGCCCGGTGCTGGGGCCTGACGGTACGGGCTGGTAGGTCAACCAGGAAAGCACTGCTGTAGCCCAGATGAAAGATGATAGATTGATGGTCCTGATCAAAAGAAGTGTAACTCAGGATTGCTGTACTAAAAAAAAAAAAAACTGCCCAGCTTAAGTCCATTACTCTCCACTTCTACACCTTACTTTGAATTTTAAATCATTGGCAATACAAACGAGCTGAGAGAGAGGTCAGAGTAAGTCCAATCCATGAAGCTGATTGGAAAGCTGTCAGTGGACAAATGGAATATATCCTGGGTAGGGAATCTGTATGGGAATGCATTTAAAAAATGTACACATTTTGACTCCCTGTAACACTTTTAAAGACAAAAACAAACGTATGGTTATCAAATTTTCTTTTGATTATCTCTGCTTTCTAGTCTGTTCGCACTCAGAACATACTCAACACATAGGGTGGATGCACTGTAATATAGCTGAGCAAAACAGCTATACCTGGTAGATAAATTATTTATCTATCTACAGGTTATAGGCGTTTCTAAAGGAAACTGATTATACAGACAAATCATTGGTCAAGAGACAATATAAAAAAAATATTGAGAGTTGGTATGATTTTATTTCTTTCAAAACATTAGCCTAGTTTACAACTTGGTGGCAGGTGCAAGTTGTTCTTTTCAGTAGTGCTCTCAAACATTGGCATTTGTTCAAGTACTTTGTTTTCAGCGTGGACGCTTTCAGCAAGTCAAGCTATTAACGGCACGAACAGGACTGCTTTACTCACGACCCTTTCCGTCTGTTCCGTCCTGAGTCACTGGTGGTTTGTCACGCCAGGAATATCGCGAAATTGATTACGTAGATCTTGGTAATTTCTGTAAAAATAAAGACTGAAGTCGAGGCTGAATCTGAGTTAGAGTGCCTCTCCGTTTTGAATAGATGTGATCCTGACGCTTAGGTTACGCAGGAGTCACGCATCAATCTTAATACTGACTCACTGAACTGTATTGTACTGACTGTACCAAAGCAGCGTGAGAGAGGCTGCGATTGACGAAACCACCTGATTTTTTTCAGCAAAAAGTCACGCTTTTTGTCGTGTGCACGCCGAGTTCGAACTGAACATTGGAATGTCACTCGTTCGTTAAACGTGACGGTCGTGCCGCTTTTGTGAACTTTGCAATTTGATTAGAATATCTATCATGGAACAGTTTTGAGATCAATATGTGGCTTCAATCACTGCAGAAAGTGTACGCAAATATTAATTCAGACGAAGTAGCAAAACGGCTCGTTTCGTTTGGAAATGGTATCTCAAAATAACACATGAAAGAAAAATATTCGGTAAAAAGAATATGACGATGCTCCGGTTCTTCGTGGTTTCATTTGCAAGATGTTGCTATGTGCTAACCTGCAGCAAAATGGTTTTATTGCTTAACTAGCGTCTCCACACCCCGTTGTATTGAGAACACACTTTGCCGTTTGGCGATTCCTCAGTAAATAAAAAAGGCAAGAGCTATTTCCCCTGAATACTGTTGGGTTGTAATACATATTTTTTAAAGTCTGTAAAGACTGTACTGGATTATCATGTCTGATACTTACTATTTATTATGAATATTATCATGGCACTGTAGCCTACCAGCTGCAGTATTAGAGCTTGGTTTGATAGTTACCGCTAACAATCCCTTCTCAATTAGCCTCATATCTTATTGTTTCATAGTAATATGATTTATAGCATAATGGTTAGGGAACTGAGCTCGCAAGTCCCCGGCTGTTGTTTTGATTCTCAGGTGGGGTCATTTCAAGGTACTTGTCCTGATTTGCTTCAGTAAATGCCCAACTAGATTAAGGGATTGCATGTGAAGTAATGTAACTCAGTCTGGATAACAGCATCTCTAAATACTGAAAATTTGCATTTAAAATCTAGCATTGTCACTGTTGGCTAAATCGCTTGTCTGAAGCCCTTCTGCGAAGCTAAGAGAGAGAGAGAGCAGGATATTTGGTATTTTGGTTTTTTAAGATTATTTATTGTATTTTTGTTTTTATGTGATCATCAGTAATTTGAAAAAAAGTGTGAAAAGCTGATAAACATAAGTAATTTCCTTTGCATGAATATTATCGTTTACATAGAAAAATACTGGACAAAGACATACATACATGTTCAAGCTGATTATAAAAATTCCAACACTAAGATACATTAGACTGCTCAATTATGTACGTAGGAACTAATGTTATATCTGAAGGTGTATATCAGGCAACCTCAAATGAGGTTGCGCAGTCTGTGACTGATGGGTTCCTAACAGAGCCTGAGGTTAGGTCTGTGCTGGGACGGGTCTGTGGGTCAGGACTGCTGCACCCTCTCCAGGAATCTAATTATTAAACCTTACAAACCTTATTATCTCTATACATAATGAGATTCTTTGTACGTAAATGCTTCTTGTAAAATAATCCAGAGTCTGAAGGAACATTACTGGTGTCTAAAGGGTTAATGTATTTCAAATAATTATTTGATCCAGGTCTGTTCTGCGGTGATTCAGACACAAGTTCTGACTAAGCAACATTCTGCAGCATGAAACGCCTGATGTTTTGGCTCACCGGGTGCCATTTATGGATTAAATGCATGAGTAAACCTTGTAATACTGGCAGGTGTGGACAGATTTGCACAATATCAAAACCTGAGCCTCAGTTACTTAAAATATAAATGTTTGCTCTTCACAGATAAACCTGCTAGCTTCTCTGAGTGTGATTTGCTTGAGCGATTATGAAGTTCATATTTCAGTTTAAAGTGCTTTATAAAGTCTAAATTATGTATTATACCATAGAGTACTGGCAGTACATACAATACTAAAGATCTTCATTGGACAAATTTATATCTGGCAATTATTAGTCATAATTATATCTGGTCATATTTTACATAGAAAACAGTGGCATCAAAACTTTTTTTACAAGCTTTATAAAGATTAGCTAAGAAGGCTGTATGAAAGAAACAATGCAGGTTTTGAGTTACACAGTGTGCTCTATACAAAGTAGATTAACAAACTGGGTAAATAAAGCAATTATCTCCAGTGCTAATCATTATTTAAAAATACAAGAACAAGAATAATCCTCATTTAACATGCTACTTTTTCTAAGTTAACCTTGGACTTGGGGAACTGTACTGTGGCCTCCATGGCTTCCTGTTTAACTGGGGTGTAACAATGAGGTAACAGTAAAATTCACGTGTCATCCATCAGCACAGGGAAAGGCAATGAGCCCTCTAAAGAAATAATACAAAGGGTTGTGGACCTTTAAAATTCTGGAAATGGGGACAAACAAGTAAAAGCTAAAGAAAGGCACCGCCTTCCCCTACTAAGAAGAAGTTTAAAATTACTGGAACAGCGGTGAACATGCCTGATAGAGGATGCAAGTGCCTCCTATCCTCAACGCATGTAGTAGATTTGGAGTCAGGTGTCCAGATCTACCATTACACACCAGCCTTGGGTCAGTAGGGCAGGTGCACAGAAAAAAGCTTCTACTGAGGGCATTGTGCAAAGAGGGGTGTTTGGAGTTTGCTTACATGGCTGCGGAACTTTTATTAGAACTGGTGGTTGTGGTCGCCAAAATAAGTCTTCAGCCAGACATACCAGCGGTAGGGTTTGGAGTCTGAAGAGAGATACTTATGTTGAAAAAAGGGTCCCATCTCCGGTGCAATATGATGGTGGAGCTGTGATATTATGGGGGTTGCTTGCATTGGTCCTAGGGCTCTGGTTAAGGTGAATGGAATTATGAATTCCAGTGAGTGCCAAGACATTTGTCCTGATCTAAGATCCTCCACTATATTCACCAGTCTCATGAAACACTATAAGAGGACAGCTTGTATTTATTTGATCTTTTTTTTTTTTTTGTCAATAATTCGAAGGGCGCTTTACATTTAATTCATGTATTAATTCAAACACAGGGATAAATATAATTTTGTGCAATTGTGCAAACCTAACAGTAACCCAACAAACAATATCCACATTCCCTGTATCAGTTCAAACAGCCATAAACCGAGTACTGTAGATTCAGTCCAGTCCAGTGCTGGAAGAACTCCAGTCCGCAGATTGTGGCTCTCTCCCCTGCGTAGTTGTAGAGTAAAAGCCCACATAGGGGATCCTTTGTTTAGGAGGGTCTAGGCATGGAAGATAATTTACAAGCCGCTAAAGTCCCACGCGATTGGCTGGCCAGGGGCTGTCTGCGTCTGCGAAAGGCTTGCCCTGCCTGTCTGCAGTATTGCCACTGCTCTCCAGCGCTCTGATCATGACACCCTGGGCTCAGCTTGCAGAAGAATCAGCTACAGTAGCCAGTTATTCTTTTGAAGCTGAAGGAAGCAAGATGGCTACCTTGTAAGATATGTTACCCAAAATTGAGGGTCTGCTTTTGAAAAAGGAAAAGGTAAAAAAAAGAAAGAAAGAAAAAATCACAGTTTTTTTTTTTGCATCTTTGTTATCTGAGTCTGGAATCATTTCTCTGCATCTTGCTGCTCTGTGTTAAATATTATTATTTCTCATTTTGATTTACGTTAATGAGGTCTGTTCTGGCTCCTGTTCTGCAGTTGGGGTGCAAGGATATTGCCAAACCACGGAAAAAGAGACGAGTTTCCAAGGTAACGGGCACCCACTTTTTCATGTCTGAAGTAATGTTGGTGGTTCAGACACGGCTCAGCTTTTTCAGGAAATCCATTATTATTAAGAGTAATGTGAAAGCATCTGCTGTTCCTTTGAAAGTGCAATGCTGCATTTGTATCACAGATTTGCACGTCTTTTTTTTCAGATGAATTGTAGCCTGTGTTTATCCAGGTTTGCTTATGATTGGTCTGTGAAATCGTAACAGAATTTTGTGAATTGTTGTTCAGAGACAGGTTAGCTGTAATGATCTCGTGCAGCTCACCGACACCAGGAAGGAAGTTTGCTTTGAAAATTTTGTGCCAAGTGCTCACCAGCGTGAGATTATGCCGCTATTGCTGGTACTTTTCTGCGTTTGAAGTTCCTCAGAGCATCAGAGGACTTGCAAAGGTGAAAGCTGCTTACATAAAGCAAAAAAAATAAAAATAAAAATGCATACCTGAGATTATGAAGATTGACTGATGTTCAGCCTTGCATAAAATTAATGATTTTGTAAATAACTAATTAAAACTGAATTCTGTGGCTGTTTAAAACACCTGTGCTTGCACATTGAGACACACCGGAGTGTTTAATGGATTCGTGCACAGAGAGCTGCTCTGTGCTGCTTTGCATCTGACATGTTGTTGTTTTTTTTTAAAGCTGGTCACCACAGGTTTTGTTACACTCCCAGGACAGGCAGCTGTGGTGCTGTGCTGCTCCTGTCGCCAGTCCCCTGACTGTTACGGCTAAATGCTGCCTCTCCGCTAACTACGCTAACTTCCCCAGGAGCCGTTGCTCTGAGGGGGATGGTCCTTAGAATTCTGGGAGCAATCTCAGCCCTGTTGCTATGCGGGAGGCAGGGGAGGGAGACGCTATTGAACGGCGCTCTGAAGTCAGAGTCGACCGCGGGTTGTGCCTCGGCTTCCAGAGCTGTGGAAACCCAAAAGAATAGAACAAAGGAGGTAACCAAAATCTTGACTCATGACATGCTTTAAACGAGCAGAAGGAACACCTCCGTCGCCGGTCGCGGCGTGGAAGGTTATTGCGCTGGTTATTGTCGCTGCCTGGTTCACTTGGCTGCTGAGTGCGGTAAATTAAACCTCACGGCTATCTTGAGTGTAAGTTTTATTTTCGCTCGGTGCTAATTAGTCAAGTCGTGCTTAAGGAGTTTGTGCTTTTTGCTTTGCTGTGTTGCCAAATTAAGACAAGCTGCTGTGACCAGAAACTAACCCAGTCGTGTGTAATTACCTCCCTTCACTGTGAGTACAGTATCGAATCCCCATCGGACCGGGCAGAGTTCCCTACAACCAGCTGGCGTTGGAATGGCTGTGCTTTTTAAACAGTGAACATGTGAATAAAAAGCAGTGAGTTTTGGGGAAAGTGTGTTCTCAGAGGAACAGTGCATCCCCAGAACGTGCAATGTTACTGGCCTATGGCTGCATGCGTTGTGTGTAATCTCTGATCACAAAATTAAAGCAACACTTTGGGATACTATGCAAAACAGGTAAAAGCATTGTATGTCACTCGTACTGGATAATGGCATGCTGCTTATTAATATTAATATGGAGATAACAAACTTCAGAGCTGCTTGTTAATATGGAGATTTCACTGTTCAGTTTTGCATATTAATATGGCATTGTCACAGTTGAGCTGTGCTGATTACTGAGGAGATATCACAATTCAGCTCTGCTTATTAATATGGAGATATCAAAATTCAGCTCTGCTTATTAATATGGAGATATCACAGTTCACTGCTGTGATGGGTGCTTTGAAGGAGACGGGAGCATGGATCTCAAATGTCTTAGACACTTTGGTGGATTGACACAGCTGGAGATCCATGTCCTCATTCAAAATGTATGATCACTCAGTGTGATAAAGAATAAAAACCCCTTTGCTGATAGGAGGTTACGTTGGGTTCAAAGCAGAAAAGGAATTAAACCAGATTAATTTAAAGCAAAGTTTGACCCCACCAGTTTTACTAGGTCTGATGAAAGTGAACTGATAGTGTGTTCAGCGTATAGGGACTCCCTACATTTAGCAAATACCAAGAACACCAGACTCAATGCTGTGTGAATACCATATGGAAGCGCTCATGTGGAATCTTATTGTGTCTTCCGCTAGTGTTTGAAGTTATTAATGTCTTGTGCTATTTCCGGAATAATTGCTGTTACATTACAAATTTGCAGTGATGTCATGAAAAATTCATTTCCATAACAGATGCCTAAGCTTACACTTACCGCCTCTTGTATTATACATGCACACCAATGGAATATGAAATACACTGTAATATTATTGTAAAAACATTAACTTTTTTGAACATATGATAAATGCATTTCACAGCAGCATATTTATAAGACAAATATATTGGAATGTGTGGAAGTAGCAATTATTTTTTCATATATATTATGATGTATTGCAATGTCTTGATAATACATTTCGGGATTTTTTTTTCAGCATGGTCCATTTCTGTACTGTTTATGGCGGCTGTTAAACCTGAAAGTTGACTGATTCATGCAAAGTTTGATTACTTGTTGGAGAGGATCGTTACTGTAATATTGTGGAAAAAGCAGGTTAGTTTGGAGAAAATCACATCCCGCGTTGTTTTAGTTTTTATTTTCAATCAGAAAGTGAGTAGGAGAGTGCTGTAAGTTACCTTTCAGTTGTAATAATTGCATCGGCAGCAAAGTTATTGCCTCACCCCTTTTTCAACCAAACTATTGCATCACCCTCTATTTGGTGTGAGGGTTGATCTTAAGTGAAGGCATGTTTCCCCACGCTGCATCAGTACATAGCGAACTCAGGCTGCAGCTCGAGAGAGAAGAAAAATGTAAGGATCAAGTTAAAGTAAATATGGTCAAAAATAAACAAGCCACTGTTCCATTCCCTTAAGTATTAATGTAAGTATTGTTGAATTCCCCTAAGTGTTCATGTAAGGTTGATGTAAGCAATCTTTAACTACTCTTAAGTGTTAATGTAAGGTTAATGTAAGTTTTGTTTAACTTCCTTGAGTCTTAATGCAAGCATTGTTAAAATGCTGTACGTGTTAGTGTAATCATTAGTTAACTTCCTTAAGTGTTAATGTACATACATTTATTATATGGAAACAAGCAAACATTCCGGTAGTTAGGGTTTAGGTATCACAGGATATTGAGTGGCAGATGGTTCATTTTAATTGTGGTGATGTGGATTTGCAGGTATGTAATAGACCTATGTCATAAGCTCCAGGTTGTGGGCTGACAGTGCCTCATGGGATATAAGGGTACTCCCGAGTAAGGTGCTTAAACTGAATTGCTGAAATGGGTTGTTGAACATTTTAGACAGAAAGTAGCAAGATCACACCAGAAAGGTCCTCTGTGAGTAAATATAATGTATGCTCATACACTCACATAGCGGGTCACATGACATAAAGGGGATATAGCAGCCTGTGTCTACCTCCCTCCCCACTGCAGTCCTTAAACTGTACCTCTCTCTCTCTTTCTACTTATCGCTCTCTCTCTCCTTCTCTTTTTGTTTTTTTCTTTCTCTGTTTCTCTGTCCCTTTCTCCCTTTCTCTCTGTCTCTCTCTCTTTCACCTTGTGGCTCTCTTTGTAGTGAAAAGCCAAGCTCTTGCCCTTTTATTATATATTGGATAATGGCCTTGCTCTACTGTTGTGCTTCTGCATTTGTTCATATTGCTGGACCTTCCTTACACTCTGCTGTATGGCAGGCTGTTTGGTGGAGCACTGCTACTTATCGGTCTGGTTTATTACATTGTTCTTGTGCCACACCTGGTGTGTCCCCCAAAATAAAGTATTCTGTTGACATGCTCAGACCTCTCTCTCTCTTGTGCCCAGGGTGAGCTGGAGAAAGCCTCGGTCAATGGCACAAAACCACACCAGATGGAAGATTCCTGGCCGTTCCCAGAATATGTGCAGGCCTCGAAGGTCATCGCAGACCCCCCAGGAGTTAGATACTCACGGGATGATGTGGCACTTCCTCTGGAGACGGGACCCAGGACCGGAGACGACGTCAGCCAGCTCCTCCTTCAGCACGTCAGCGGGGTCCCTCACCAGGATCCAGGAGATATGAAACCAAATGGTGGTGCCTGTGTGGACCTGCCCTCTGCACCCCAAAGAACTTTTTCCATGCAGCATAGTTTCGGCTCAAATTCAAAACCCGCCTCGGCGACAGACTCAGCCTCCCCCCCAAAAAAGATCAAGATGGAGGAGCCGTGTACATGGGCGGGCGAACAGTCTGTTAGGGACTCGGGGAGCAGTGATGGATTTGAGGATGCCCTATCCACACTGGCAGCTGTCGTTTGCTTCTCCATTTCGAATAAGGAGGAGCAGCTCTATAGCCCTCATTCTCCCACAGTGTGCACTTTGAAGAAAGAACCAGAGGAAATCTTTAGCAATGCTTGCCCTAAAAATGCTACTACCACTCCCACTCAGCTAATCGCTGACCCTGCCCTTGGGAGAGATGCTCAAAGGCTCTCTTTGCAAAGCGTGCAGTCCTTGGTCAAGCAAAGACACATCAGTATTGAGCAAGCTATTGCTATCGAGGCCCTAACCCAACTTGCAGTGGCACCCCTAATGACCCCCTCACAAGCACTTGACCAGGGCCAGCCCCACGAATACAGGCACTCATCAAGTTTGGCTTCAAGTACAGACTTAGATCCACAGCAGAGCAAGTCGGCATCAGATACTATTTCATACAAAGTGCCAGTAATCAGCACACCATCAAACCAAACCTCTGTCATCCAATCTCCATTAAGTAAGCAAAATAACTTCACCAACAGCTCACACAGCCTTTCCACAATAGGCAAGCTGTCCTTGCAGGACCTCTTAGAGGCCAGCTCAGAAGCGGAAAGGATGTCATCATGTATCAACTGTGAAAAGCACTTCCATAACCAGGACCAAGATCTTAACAGGAGAAGGGAGCATACACTTTGTCGAGTGGAGAGGGTAGACGGCACTTTCGAGGGGCACCAAAAGGAGGAAAGGATACCGCCACTTAGCAAAGTCACAAGGAATAAGGACGAGGAGGAGGTGGCAGCTCAGTTGGCACAGCTTGCCTTCATAATTGAATCGAGTCACAAGCAGAGCACTGTAAGCACAGCCCGCCCGCTTGCCCCGCAGAGTACAAAGGACCAGAACATTAAGAACAGCTACCATTCGCTCCTGCACAAGCCTACCCCCAAGAAGCCGAAAACCACACCTTCCAAGCCCAGAATTTCAAAGAAAAAGGTCAACGCCAACAAGAGCGATAACAGCCATGAGTCCGACTTCCCAAAACGGTTAGCCAGTGGCAAGACCCCTCATAAGACCAAGGTCCAAAAAGTATTCCCGCTGCAGAAGGTGACAGGCCACCACAAGAACCTGTTTCCTCCCCAAGCCCAGATGGACCTTAAAAGATATATAGCAGAAGCTTACCATGAGAGGCATCAATTTCAGAAAGGCACCAACCTCTGCAGAGAGCCTGAGAGGCCACCTTTTTCTGGGTCCTGGGTTCAGAACGGTGTCACCTGCAAAAGTCCAAAGCTGGCTGCTTCCATTGGCTCCCATGATGACGGGCGTATTTGTAATGTTGACCAAGATCACGGTCAGAGGAATGGTCACCCGGAATCTCCGCTGGCACCGAGATGTCAGCATGACTTAATTACTCAGGTATCGCAGTCCGATGATGTTCTACGTAATGGTGCTAAGCTCCAGGCGGGCTTTACAGAGGCCTGCTTGCCCAGTGAAATCTCCGACCCCAGGCTTGCGTTTCACGACAGAGCCGTGACTGAGAGCTCTGCAGGAGATCAGAGACCAGCTTTTCCAGCCAATGAGGGATACTGCAAGGTGGAGGCTTCAGGGTCAGTCACTGTCCTGTCCATTTCAAGTCCCAGCGGCGCAGGAAGTAACCCAACCTTTCCCGGGGAATCCACTCCCACTAAAAACACTCTTAACAGTTTTCTGGAGTCTCCTCTCAGATTCTTGGATACACCAACCAAGAATTTAATTGACACCCCATCGAAAAAAGGCACAAGCCCTTCACACTGCGGTTGCATGGGTAAGTCAGACCCTCATGTGTCACCTGGTTCATTCAGGCAGCTGAAAAAATGTGAATCTTGTTGCAAATGCTTTTGTGTCGTCAATTATATTTGGCACCAATGTTTTTCTGAATCTCTCTGTAGAGCAAATAATTGAAAAAGAAGAAGGGCCATATTATACTCACCTTGGATCAGGCCCAACTGTGGCAGCTGTGCGGGAAATGATGGAAAACAGGTAGGAACGGCTTCGTCACTCTGACAGTGCAGTCCAGTAAAGCTGCATGCAGTCCAGTGCAGTTATCATCAGTAAAGCTGCATGCACACATTTTACATTTTTTGTTGCATTGAACTTCATGTAGAAGTACCAGCATAGCTGCCTCTGTGTGTTCTTCAAGCCCATATGCTGAACTAGTACAGAAGATCAGCTTTGGTTAGTGGGCCTGATTCCCCAGAACAATCTTTAAGTTTACAGTAAGTGAAACCTTGGTAAGTATTAACCAAACTGCGACTGATATTCAGGCAGAAAATGAGAAAGGGCAGAATGTGTGCATTACACAAAGTGACTGTTACAGAATGTGTATTTGGAGCATGTGAGTATGAATCATTTGTAGTGGATACTCTTGTATTCTTGGCTAAGTGAAATTTCATTCCTAAGTGAGTATCACATACTTCAAATATGTTGTTTCCCCCTGGCTCTGTAGCAACTCCCCAATAAGCCCCATGCCACTTTCCTGGGCCATTGCCTCTGCATATAGACCCCAGTGTGTACTCTAAAATGTATTACAATAATGCTAGCAGTACCTAGGAATGTATAACAGCAGCAGGTCTACCCAAATTGGTCTGTTAGCCCTGGGTGCTGCCTTACCAATAGGTAACATGAGAACAATCCCCCCGTAATGATTTATTTAAGCTCTAGGCGGCACCAAATCTTTTCTCGACACATTCCTTGGATCCCACTTTTCTTTACCAATTGAGCTCTTCAAGTGAAACAACTCAACGGTTGAAGCTATTTCACCAAATCAGTTCTGAGGTAAGTTGATGTAACTCCTTGTTCTTTAAAAATGTGTTATTAGTGTATATTTAGGAAGATTAATCTATGTATTCAACTGTAACATGTCATTAGTGAAGCCTTAAGGGCGATAATCACTTAGTTTAAGAAAAAATATCATCAGTTGTTACATTAAAGATTAAAATTTGTGTGGAGCGTAGGTGAGGCAAGACGTTTGAGAGAGATACCCCCAGGCGTGTCTTTGCTATCCCTTTTCGCTGCCTAATATGTAGCTACCTAGCTGTATTTATACATAGCTACTACATTACCTAACATCTGAATTTTGTCCATTCCATTGATGGCTTGCTTGCAAGCTAGCTAATGTGCTTGATAAAATGTAAAAGTTGAGGTGAAAAGTTAGTTAGCTTGCTACCTAGCTAGTTAACATACAGTACTCTTCCTGAGGGCATCACTGCTTTTGGCTTGACAGCTAGTCAGTGGTTAAGTAGATGGTTATGTCTGGGGGTCTAGGTAAGTTAGTATGCCTATACTTGATTTGTCTTAACTACATGGGGAAAAATTTTCCTCCTGGGTCCAGTATTCAAATATCAGATAAGAAGATGCGCCTATAACTAGTTAGATAGCTAGATGCTCGATTAGATAGCTAGATGCTTCCTCTTTCCTTATAATATTCCAATAAACACAATCTGTTTTGTAACTTTATGAATGGGAAGAATGTATGGAAAAAATGTATTTATAAAAATGTTTTGTTTCACACAGAAACAGTCAAAGATGTGGAACTACAAGAGGAAGACAACACGGTGTAGCTATAGCTGATGCTCTGAAAAGCATACAAGGTGGAGAACCCATCTAGGGTGCATCGTGAAGGTTTAATGTACCGCCAAAAACCATCAGGTGGCATAAACACAAGAATGTGGCCAACCCAGGCCAAAGAAATCTGGGGAAATCGCCAGTCTTTCTGCATAAGTATGAGAAAGATCAGAGGAAACTCTCTTTTCATTTGGCCCATAAGACTGGGATCAAACGTCCATTTACATGGACAGCTAGCGGGTGTGGACTGGCCATCCATCCCTGTCTGTTCACACTCCACAGGCCACCAGCATTTCATTTATTAGGATCCCCATTAGATCCAGCAGAAGCAGCAGCTATTCTTCCTGTGGTCCACAGAGAACACAACTGTAAGTACATAGGACATTATCGGATTAAACATAAAGACAACAATAACGTTAAACAAAACACAATCCATTGCTCCATTCCTTTAAACCACCAAAATGCTTTCCACAGAGAAAGAAACATCAAAGATGGTGTCTTCCCATATATTATGGCTAATCCACTATTACATCATAGCCCACATAACCTGCGCAGTTGGTTTTAACAAGTCTAAAATCGGCCAGTTTTTCAGAACTTGAGAACAGCTCAAAATCTTTCAGGATATCTATCCTGTGAGAACTTGGCATATGAATAAAATTGGCATCCAGAACGTTCAGACTTTCCAGAATGTTTTTGCTGAAAAGGGCATTCATCTGGTGGGTAGGATGGCAAGTGCCGAACGGGGATCTGCACAAGTGCTGGAACGACCTGCTGCTAAATTGGGTAACACCTGGATCAACAAGGAGAGCTTCAGACTCTGGGTGGATTGAAGTCTTTGAAAGATGAGACACATATCCTAATCCTTGATGGGCACCATTCTCACAAAAAGGCAGTCCTTTTGCAAGGGAGAAAAAGGGATCGTCATGATTGCCCTGCCACCCCCACTGCAACCACAAACTGCAGCTGCTGGACAGGACCCTGTTCAAGGACCTGAAGGCCACCCACAACCAGGCTTGTGAAAGTTGGGTGACCAGTCACCCAAGAAAGCGAGTTTGACATCAATGAGATGGCTGGGCTCTTTGGTGAAGGCATACAAGAGGGTGGCCATTGTCGAAAGGGGGGGTCAACAGCTTCCGGGTGACTGGACTTTGACCTCTCAACAGTGGGATTTTCCAGGATGACGACTTCCTGGCTGCTGAGGTCACGGATGAACCTGTGCCTGCTGTTGCAGTTGCTAAGGAAGTTGCAGTGTTTATGTTTTTTGTACAAATGTTTTTTGGTTTGAAAAAATAAACACACAATCTTTTGTATGTTGTTCTTAATGGGAAGTAAGTATAGAAATATTTATTTATTTTTTATTTCACACAGAATCCCCTGGAGCACCACAGTCCTTCTTTGCTCCTGATCATAGTCCTCTCTGTCCCTTCAGTGAATTGATTTAACTCTTCTTAGTGGATGTTTTTCTTAAGTTTGGTTTTTGTAATAGTTGGTTAATTGTATGCAATTAATCAATATATATAAAGGGAATGAATTGTAACAAATATTTCTAATAAATCTTGGTGTAATTACATTGTGGTTTATTTGGATATAACACGTTATTTTAATAAAATAATTTTGCAGCACAATGCAGTTTATTAGCTTATTTTATTTTATGCAGAGTAAATCTGTAGTGTAGGTGATCATTTGTCTTTCATTGTAATTGAAATTACAAGTTTAAACTATATATACTTTCTTTATAATACTTTTCCATTTCCCCATGACATAAAACTATACTTAACTATACCCACTTAACATGAAAAATATTTTGTTTGGTTTTCTGCATCGGTTTCTTGCATAATTTGTGAGAGATGGACCAGTATGTTAAACCTTTTTTTAAGTAATTTTTTTAATCATATGAATGTGTAAAAGGGGGGAATCTTGCCCCATGTTACCCCCCCATGAAAGTTAGAGATGGGAGGAAAAACCATACCGACAATTATCAGTTATTTTTTTCCCAACTTGGAAAATCCAGGTTCAGAAAGTAAAAGTCCTCTCCAGTATTTTGTTTCAACCAGCCGGATTTGCTAATTAGCACAATTCTTCAGCCAGGAGGTAGAACGAAGTAGTAAAATCAGCTGGCTGGGTTCATAGGTGGAAGCTACACATGGTAGGCCTTTTTCTTTCTGTCCCCTAGACTTTCCAGCTCTGGTTTTTTAAGCTTAATGACAATCATTGTTGCCATGGGGCATGCAGGCTTTCCATCATCTTTCTCAATTTTAATCGTACCTGATTGTAGTAAACATCCAGGGTCAATAGCAGCCTGCCTTTTGGAGTTGGAGGCTGAACGCTGGATCTTCTCGAGACTTTCCGTGTTTCCCAGATGTAGATCAGGCTCAAGATTTTGGCTGCGTCTCAAACCGCATACTTCCGCGCTCCGCACCGCTGTGTTCCCAAATTCACACTCCAGTCGGTGCACATGGGAATAAGTCCCCTAAGGCAGAGGTTCCCAGCCTCGGTCCTGGGGAGCCCCTGTGTATGTGGGTTTTCTTTCCAACCACAGTCGCAGACCTAGAATTTTAACATGCTGTTAATTTTTCTGAATTAGGTGCTTTTTATATTTTGATGGATTTTTTATCCTCTTTAGCCACATAATACCAGAAATAGCTATGTAAGCCATGAAGAATAAATGTCGCATGTTCTGATAGGGTTTTTTGTGCTATATTGCAAACAATTACAAACAGAGTTAGCACTTTTTTTAACTGATCAAATTTTTTTCCCTTTAACTTATTAAGACAATGCAGGTATGGCTCATTATCATCATTTTCTTTGTCTTTGCATTCTTCATTATCAAATGGTTAGTTTTAGTGACCATGTAACCGCACTTTCACCTATTAGGTGAAAGTTAGATTCACCTTCAGTTTTTAATTTAATCAGTTAAATGTCTCTCTAAATGTCTTACTTATGCAGTGCAAATTGCTGAAGAGCAGCTGCTCGGCCAGGACTCCTGTCTTGCGCCCCCTAGTGTGTGCTTTAAGCATGCGCAGTGCAGAGAAGGGAGAGGCCAGTGGATCAGGCTGTACACGCCCTGCGAGTTATAACAGGAAACCCTCAGCGCTGTGTCAGAGGGGCCCTGTACCGCAAACCCTCGCAGGCTCACACATTCTTGTTTCTGAAGTTTGATAAATGGCTCCCTTTAGTTAGAGCACTTTCATATCTTAGCTATGAGTGTAACCTTTTACAAAAATGGCCTAGAGTCAAGAAATCTTTGACTCCAAGTTAAAAACAAAATGCTTGCCTCTACCTCAGTTTAATTATGCTAGTGAAAACTGCTAAGAAGAATGCACTTGTAAAGTGCACTTGTTTAACAATGTTTCGTTCTGTTAAAGATAAGGGCAGATTGAGGCCAGGCCAAGGTGAATTTATCTTTTCAATTATTTTCTTTTTTTAAAGGGCGGTAGTTGTAGATTAGTGTTCAAGCAATGCGTGGTCAGTCAGGAAGGCCTGCACAATTACTAATGGACCTAAAACATTTGAAAATTGTGAATATTAAATAGATCAGAAAATAACCTCTCTTAAAATACATATGTTTTATTGATTTGGCTCTGTACTCCAGAATTTTATATTTGCAATCAAACAATTCTCGTGGTTAAAGTGCACATTCTCAGCTTTTATCGAAGGACATTTATATACATTTTGGTTTCACCATGTAGAAATGACAGCACTTTGTATAAATAGTTCCCCCATTTCAGGGCGTCATAATAATATGGCGTCACTGTGTTTCTGATTAGTCAGGTGTGTGCAGTTGCTTCCTTAGCGCGGGTATAAGAGAGCTTTCAGTATCTAGTCTTGAGTCTAGCCTTGTGATTGCCTTTTTGAGTCTGTTATTGGCATTTATCAACATGAGGAACAGAGCTGTGCCCATAAAAGCCTAGGAAGCCGTTATGAGGCTGAGAAATTAGAAAATCCGTCAGGGACTTAGATCAAATTTTAGCCTAACTAATATCAACTGTTATTATTAAGAGCATTATTAAGAAGAAAGAGAACACTGGTGAGCTCAGAAATCACAAAGCCCTTAAATAAAAACCGAGAATGTGTACACATGTGTACAACCACATGTGAATTGTTTGATTGCAAATCTAAAATTGCAGAGTACAGAACCAAATCAATAAAATATATCTTTGTCCCAAACATACTCTAGCATACCAGGCAGTCAAGGGATCAGCCCCAGCATACCTTCACAAGATTTTCAAACCCTACATGCCAGCCAGATCCCTCCGTTCTGCTACCTCAGGACGCCTAGCACCTCCCCCTCTTCGCACCTGCACTTCCAGAACACGTCTCCTGTCTGTTCTGGCCCCACGATGGTGGAATGACCTCCCTGTGGAGGTCAGAACAGCTGAGACTGTGACCCATTTCAAACGACGACTGAAGACCCACCTCTTCAGGCTGCACCTCTCCCCATCCCTCCCTCCCCCCTGTAAATGACTAAACTTAGGGTTGTAACTAGGCAGCTGTTTCATAGGTGACTTAGTTGATGCGCCTGTCTTAACGACTACTTGTATTTTTATTTATTTTTCCATAGATTGCGTTGTTGCCGTTCTCGTTGTTAGTGTTAATCAGTTTAACCATCAGGGTCCAAGTTGAACTATGCGGTTGTTCCCTGTACTTGGACCGGTACTTCTCTCTAGGGGTTTCGTCATACTTGTTCCTGGTTATGGTTATACACTTTGTTGTACGTCGCTCTGGATAAGAGCGTCTGCCAAATGCCTGTAATGTAATGTAATGTAATGTAACATTACAGCACTCACTGTATTATTTAAATAGTTCACCCAAGGATTAGTGTATTGTGTTTTAGTTTAGTTTCATTGCAGCATATGACCAGATAGGTGTGCATGTGACTGTGTGGGCACGGGGGTTGTTCTTGAGCTTGAGCTGAAGTGGGTGTGTTGCTGATGGGGGCATGTTTTTTGGCGGGGTAGGTACGGGCAGAAGGGGAACGCTGTGCGGGTGGAGGTGGTGGTGTACACTGGGAAGGAGGGCAGGAGCTCTCAGGGCTGCCCCATCGCCAAATGGGTGAGTAATCTGTTCAGCAAAGATATTTATGACATTTATCATATAAAGAGTGCATAACAATTTAAGAATTATTATGGTGATAAACTATTATGGTGATAAATTGCGGTAAGTGATAATGTACACTGGCGTCCTCAGTGGAGCCTGGAATTACTGAATTTAATCTCTCTGTTCCTACACCCTGTAAAACAGTGAATTTGCCAAAAAGTGATGTAATAGTCAGAGAATAGTGTTTGAGATGTTCAGTGGCACCAGAGCAAAAGTCTTTCCTTTCCTCGGTTACATTACTGATCTTATATATAATATGTTTGTGTATGTGTGTGTGTGTGTGTTTGTGTTTTGTGCTTGTGTGCGTGTGTGTGTGTGTGTGTGTGTGCATGTGCATGTGCCTGTGGGTGTTTATATGTATAAATGCGTGTGTGCGCCTGTGCAAATGTATATGTATATATGTGTGTGTGTGTGTATGTATGTGTATGTATATGTGTGTGTATATCTGCTCGTGTGTCTCAGGTGATACGCCGCAGCAGTGCTGAGGAGAAGCTGCTGTGCCTGGTGAGGCAGCGGGCGGGGCACTCCTGCCAGGACGCCGTGGTGGTCATCCTCATCCTGGCGTGGGAGGGCCTCCCGCGCGCGGTGGCGGACCGGCTCTACGAGGACCTGACCCAAACGCTGTGCAAATACGGCTCGCCCACCAGCCGGCGCTGCGCCCTCAACGAAGAGTGAGCCCCGCACCTCTCACTGCGCCCGTTATTATAACTGTGATGAATCACCAGTGGCACAGAGCTGATTTTCATGTTTTTCGAAAAGTGTAAATAGGACTGCAGAGCCTCGCCCATTTGATTCAGCCAGAGTAGCCAGAGTTTGGCACCTTCTGCTCGTTCGCAAACACACCTGCTCCGATCGCTCTGCTGCTCGTTCTCAAACGCACCTGTTCTGATTGCTGTGCTGCAGTCGCACCTGCGCCTGTCAGGGATTGGACCCGGAAACCTGTGGCGCCTCCTTCTCTTTCGGCTGCTCCTGGAGCATGTACTTCAACGGCTGCAAGTTCGCCCGCAGCAAGACCCCCCGCAAGTTTCGGCTGCTCGGAGACTACCCACAGGAGGTGAGTGCCACAGGAGCCCCCAAACCCTCCTTTCTCTGTCCTACAGGAGCCCCCAAATCCTGCTTTCTCTGTCCTACAGGAGCCCCCAAACCCTGCTTTCTCTGTCCTACAGGAGCCCCCAAACCCTCCTTTCTCAGTTACACAGGAGCCCCCAAACCCTCCTTTCTCAGTCCCACAGGAGCCCCCAAACCCTCCTTTCCCTGTCCTACAGGAGCCCGCAAACCCTCCTTTTTCCCTCCTGACAGCTACTTGATTTCATACAATAGTAATTATAGTCCATAATAAGGAGAAGATAATAATCATAAGGTAAATAACTGTACAAATCCATGTATGATGTATCAGAACTTCCAAAACTCCACAAGGATTGCGCAAGTATTTTAGTAAAAATAATCAAGTCAGATTTAAGCGGGATACTGATGTATTATTTTTAGTTTAAGATTGGCACATGTACCTGTTCTGACCTGATCGGAATTATTGTTATATCAGACATGCCTTATTTCAGGATTAACTGAGATGTGGAAGTCTTTAGGGATCTTTTGCACAATCCATGTCAGAAAAATCCTGGAGAGTGAAAAGAGTCCAGGGTTGCTAGGAGACATGATCATGTGATCCAACTATGAGTCACTCAGAGTCTGAGCTCCACAGAGGAATTTCTGCTGGCCTACCTGAGCCAGACAGCCAGACTTTCCCATCACAGCAGAACAGTAACAGGTGAATGAAGTGGTATCAAAAAGCTTTGATGAGTGGCCACATCCCAACATCACAGCACAGCATGTGATCCTGCGTCAGATCAATTTTGGGGAAGCAGAGAGCTGCTTGAGAAAGAACAGAAGACCCATTCATAATCAGACGTAGCCAGACAAACCAACAGTTTGGGCTGTAACAAAAGAAATGGCACTAGACACCTAACCAATCTTTACACAGCTACATCTGTAACATTATCCCAAAATGAAATGCAAAAAGAAAAAAAGAGGGTAGCTGAAAGCGAGGTCTGGTGGCAGAGGCAGGGAGGCCAGCGAGGAGGCCAGCAGGGAGGCCAGTAGCCCAGGCGGGAGTAGTCCAGCACCTGGACTAAGAGCTGGGCTGAGTTGGTGGCGGATTCTCTGGATGTTGTACAAGTAGAATCTGCAGTTCTCACGAACAGGATGTTCCCGGAAGGGGACAATTTGCTGTCCAGTACCACTCCAAGATTGCCAACAGATAAAGAGGGTGACAGAGATGCCATCCAGGGTGAAGGAAAGGTCAAGCAGGAGGGTGGTTGGGAATGCAGTATCTCAGTTTAAGCCAAGTTGAGCCTTGGGCAATGGCTGCCATTGAGTTGGAGATATCCTGTTGGAAGCCAAAATGCCGGACAAGATTAGTTTATCAGAAGGAAGGAAGGAGAGTTGTGTGTTGTCGGTGGATTCCGGGGTTAAAACCCGCACTGTTTCAAACTGGGCTCATTAATGCCCACATTGAGTCAGGACCTCTTTATAACATCTCAACTTGAAGGAAGGCATCTCCCGCAGTACAGTGTCCTTATCACTGCACCTGGGAGTTTAATTTTACCTTGTCCGGAGTGTAAGGGCCCCCCCCCTACTGTTCTGTGAACATCAGCGGAGCTCTCCTGTCTTAAGGGCAGTCCCTCTTAGCTGCGGTTAATTTTTCTTGAGAAGCATTTGACTGTGAATGGATATAAGCAAATAAGCAGCTTTTTGTTTCGAAGACTGGGGATGAAGCGGATTCTCTCTCACCGTCTCCACCAGTGACCTGCTGTCTTTCTGATTTTCGAAGGAGGAGAAGCTAGAGAAGAATCTTCAGAGTCTGGCCACAGACCTGGCCCCTGTTTATAAGAAGCTTGCCCCAGAAGCCTTTCAGAATCAGGTAAGACACGTGAAACCGGGAATAATGGCTCATGACAGATTATATTACATTCCTTCTGCCGCTGCTGTTGTTCAGAAGGACTTACAATACAGGATGAACATATTCACCTAATTAATATGAGCAATTGTTCCAGAACTGACCATCAATATTCCCAGATTAGTGAGTAAAGATGCAACATCACTAAAGCCCTAGTGCAAGTTAACTATGCTAACAAAGTACTGACCAAAAATACAAACTCTGATTATATGCAGATTGCGTCTATAGCAAGCCCTAAGAACAGAAACATAAAACCATTGAATTTATTTCCTAAATTCATTAAAATATCATAACCTGAGTTAGTACCAAATGAGGGAATGCTATGAGGTAGGGATGGGATAGGTAAGGGGTTAGATTCAGTCTAAAGAGGTGGGTCTTCAGTCTATGTCAGTCTGTGTAGGAAGATGGCCAATCAGCCTGCTGTCCTGACCACTATGGGAAGGTGGTTCCAGCACTGCAGGGCCAGTACAGACAGGCATTGTGACTGGGGGAAGTAGGGAGGGGGAAGTCGGTCGGCTTGTGGTTGTGGAGTGGAGAAACCTGCCCGGGGTGTGTAGTCTGCAGATTTAATGGAGGTGTGGGGGGTGGTGGGGTGGGGGGGGGGCTGTTGCATTCACTGCCCTGTAGGCCGACACTCTGGTTTTAAACATGATACGAGCTGTAACAGGCAGCCAGTGAAGTGAGATGGGAAGCAGTGTGTCATCAGCACACTTGGGAAGACTGTTAGGCATGTTGTGTGGTTGCGTGCTCAATTAGCTGCACGGGTTAGGAGGTTTGTGTTTTGTCCCATCATAGTCTTGTAGTTCCTGGTTCTTACCACCAGGCAGTGCTGTTTCTGTTATTCGATTAAAAAGTCTGAAGAAGAAACATGTCTTCAATGTTCATTTAAAACTTTACTTTCAAATGATAGCAATTTAAACAATTTTTAACAGACGTCATGTTAACATGTTAACATAAAGCGGCATCTAGTTGTCAGAAACAGGTAATATTTTATATAATGGATCATAAACAACTTCAGTGACTATACATCTATCTATACAGGGGAAAATAACCATATTCACTGAGAATACATTAGATTGAATGAACAGTACTCTAAACCATAGCTTCATGCTACTCATCAAGCATTTGGGGCGTCCATGGGTGGATTTTGACCATTTATTTAGATTCTTCGTGTCTTAATTGTTATCAGGAAGCAATTTGATACAAATAGAATGTTGGGTACTTTATTTATAGCAGTTTATGTGGACTGCACCTAAATAAAATATCTAAATTGGGTGCATCAATTAGTTTGATTATTTTATAGTTCTACAAAATAATGTTAGATGAATGCTTATCAGTGCCTTTCTTGTTTACCTCTCATAGGGTTCTTGGTGGCCTGACTGGCCAGTGACCTTTGAAAGGTGGAGATATGACCTTTGGTTGGAGATGTGACTTTTTGGCTGATATATGATCTTTGGGCTGAGATATGACCTTTGGGCTTGTTTTTCAGGTGGAGCAGGAGGATGCGGGGCAGGACTGTCGGCTGGGCCTAAAGGAGGGCAAGCCTTTTTCGGGGGTGACCGCCTGCGTGGACTTCTGTGCTCATGCACACAAGGACACGCACAACATGAACAACGGGAGCACCGTGGTGTGTGTCTTTAACTGCTGAACACCAGCACTCACGTTTTTGTGCTTATACACAATACTACAGGAGAGCCAGTGACTATTTTGAGGAGTGGCAGATTTTGTACTTGAACACATCTGGTGGTCTGCAGGTGTCTGACCTGTTGTTGGGAGGACCTAATGCAGCATCCACTCAAACCTCAAACCAGATCCACTCAAACCTGTAATGTATTTCTCATAGGACATAACCTGCCATTGTGCTGTAAAGAACTATGAAGAACTGTTTAATTAGTAAGCATTTCTTTGTGTTGACACCAACGCATAATAGAAACAAAGGTGTTTTTTTGAAAGATCTTTCACCTTAATTGAACACACAGACAGAAGCAACAGAGTGCAGATTGATTGATTGAGTACAAAGTTAACCCATTGTTGACCCAACCCTTGACGTATCTTCCTCCTTCCCCCGGCATGCAGGTATGCACTTTAACCAAGGAGGACAACCGGGCGGTGCGGAACATTCCGGAGGACGAGCAGCTGCACGTGCTGCCCCTCTACAAGATCTCGGAGCGGGACGAGTTTGGCTGCGCAGAGGGCCAGTGGGCCAAGATGCACTCGGGGGCCCTGCAGGTGCTGACGGCCTTCCCGCGCGAGGTCCGCCTGCTGGCTGAACCCGCAAAGTCCGCCCGCAAGAAGAAGCTGGAGGCGCGCAAGGCCTCCGCCGAGAGGCAGGCCCTCCAGGAGAAGAAGCAGGCCGCCCTGGTCAGGACCAAGGCGGAGAGCGGTACGGACGCCCTCCTGACATTTGATGTTGTGATTTTAATTTGGGGATTTTAGGAAAGTGTGCAGTGATTTCACTGCCTTTGAGCTGAAAATATACAGTATCAGTGCCTTGTTCACCAGGAATATGTCAACTTTGAAGTTAATGGTTGAGTTTGATTGTATGTTGTAAAAAAAACATGGATTTCAACCACATTACAGGGCACAAAATCCTTCCACCAGAAACACAAGACCATAATTATGAGCATTCTGCTGCACTTTATATTGCTTTATTTAATGTGATTTCCCATTTAAGTGAAATGGGTGGTTGGAGTTCTGTGAGAAATGTATTCCATCCCTTTAACAGACGTGTCTGTTCCCTCCACAGGTTCCAAAAGCATTTTAGCTGAGCAGGTGCCCTCATTCAAAATGGAGCCCCAGACCTACTACAGCCCTTTGAAATTGCCCAAAACACCTGCCACTGCGCACTGCTTAGCTGAGAATTACAGTTCTTCTGTCCCGTATAACGTCAGTAGTCCATACCCTTTAATCCCTGCAGCACCCGTCCCCGACGTGGAGGCACTTTCCCCCCTCCAGCCCGGTGTCTCTGGCCCCCCTTATGGGTATCTTGGCCTGCCAGGGAGCCACGGAACCAACTACGGAACTCCCTTCCTGCAGTACGGCACCGCAGGCCCAGTCGTCAATGGATACTCGCTCAGTGTCGGCGAGCAGAACCTGCTTAGCAACCAGCAGCTGGGAGCCGATTCCGCAGCGTGTTTAAGCTCTCCAGGGGTGGGCGGCTGCCCCCGCGCTCTCAAAATGGAGGTGGGTGAGGAAGGCTGCCGGTCCTCTTTCCACAGGCCGTCCAGCGAGGGCAGTTCTGAAGACTCCTCCCCAAAAGTCCAAGAGGGCCTCAGAAGCAGGCCCAACGGGTACCACGGGGAGGTCCAGGATCCTGCCCTGGCCTCGGGCGGCGTCAAATGCGAGGAGGTGTGGTCGGACAGCGAGCACAACTTCCTGGACGAGGACATCGGCGGGGTCGCCGTGGCGCCCTCGCACGGCTCCATCCTGATCGAGTGTGCCCGGCGGGAGCTGCACGCCACCACGCCCATCGTCAAGCCCGACCGCAGCCACCCCACCCGCGTCTCGCTCGTCTTCTACCAGCACAAGAACCTGAACGAGGCCGGCCACGGCCTGGCCGTGTGGGAGGCCAAGATGGCCGAGCGGGCCAGGGAGAGGGAGGAGGAGGCCGAGAGGCTGGGGATGGGGCTGGGGGGCGGGGGCGGGGCCGAGGCCAGCCCGTCCAAGTCCAAAGCCAAAAAGGCCAGGCCGGGCGGCGGGAACGGCGGGGAGGAGGAGGAGGAGGAGGAGGTCTTCCCCAAGGAGGCGGGTCTCCTGCAGGTCCCCACGCGGCACGCGCCGTCCGTCACGCGGGATGGGCTGGTCACCGCGTCCCCGTACGCCCTGACCCAAGTCACCGGTCCCTACAGCCGCTGGGCGTGACCCGCCCAGCCGGACCGTACCTCAGTCACCTTACCGCCGTCTGCTCTTCCTCTTTCATTTTTACTTTCATCTCAGCTGTCACCAGAATGAGGGTTTACAGTTTGGGTTTTAACTGTGAGTATTTCTGTATCTATGTAAGTGTGTATGTGTGTGTGTGTGTGTGTGTGTGTGCATATTCATGCACATTATTTGTGTTTGTTTTGTTTTTGTAACCAGAATGGTGCTCCAAAACCGATTTTGAAAATGTTTTCAACAGGTTTTCTATACAAATTGAAAAAGAACATACATACCTAGGTGAGATTATTTATTCTGATCATTGTCAAAGCTGTTTTTAATTTAATCAAGCCTGTTTACTGCAATTGTGCTGTGTGTCAGCCTACATGTTGCTTGCAAAGAGTAAACACTCTAATTTTACAGTGAAACATTAATTGTTTACTGTTTGCTCGCATTGATGTGCTTTTGGACATAAGAACCAGTCCCTGGTGCTCTTTTTATAGGATGAGTTTTTAATGAATATGGATTTCATGTGGTGCCATTGTTGCAGAAAAAAATACATTCAAGAAAAAAGAAAAATATGGACATATTCTTGTTTTCATAGGTGAGTTTTTAATTTTGTTTTGTACTGAAAGACATGTAGCATTGTCCTGAAATATTCCTTTTCCAACTGTGTTTTGGCTAATTATGACAATGAAGGAAAGGTACTTTATTTTTATATGGTTTTGGATTTGTTACATGAGCATATTTACAGTGTACAAAGATGACATGTTGAAAAGCACTTTCTTATTTTTAAAGCATAACTTGAAATAGATCAACTTCAAATCTGTACCGATAGAGATTGGGCGAGGCCCACGTACCTGATCCATGTCTTCTTTTCACTGTCCGTGTCGCTTTGTGGTGTACAATATTCAGCGGTTTCTCCTCACATTTGTAATAGCTGACTACCAACACGACGTGCTGTTTGAAGCAATAATTGTGTAACGTCATGTACCGCATTCAGAGATGCAGGACTTCTAAAATTGGTCATTTAAATCACACAAAGCGATTCCCTTTCCTCAAAGAAGCTTTGAAAATTCCCAGACCATGAGATCATGGGCTAAATGCAAAGCTTGACAGTCCGTCTTTGGATGTAATTACATTGCGGTTCGACAGATGATGGGTGATTACCCCTGAGCAGGATCACTCCTCATACTCGGGCTGGTCTTTCACCAGCACGATCGCAATCACGGATTTTACGTGGGTTTAAACTCACTTTTGTATCATGGATTACTCATGCAGAGCATCCCTGTACAGTTTGTGCCAGGTAGGATTTATGACACAGCCAGGCAACTGCTCCCGAGGTTAACCAATGACCTGACTCTAATGGCTCTGTCCTCAGGGGGGCTATGAGTCATATGATCACATGGTAAAGGTGTATGACGCAGGTGTAGGGCATGTAGTGAACCCTCCTTTTTCTCTGCAGAAGTGTGGGGGATCTACAGGTTGGCGTGTGTGCCACAATCAAAAGACCCCCCAACAAACTAGCTTATAGCCTCCAGATGATTTTTTAAAATGTTTGTAGCAACACAGGGATTGTTGCTCCTTGACCCTTTCTTTGGTCCTTGCAAACATCTCAAAGCATCCATGGGGGAAGAAAGTGCTGTGCTATATGTAACTATGAAATCTAATTCTGTTTTGCTTTTTGAGTTGATTTAAATTTTTTAAAATGTAAAGTTTACAGGCATTCTGTCACAGGGCTTTTTGGACCTTTGCTCGCATTTAAGACCTGAGTTGAATTCTTTTTAAGCATGTATTTTGCTTTTTATCTTGGTGCTACAATATATGGTGCACAAAGTTGTTCTTCTAAATAAGCTTTTGTTTGCCATTCACATTAACGGTGCTTGCTACCAAAAGATTGCCGATTTATTTCTCCAACAGAAATGGAGCGTAAGCTTTGTACTGCACATGCTCTGTCTGGACTGTGTTCAGAACAGCAGTGTTCAGATCATCTTCATACCTGGTCTTTGAAGCTTAACAGCGACAAGAACAACAACAAAGGCACAACTACACGTGAAAACCTTGAAGTCCCTGAGCTGTAATCCTTTAATCCAGAAGCCAGCCTTATGTGGCTTCATTCAGTTCCGCATAATGAAACACATTGCCGGGTCTTTTAGCTGGAGAGCATAACGCCAGATAGAGGTGGAGTTGGAGTATGTCAGAGGAGGAAGAGTGTAGGAATGTTAAAAGCAGAAGAGAAGTGATCTTGTATCGCAGGCATGTGTGGAGGTTGGCAGCTTTTACTGGTGCTGACTACCGCTTTTTCTGTAACACTGTTTTATGTTAAAGGGAGTTAAACGGTGCAAAAGGGAGAGAGCGCCTTACCTCACACCGCTGCCTGAATAATGGCTTAACACGCCTGTGGCAGTCGGTCCGCCGGAGAGGCGGATTGGTCTCGGTTGCGTCCTGGCTGGTGGAGAGAGCACACGCACCTGGGCTGCGTTAGCTAATCAGCGCAGGTGCTTAAAGGTGTGCTGCTCTCCACAAGTTCGGGGGCCGCATCTCCCTCCCAGGGTTGTCACGCTGGCGTGGGACAACGCCGTATCGTTAGTGACCTCAGAGCGGGACCGACTCCAAATGACCTCCCCTGGACAGGTCAGTGCAAGGTCACTCCAAATGACCTCCCCTGGACAGCTCAAAGCATCACTCCAAATAACCCCCCCCCCTACTGGGCAGCTCAAAACGGGGTCACTCCAAATAGTTCCCCCCCCCTCCCCCCCTTCCCCAGGCGGCTCGGAGCATGGTCACCCTGCTCAGGATTTCAGCCCCTCAGAAGTTTGCCTGAGCAGAACCTTTTCCTCCTCGTCATGGTGCTATTGGACATTGCAGGGGCAGGAAGTGCAGCCGGGCCCCTCCGTCACTCCACCATGGAAAATGCTGTGAGACACTGGTTTCAATGTGCTAAGTGCCAGAGTGTGTTATTCCTGGCCCTCTGGGCAACATTACCGCACATCAGGCATGTGACAGCACTGCTGTAATGGCACTCATTTGCTGCAACAGATATGGTAGCTGGGTGTGTCACTCATCCTTTTCATCATGAATGAGCCGAGCTTTGAGCTTCGATGGCTCTGAGTGATTGGTGCTTTTTCAAACTGATTTATCTGTGGGATTGTGCTTTTATCCACATGTTCAGCCACTGCAGACTCTGCTGTCATGACCAGACAACAGCCAAGCATAGTTAAAGAAAAACCATAATCAATATTTACATAAAGGGTTTCCTTTTTTTGTACTTTCTTGTGATTTTAAATGTATTGTACAGTTTCCTGAAATCATTGACACCCTGGTCTATGAAATAGCAACAGCCTTATCTTCATCTTTTTCAAAATCCTAATAAGGTCACATTAGTTTGGAAATAAATTTTACAGATTTCAGATTGTCCGGTTTAAGATCGTTCACAGTGGCCAAGTTAATGTGTCATGTTAGTCTTTTCAAAGCTCTCAGAAGGTTTTGCAAACTCTCAAATGTCACCATTTTGAGTCCTAAATCATTACTGTGTGTATGTAAGCATTGAACCTGTGTGTGTGTGTGTGTATGTGTGTACGTGTGTGTGTATGTGTGTGACGTAGCAGTTGTCAGTTTGCACTGGGTTTTTGTATTTTCTTTGTCAGGGAAACCTGTTTATATGGTGGCTGTTTGCTATGTGTTGTTCACTGATATATGCCAGGGAAATTGGGACTGTATAAAAGACCCCCTGCAGTGGATCTGTATGTTGTTCAGGTCCCAGAAATGCCCCATGTAGAAGCAAAGCCAAAATGATGAATATACAGACCCCAGAGAGATTACAAAAAAACCTGACTAATATTTGCAGCTATCGCCCAAACCGCTATTCTGTGTAGCCTTCAAGCTATTTTGGCTGTTTTAAGAAACGGACAGCTTAACCCCTTCCTATCAATCATTAGCTATTTTTATTTTCTCAGGTCTGAAGCCTTTATGTTACTCAGTTTTATTTTAGTCAGGATACAGGTTGTGAAAATATAGTCTTCCAGACTGTTGTGTGCGTATTGTTACGTGTCCTTCCCATGACAGATTAAAAGGGATTACCTTTAGTTTTAAAAAAATGCTTTTTTGTATTACAGAAAGATCGTTTCCACAGCATAAATAATGGAAATTGGGCAAGTAGTCTTAATCAAAGTGATAAGGAATGTAAGCTTCTTTTCTGAGAATGTAACATGCAAGGCAGTGATTCAGAACTGTGAGATTTCTCCATTTTTCTCCTTATTTGAGCAGTGCATAATGCAGAAGAGACGTGTCTTGTGAAATTGTGTAATTGCTCATTTTACTTGAAGATTCTTGAGTTGTACCTGTGTGTAACTTGAACCTGTCACAAGACAATGACATGTAACCAACACCAGCTCTTTAGAAGTTAGAGGTTATTATAGGAAGAAATAAGATTTAAGTGGACATCAGCTACATGTAAACTTTTTTTATTTTCCATGTGAAACCAATTGTTGTAAATTCTTGAGTTTTTAACTGTATTTTCCATGTTGTAGACCAAGGTTTTTATTATTCTGCTTCTGGTTGAAATGTATTACTGTACGTAAATGCTAGGTAACTATCGATTTTACAGACTTGAGAAGATCCTAAATTCAGCATTCCTAATGATGCCCACCTTTATGGGTGATTTTAAAATAAAGATATATTTATATTTTTCAGTTGAACTGTTTTTGCGTATTTTTTTGTAGTTTTGACTCCACACGTTGTTACACTGTTTTTTTCATATTTGAAGAATGTGGACATTCTTATCGGCTGTGGGCTACAGGAAACAGCAGTTAACTTGCTTCATGATTTCTCTGACAATTGGTTGTGCTGTTAAGGGATGAGGGTTGGGAAATTGCATCGAAAATGCACGAACACAAGGCAAATTAGAGGGGAACTTCACCCAAACTTAAAATTTCTGTATTTTATTGATCTGTCTAGTGCCTGAATGTTTTTTTTTTTTTTATCTGATTTTTCTAAGTGGTTATGTAGTTAGTTTCCTTACTGTGGCCTACATCTGAGACATCCTTCTTTGACTCTGCTATATACAGAGTGTCCTCATGTAGACCATACAGTACCTTCTGTTCTAGAAAGTTCTCAGTCAAATTGCTTGTGCTTGCCATGTTTCACAGGCAATGGCAGGTGGCACCCAAACTGTAAAAAGTCCAGCACAGTATTTTATGTGTTACCATTACAGTATTCCTGTGGGTGAGGGACTGGGGATTGTGAAGTCTAAAATTTGAATTTGAATTCACCACTTGTTCCATGTTCAAAGAAATACACATTACTTTTTGGGAATTACAGGGTTTTGAAACGTGTTATTCTGGCTAATTCTTCCAGGATGGGAGACAGATATTTAGAAAATGTGTACATTTTTAACCATGTTTTTTGGTGGGGAGAACTTTTTGAAATAAAAACCGACTTCAGGGTTAAGTTCCAAATTAATGACCACATTTACATTTTTCTCAGACTATTTACTGCACTATAATTTCTGAAACTTAAGAACATTTGACAAACTAAATTGCAGGTTGGCAACTGGTAGCTCCTATGCAGAATTCTGGAGTTCTAATAGCCTCCCATTTCTATAAGGAATTATTATAAAAGACTTGCATCATAGCTAAATTTTGTCACTTAAATATTTTCTTAACAGAGCTACTGTTTCATGAATATTAAATAATTAATATATGAAAAAAACCCACCCACTCAGAAAAGAGCCGAGCAACCTTATTTTTAATGCAGCACAGAGATGGTGAGCAACCTGTCTGGTGAGTTGGTGAGTCTCGGTGTCCCCCATGGGCCAGGTGAGTAACCCGCCAGAATCTCAGTGTTCCCCACTGGGCAGGTGAGTAACCCGTCAGAATCTCAGTGTTCCCCATGGGGCAGGTGAGTTACCTGTTGGGTGTCTCAGTGTTCCCAATGGGCCAGGTGAGTAACCCGTCAGAATCTTAGTGTTCCCCATGGGGCAGGTGAGTTACCTGTCGGAGTCTCAGTGTTCCCCATGGGCCAGGTGAGTTACCTGTCTCAGTCCCAATGTCCTGGCCCTTTGCACTTCTCTCCTTACATACAAAAAGATCAAAGCAAAACAATAAGTCATCAAATGAAGACACAATTATGGAAAAACAGTATATATCAATGATTCTCCTTGCACTACCTCTGTAAGCATATCACACCAGGTTAAACTTTGTATCTGGCTGGCACTGACCCATAGGTATCAAAATCTTTAGTCAGCACCCCACCACTAAAGACACCAACTTGTTCCCCATGACATTAGTTTTCCAACAATACAAAACATGCTTTCATTGTATTATGGAGAACCTGAAGTTTACATAATGCTGATCCAATATGATATTTTTCAACTGAGCACTGTCTCTTCATCACACTTGCTGACTTTCTGTCAGCGTAGTAAACAATATAGTAACAGTTTTCATGTATGGTCAGATACATTTTTTGAATTTAATGTACGGTCACAGTAGTGTTATGTGGTAGATTGTATCATCTTTAATTGTCTACCAGGAATGACAAAGACAACAATGTTCCACCACTAATTAATGTTTTATTTTTACAGCTGTTTTACACTTTAATTATTTCCCCTGTTGTTCTGAGAATGCTTTACCCTGCTTGTATTGATTTTTCTAAATGTTTATTCCCTGATGTTTATTCCCACTGTTTAGTCTCACATATTAAAAAAGAATAATAATTAAAAAACATTTTTAAAAATGTACATTTCCAGCATTAATTATTTCTTACAGTTGTGGTTTTATGAACATAGACTAACTGTGTAGTATTGCGTTTGTTGTAAAAGTACTTACTATATCAAATCTTAAAGTAATATACTGAAAACTGCGATGAATAAAATGTAGGATAGTAAGGATCATTTACCAAAGCTGTGGAACTACATCACACGCATAGTAAATGGAGTAAAAAGGGAAATATGAGTAATGAATGAGTCATGATCACGCAGTCTTGCTGTTACACACACGGGTTGTGCCCAAATAAGCGCACTTGCTTACTACTGAGTATTCAAGTTGTATATAACTTGTGTGCAACTTGTATACTCAGTAGTAGGCAAGTACGCTGATTCGGACGCGGCCATGCAGTCATGCATTGCTGCCACACACATGCAGCCATGCACTAAGCCGGCTGCCGTAGTTATGCGCGTGCTCGTGTGACGCAGCAGCGCCGAACGGCAGGAGGGTTATTCAGGCAAGATGGCGACATCGGAGCCGGTAAGGGAGAATGAGGTGTCGGGCAGCTGGAGGTCTTAGTCGACCAGGAATTACACATAAATACGATTAAGATGGCACCAAGTGCCGCGTGTAAATATTACGGTACAATGAAGGAGGTGTAATGGGAGTATATAGTATGAGAAGCTATATCAGTGCTACTGTCTGGGTTCCAACATGTTCATCCCAAATGCTAACGTTACTATGCTAGCTAGCTAATGGATTGAGGGGTGGTATTGGCTAGTGTCGACTTGGTTTACATGGACTGGACAGTTGTGGTCGATACATATTCAACTGATTTATATTTACGGTTTAATTTTATTGGAAGCTTCATTGGGTGAAATTTAATTTGGGACCGTAGCTATCCACGTCCCCTTAGACAGTCAATTCATTTGTATGATGGAATTGCAAACAAGACACGTGTGTTCCTGTTCTTGCTAGTTTCCTAACGTTAGCTTGCTAGTGCTAGCTGCTAACCGCAACAGCATTACTGATTAGCTTTGCTAGCAAGCTCGCTGAATGAACCGCATTCGCACAGCTTGAGTCAAGTAACGTTGCATAGGAAAGGGCTGAGACACTGTAATTTGGGCCATTCCTTCAAATACAACGCATTCTATTATGACTTCGATATCAACTGTAGCCAGTGTTTTCTTGTAGTAGTTACCGTTGGCTAAGAATATGTTGCTCTTAATATGAAGCCTATTAAATTACATCCTCGACTGTTAAGCATCAAAGAAAACGCTTGCGTTTCAAAATACGTTATAGATAACTGGCTAGCTAGCCAAGAAGGACACGTACTCTTCTACACACGCTGTAGTTTTTTTTTAGTATTCGATCTGTAGCTTTATCACAACAACTGTGGATTAATCGTTTCACCAATGATAACTAACTTTAGCCGCTGAATAACCAGCTAGCTCATTCGTTTCAGTCATTGGATTCAGTCAACTGTCGTTAGCCGTATAAACATCTTGCTTCTTTATGTGTACAGATGTATGAAACTGGCTTCATACTAATCATGGCTACTAAGAAGACAATTATAGATTCGCGTCTACAGCTAAATTTTAGTGAAAGAGCGGGTAAAAGGCGTCCAGTTTCTCAGAAGAACACATCTGCGACAGAAATTCCGCCTTAAAGTCGTTTTAGTTTGGTTGCACAAAGATGCACATAGCTGGCAATGTCTCAGATTTCAGACTACGTTGTCAACCCACAACAGCTAACTTTAGGCGACCAGTCATGTCATTTTCTCAAATAATTACTTTCGCTGGAGTAACACACAACTGGCATGTTGGTTTTGCTTAGAAACTGACACGTGTTCACGTTGGGAAAATGTAGTGGGACATGTTAAGTGAATTATAACAGAATCAGGTTTTCAACACCGGGTTCACCTGAAATGGTCATTAGCCGCAATACATCTTTTAGATTACTGCTGTAGTATACACCGAGCAGCCACAACATTAAAACCACCTACCTAATATTGTGTAGGTCCCCCTCGTGCCGCTAAAACAGCTCTGACCCATGGAGGCATGGACTCCTGAAGGTGTCCTCTGGTATATTTGGATTTCTGTATATATTTGTATCTACTGTATATTTGTATCTGATATTTTGTATCTACTGTAAATTTGTATATGATTGTGTTACTTTGTTGTCTTTGATGCTGCAACAGTGAAAATTCCCCCCGGGGATCAATAAAGTACACTACTACTACTTATTACATTTTTGGTTTTTATTACATGAAAAATTTGAAATGGATTACATTATTGGGAGTTATTACACTATTGGTAGTTTATTACATTTTTAGTTGCTACAGGGCTATAAAAAGCTAAGATGTTGTTAGAGGGTGAATTATTTCCACATGATTTTAAAAACTCTCGACTGGTCAGAGCTGTTTTGGCGGCACGAGGGGGACCTGCACAATATTAGACAGGTGGTTTTAATGTTGTGGCTGATCGGTGTATTTTGGTGAGAAATTTTGAGAAACCATAAACATTGAAAATTTGTTGGCACATAGAATGAAGGGCAGTGTGGCTCTGCACATTTCGACCATTCTTGTCCAATATGTGAAAATGAGGATTTTTTCTTTCTCCCTTTAAACAGCGCGCAGCTGACACTGAAGAAGGACCGACTGAGACTACTCTCTCTGCAGTTGCTAGCCCCGAACAGTACATCAAACACCCATTGCAAAACAGGTACCAGTGCACTGCCACATACTGCCATTGATGGCCTAGTGTCTGAAAAGGAAACAAACAGTGCCTTCTCACTTACGCACAGGTTGTCGTCTTAACACTTGCCGTTGTTGTTTTGGATTAGAACCGGCAAGTTTTGCATTTGTCTAGGAAATTCTGAAGTGAGTGCCAGCAGCTTCTTGGCCTTGAATCTCTGCCCCGTGTTGCTGAAAATGTGCTGTATCACATTAGGGCCGGATGTCGCAAGAGTCGGCTCTGCTGCTGAATTCTGCCGGTCATTATTATGGAAGGGGTGGAATGGAGCTGTTTCATTATGTAGCTGCCTGCCCTACGCCGCAGCGGCAGGGCATTGCATGAGTAGCAGTACGGTTTGAGGATTTAAATGTCGTCTCAGATGCTAAGGGTAAACAGATGCTATCTGTTTGAAAAACCAAATTGTGGAAGCATCCTGCACGGTTCACAACCCGTATAGTGGCAGCTTGATATGGTGGCATCCTGAGATCAGCCACTGACCTTAATCTGCTCTGCTTGCTCAGGGGTCGGTTTGTTTAGGCAGGAAAGGCACATGTTCTACTCTCCCTAGGATTTGGACAACTGGTGAAAATGCCTTTAAAAAAGCTAATTTAGTTAGTGTGATGTTTAATGGCTTTATCCGTCTTTGATAATTGGTGTAATTTTGGTTGTGGTGTCTGGTTCAGCCCTGAAATTGAAACATGCAAAACATTAGTGCAAATCAGTTTTGACTTGGTATTGTGGCAGGATGTCACTTCTCTTGGTCTTTACATAATCAAATCAATCAATCAAAGCTGGATTTGTTAAAATGTGTTGTTCTAGTGAAAATTGTCAGTTTATACTAAACAAAGTCATTTAGTTTAGTCATTTTTTTCATTAATTTTCCCAAAGGAATAAAAAAGAAAAGCCATAAAACCCTTGACCCAGGAAAAGGCAGTCCTAGAAATGTGTGGAAAGCATGAAGGCTGGTTGCGGAATTAACACCAGCCGCTGGCCAAATACTGGTGAATTTTATCTGTGGCTGATAAGTTTGTCTACTCTACCAGTTGCATTGGCCGGTAACCACCCGTCACCTGAAGGCCCTGTTCTATTCTAAATATCTAGTTGTGTGGAAAAATGGTGAAAATGGCTGATTAGTTTTTGGATGCACCAGGCACTGTGGCCAGTAGATGAAAAGGTTAGTTTTCTGCCCTGTGTGGAGGTGATGTTTGGTCAAACATCCCACAGTCCTACAGTCAGAGTGGTCTATATTCAGGAACGCCCCTGAGCCGCTGGCAGCTGGTCGCCACGGTGACTGCAGTTGGTCTCTTTGTCATGGTTATGTTCTTAAGATTTAAAGCTGTAGAATGTGCATTTCCACCCTAGTGGTAACGGATGTGAATTGAACCTTGGTTCCATCAGTATCCTACTGATACGCCCGATGTGAATGGGAAAAGACTTGGGGAATGCTTATATAATTTGGTAACGGCCCATGCTGGTCCTTGTAAAGCTGGGGTTTTCAACATTTTTTAAATCCTGGGACCCCCCCCCCCCCCACACCCAGGTTCTGAGGTATCCATGGGATCCCCATCATAAGTTTAGGTCATATTTTGAAAATAGATTTTATATTTTGAAATATTTTCCCATATATGTGTAGTCATTGCATATCAAGCCTGGCCAGGGACCCCATGGACCCCCAGGGGTCTGCCGACCCCCTGTTCATAAACCAGGTTGTAGAGCATAGGTGACACCTGCACAGCTACCTGACAGCCTGTATCTTCCTGAAGTTACGAGGAAAGATAGCAGACCATAGATTTATAAAACGGTGATATTAGTTGCCTCGCATCTGACAGACATCACAACATCACCATTGGGAATAGCAGGATAGTATAGAATTACTTTTAGTTAAGTAAATAATATATTTACAAATAAAATGACAGAAATTGTATTTTGAGATTCATAGAATACATTACTAATTACAAAGTAGACTTTGACACTCATATTGATGAAATTCTTGTTAAAGTTCTATTCATACATTTCATAGAATATATACGTAAACCAGATAAAATCAGACAACACTAAAATGCATTTCAGGCAATTGTAAATTAAATAAAACATTAAAATGATGGTGTGCTGTGTCGTTGTTGAACAGATCTCTTTCTCCCCGGATTTCAGGATTTCTTTGTAGGAGGGGTAGTTGGGGGGGGGGGGTTCTGTGAAATTGCAGATTTGGGGGGATACGTTGCTACTATACTCTGCTTTTAAGCTCCGATTAACTTTATCACAAAAACCGTCTCCACTGCGTGCCTCGCCCGCGCTGGTGCCGGGACTCGTTTCCTCTCTCGTGCATGACTGCCATGACCTTTTCCTCGGCCTGTCTTCATAAACTCCGGCATGTCCAGAACTCATCTGCCCAGGCGTCGCGCCCCAAGAAATCTGCTCCCATAAACCCCCGTTTCTGTCAGCTGCATCGGGTCCCTATTGCATCACACAGACCTTACAAACTGCCCGTCATGGCCTTGCTCTCTCTTTCATCTCCAAATGGCTTTTTCCCTGCACACTCTTTTGGTCGATCTGGCAGTAGTCTGCTCATGGGCCCCCTCATGCACTTTAAGAGGGCAAACTCGGCTGAAATCAAACCACATCCCATCTTACTGAACGTTAACACCAGCAAGATTTCAGGCTTTGGGCACGCTCCTACAGGCATCACTTGAAGTGATTCTTTTGATGTGTTTAAAAAAATAAAAAATTTTAAACAACGGTTTGGTCTCTTGATGGTTTGCGGTTAAGCAAAAGAATCACTTCTAGTTATGACTTTAGGGGCATGCCCAAAGCCTCAAAAGCAATCATGCTAGTGCTAAACCTTCAGTAAAATAAAAAAGCAAACTAGAGACCAGAGGAGTTTCAAAAGCAAGTTTAGAATACCTAAACATGATATGTGGCGTTGAATTTCTCTCAACAAATGTCATACTCCATTTGCTACAGATTTATCATGGTCATTTAGCAATTTTTAAAAAAGGTTTTCTACCACAGCTTTATTGCTGTGTAATTAAGGGTCTGTCAGAGCTGTTTTAAGGTCATCGGCTCATTGCTATAGAACAGCTCACAACACAGTTTGTGAGTCACATCAGACTAAGTGGATGTGCTCAGAATTTTTAATTCTGTAAATGTAACATGTAGCTTCAACTAGCTATGCTTAGGCTATATTTTGGTAGAAAAAGTTTGTGCGTTAGTGTTGAATACACTACAGTGCCACTCTGGAGCATTGCTGTCATTGCATGTTCAAATGGCACTAATCCGCTGTGCGCAACGTTTGTAAAATGGGCTTTATTATTACCGACACTTTTTGTCAAGGCGGCTCGGAAAATGATTAAGGCAGCCAGTTCTCTGTGCGGAAAAAAACCTTTCTTTGCATCTGAAAAGATTCATCATGCCAGTGTTGGAAAGCCTATAAATAACATTGAATATGTGTCTATGGTCCTGGGGTTGGGTTGGGTTGGGTTGGGGGGGGGGGGGGGAGGAATCATGTAAATGAGTTTAATTACACTTTATTAAATCCAGTTTGATCAGGAGTAATGCTAGCAGGGAAAACAGTCATCAGTCTGTGCTGTTACTGAGGTTTTTATGTCAGCATTAAGCAGGGAGATGGAAAATGTGAAAGCTCTGAGCCACATTTCAAGGCGTCCTTGTCAATATTGACGTCATACAGGCCTGATAAAGTTTTCCATTATGCTGCAGTGCCAGGTCATTAGTACCCAGGCCCCTCCCTGCAGGCCCCCTGCAGCTGGAGTACTGGCAGTGTTCTGGCACACTTAGTTACACAGTACAAACCCTGGTGTAGACCAGTGGTAACCAACCCTGTTCCTGGAGATCTACTGTATCATCCTATTGGTTTTCATTTCAACCCTAATTTAGCACGTCTGACTCTACTAATTAGCTGCTCAATGAGACCTCTCACTGTTGAGTGAGGTGTGCTTTGTTAGGGTTGGAGTGAAAGCCTACTGGATGGTAGATCTCCAGGACCAGGGTCGGTTGGTTACTACTGTTGTGGACTGGTCCAGTGCTGTAAATGCCACAGCAGAGGCAGGTTTCTCTCTGACCCCAGCTTTAGGATGACCTTCGAGTCCCCGCTGCTCCCCCACCTCGCCCTTTTCTCGTTCACGCGAGCGTAGGTGGGAGAAGTGCTGACCTCACCAGCTCGGACATGTTCCAGGCCTTTCTGTGCTTTTCCCTCACTGCCCTGCCTCACGGTGCGTGTGCTGCCGTGGAGACGGGACTGGGGCGGTGGTGGGGGTGCGGGGGCGTCATACACAGAGTCAGAGCTTCCCCTTCGCGTTAAATTTATTAATGTGGATTAGTAGACCTAACTGCTCCTCGCTGTAGTTGTGTGTGTCCGCTCTACGTGCCACCGTTGGCACCCACCCGGGGCCTGAGCAGGCGCTTTTAAAAGCCTGTCATTATGTCATCGCTTGCTCTGCGTTCGTTCAGGTTTGATGATGTCACAGTGCTCGGTTCATGTCGTCCAGTTTGCTGGCCTTTGAAAGTGCAGCCTAAGGCTGCTTTATGGCTGTGGGTGCAGTGTGCTGGGAGCCCAGCTGGCAGGCCTGCCTCTCCTTCCAGATGATGTGTAACGTGAGTCGGCTAGGAGCGGTGGAATCTGTGCCTAAAGGAATCCAGCACGGCAGTCTAGCTTTTCACATTCAATACCAGCCACCCCCCCCTCCTTTACCTTCCCCTAAAGTACCAGTTAGAGTAGATCATTGGAATAGACAGTATTTAAGGTGTGTGGGTGTGCTTGTTTGTTTGTGTATTTGTTAGTGTTTGTGTGTTGGTGTCTGGTCTCTTATCTGCGTTTGAAAAAAGAGTAACAGACTTTTTTTCACAAAGTAGCTTGCCTGAGCTGGAATTGGTTGTTGTGAAAAGTGGAGGCGCATGATAATAATCTATTAATTAACAGGATAGAACACATTCTGTCCTGACTAAATTTGTTTTAGAATCATGATTGTTTTTGTTAGCTAAAGATTTACCTTGGCTGAAATTTTTCCAGAGTGAATGAACAGAGGTCTCTAAGGCAACCGTCACCTGAGGTGCGTTCACATCAGACAGTCTGCCAAACACATTTCCCCATCTGCCATTCATTTCCTCACGTTTCAGACCTGTTTTCGGGTCATTCGCTTTTGTTCGCAATTCTCGATGAGCACGAAGCTAACAGAAAAATTTTCTAAATACTTCACTGGAGACGAATTTCGAGATCAACTTGTACTTCAGTAATCCAAAACTTTCCTTCCAAAAGAATTCACCGGGGTTTGCTGGGTTTTTCCCCTAATTTTTGTTCCTTTGTGTGTGGGGGCTGTACTGAATTGACAGGTATACGGGGCTCCACCCCTGATGAGCACGCTCAGCAGCTTCAGTTCTCACAGCGGCATTGTGGGAACATGGCAGCCATTTGCCAGTTCTCTCCCTGCGGGGCGGTGGACTCGGTGGAGGGGGGAGAGTGTGACAGCGGTGTCCTGAAGTGACCTGGAAGCTGGCCGTCCGAACGCTTGGCCTAACGAGAGGCGATCCTAAAAGAGTGTTTTTCCTTTCTCGTCTACAGATGGGCCCTCTGGTATTTCAAAAATGACAAAAGCAAAAGCTGGACAGAAAACCTTCGACTCATTGCCAAGTTTGATACAGTGGAAGACTTCTGGGCGTAAGTCCATTTCCCTGGGCTCCCACACCACCAGCATTACGTCACCGTAAATTCTGCACATGAGCTGGACGGCGGAAAAAAAGACTGACGTATTCTTTTTCAAATGCCTTTTAAAATAATCTTAGATGACATGGCTGCTCTTTGTTTACATTAAGAGATGGGTTTGGGCTCCCTGCTCCTGTCAGATATATTAAAAGTGGACATTTGGCTGCTCCTCTTAACTTTCCCTGAAGGTAGCAGCTTAGTGCCAGGCCCCATGTTTACTGCTGCTCACCTCAAAACGAGTTCACATTATCCCGGGCCCTGCAGAAGTTCTCTGTGGTTTTTCTTTATCAAACGGCATTGTAAACTGCAATTCCATTCAACACCCAGTGTACCTTTGTCCCTGTTCAGTATCTACCTGCCTCCCTTAATACCAGACATGGCTCTTTGCCACCGTGAAATCATGAACACAGATTTAAAGCAGCAAACCTGAATATAGGTCTTTCTGTGCATTGTTGTGATCATTTTCTTACAGGCACTAACCTGTCCCTTTGATCTTGTCCTCTAGATTATATAATCACATACAGCAGCCGAGCAAGCTTGGGTATGGATGTGACTATTGTTTATTTAAGGTAAGACCGTGGGTAGCCATCACCTCCTGTTCCATGGGAAATCTGGGAATAATGTGTTTTTGAAATGGCTTATTTAAAAAAATTCTCTTCCCTTGTAGTGAATAGTCGGATCGTTATCATCTGCATGCTGTTTGCGGTTATCTCACCATTAGTAACAGCACATACAGATACGCATTATATTTCTTGGAAATGGATTCGATTAGGCCAATCCTGTCTGCCCTGTGCTCGCAGCCCTGTAAGGCTCTGCATGGTTAGTCTTAGCTTCACGCCGGGAAGGCCGCATTCAGTCAGCCCTGTAAGGCTCTGCATGGTTAGTCTTAGCTTCACGCCGGGAAGGCCACATTCACTCAGCCAGTAAAACATCATTTCCTGTGAGTTCGGGCCTTTCCTTTTTTTGTACTTTAATTGTACTTTTTTTCTATAGTTCTGTGCGCCGCCTGTGCTGTTCTGCCGTGTTGTGCATGCGGAACGGTGCTTTGCTAGATTCTGAAGACTGAAGGATCGACAAACCCTTTTCTGCCTGCTGTTTCAGGATGGCATCAAACCCATGTGGGAGGATGACAGGAATAAACTCGGAGGCCGATGGTTAATGACCCTCAATAAACAGCAGCGACACAACGACCTCGACCGTTACTGGATGGAGACGGTGAGCCCCGCGCGCTCCTGGCGAGTGTTTTAGGCTTTCTGTGCCGAAACGGCGCTGTCAGGCCACACCACAGCAGAGCAGTGGTTGACTGAAATCATGGTGTAGGTACACTGCTAATGAGCATCTTTTCTCAACTGTGAACTCTAAGATCTTTGCTGAACAGTCATTGCATTCTGCCTCTAACAGTGCTCAGTCATGGCATTCTGCCTAACAGTGCTCAGTCATCGCATTCTGCCCCTCTAACAGTGCACAGTCATTGTATTCTGCCTCTAACAGTGCTCAGTCATCACATTTAGCCTCGAACAGTGCTCAGTCATCGCATTCTGCCTCGAACAGTGCTCAGTCATCGCATTCTGCCTCTAACAGTGCTCAGTCATCACATTTAGCCTCTAACAGTGCACAGTCATTGTATTCTGCCTCTAACAGTGCTCAGTCATCACATTTAGCCTCTAACAGTGCACAGTCATTGTATTCTGCCTCTCCAACAGTGCTCAGTCATCGCATTCTGCCTAACAGTGCTCACTCATCGCATTCTACCTCTCTAACAGTGCTCAGTCATGGCATTCTGCCTAACAGTGCTCAGTCATGGCATTCTGCCTCTAACAGTGCTCAGGCACACATCTTGAACACAGTGGTCAGCAGGGATCTGATGTGGGTGGACTGTACGCCTGTCGGCATGGAGACCATGTACTGTAGCTGCTATGAGGGGATAGTGGTGGCCAGTCAGCTGACCTGTACGCCTGTGGTTGTTTTTGAAGCTGTTGTGCTTAATCGGAGAGTCGTTCGATGAGGCCAGCGATGATGTGTGTGGGGCTGTGGTCAACGTCCGGCCAAAGGGGGACAAATTAGCCATCTGGACTGGAAACTGCCAAAATAGGGACGCTATTATGACAATAGGGTGAGTCTGACCAACCTTTCGCTCTTTTTGTTTCAATTTCAATAATTTAAGTTCACTTCAGTTATTGTACTTATTTTAGCTTTGATGAAACTTGAAAATTTTAAAACAATTTTCTTAAATTGTTTGTGTGATACTGGAATGTGTTGGATGCCGGATTTTCCCTGAATTCCTTAGTTTAGACTTTCTATTGCTGCCCAATGGTTGTGCTCAGGCTGCTCCCCTTTTGTCCACTAGGTGGCAGTAATGTAGTTTTGAATGTCTTTATGAGCTCACACAGGGAGCTAACCGTACAGGGGGCTGAATGTATCACACATTCTTCACCTTGCCGAATCCACCATGTGTTCGGTGACTTATTTGTTTTTGAAAACCTCTTTGTTTGTTAACCATTTAATTATAACGATAATTAATTTTTAAAATGAAGATGGCACAAACTGCTACTGTGAGATTTGTGCTGAACATTAAAAATACTACTCGCAGCCACCAGTTAGTTGGTGGTGCTGTGCAAACAGAATTACAAAAATAGACAGGCCTAACACATTGCAGTTGTGTATTGGGTTTCTGTCAGGGTATGCGTAGTATATGCAAAAACAACCACAGAATAACGCTAAATGTTAAATTCTAAACATATTGTGTGTGTGTTAAGCATGTTCCCACTCCTCAGCATTGGCATATGCGCACATCATACTCATTAGGGCTGTGTAGGGAAGGTAAAGCAAATGACACTTCCATAAGTTGCCCATGGGAGGTGTAGTTTGGTCCATGTCAGATACGCATTGAAATCTTAAGCTCTGGACTACACCTCCCATCCTGCTCTTTGCTAAATCTTTTTCGAAGCTCTTCCTTTTAAATGTGCTTCAGATGTGCATGTGTATTCTCACTCTGTGTCGCAACGCTGTCTGTCATCTCTCAACTGCAGGCAACAGTACAAAGAGCGTTTGAACATCCCCAGCAAAGCCCTCATTGGCTACCAGTCACATGACGACACCTCTAGCAAAAGCGGATCCACGACGAAGAATATGTACACAGTTTGAAGAAGTTTGTTTTGTTTTGCTGTAGGTTTATAAAATTATCCATTTGCATCATATTATTAATACTTTTTGAGTTGTCAACTACTGTAGTGTCCTTTTTAAAGAAAACCGTTTAAATATGTACAATAATCCTTCATCTTAGCTGATCAGCGGAAGCACAGCGTCGGTGTGCTGATCAACGGACAGGCAAGAGAGATGGCGCAAGCGTCAGCTGAAGCCTATTGGGTTTAACTAGAAGATTAATAATGATAAAAGAATAGTAGTTTTGGGAAACGTGTACGACTAATACTGACTACCCTAGCTGAGGAGGTGGCAAGGCTTGAATTTAAAAAAAGAAAGAAAAAAAACAACATTTATTAGCTTTTGCTTTTCTTGATCTCATGCAGAAAACTGATCCTTATGAAAATGTTTCTCAGTGCCAGAGGGGAAGGGGGGGGGGGGGAAGGGGCGGTTCTCGTTTAAGGGCCTTCCCTGAGTCCGCTAGCTGGCGTGCGTTAGCGCGTAGTCAGCTGCAGCAGGTCAGGGCTCACGCCCGTCTCTACCCCACCGCTCTTCGTTTCCGACTCGACGATGACCACGTTATGCTTTTGGCCATTCTGAAATTGAAGGTCCCTGCTTGTAGGACTAGTTTGGACTGTTGTTTCCCCAACCCCACACATGGTTATTTATGATATGTGCATTGCAGGTGAACCAAAGTTGGAGGAAAACCATGTTTCTCCCCGAGCAAGCTAGGTCTTATGGGCTGATGCTTGATGGTATTTTATACAGTTGTACTGAATCGGTTACAGGTGTGGATGCCCATGCTTTTTTTTTGGACTGGCTTCTCACTATTGTTTCTGCCTAACAATGCTGTTGACATTCACCAGGTCACGCTCTGTTCAGAGGTTACTGCAAAAAAATAAGAAAATCCATCATGATTGATTTTGCTCTTAATGTGTGTTTATTATCAGTTTTTTTTTTCAGGATGTATATTAAGTTCTTTCAAGTAAAGGTTAAGTGCTTTGCATTAACGTCAGATTCAAGTGGTTGTTTTTTTTTGTGTGTGCTTTCTTTCTGGGCCTTAATAGGGTCCAGTTTTAGGCTGTTTCAGTACATCAGGGTCAATATATTTTGGGGTTTTTCTATTTTGAAGGAGGTGAGAACCTTTAGGCCACCTACTTTGGGTTCTGCTGTGCAACAGAGACACTGATGGAAAATTCAGCTAAATGCAATTAGCCGTCTAAAATGCCTTATTATGGATACTGGTTACTAGCCGGTGTTTTAAGTAGCGAAGGGAAGTATTAAGAAATTATAATTTGCTCGCTGTGCCATTACTTGGCTATAAGCTGGCTTTTAAGTCAGTTGCATTATTTGCAGAATTCCCATAAAATCTCTTTGTAAATTTAACCCCTTAAACCCCACTTAAATTCTTGTAAGAATAACATTTGTAAGAATCCCCTGTCTTAAATAAACATCATTATCTCCAAAATTATAATTGTTCATAATGGTTAGTTGTCACACAATATAAATGAAATTAGAAAACAATCAAACCACTTGGTTTTACTTTGCTGAGTTCTCTGACCTGCAATCAGCTGCCAGGCTGCTGGCTTGTCAGCAGTAAACCTGATCACAATAGAGTGAGAGCTCACAAGGAGGAAAATGAACAAAAATATTTAATCATAGCGATTTGCAATAATAGAATTCCCTTTTTCCACTACTGCAGTGTCTGCAGTGTTTGCCAATAAATAAACAAAGCTCCAATAAAGCGTGTGCTAAGCTTCCACTCATGCACTCGTGAAAATGCAAAGTGCAAGTAAGTCGGTACGCAGTAGAATAAGCTAAGCTGTAGTTTCAGCTAGAAGAAAGCTGTAAATTGCGTTCGAAAGCTATGTAAATTAGTTTGAAGAACACAACACTATGATTACTGTAACATATACTGGGTTTCCAAGCAGGGACAAAAGTCATGATGGGTAGATCTTAGCAAGGGTAAGTAGTAGCTTGCTTTTAGGACTTTTACTTGCCACTGGAATGTTTATCATTATGTCTATCGTAAGAAGTTGCCTTTTATTTTGGAAAAAACCACACTTTTCGCCTTTGATTTTTTTTTGCGTACATAGAAATGCTTGTTTTCAAACGCTCATGAAAACGCTTACAGCTCAATGGAAATAACACATCATGAATAATCACTTCTGCTAGCCTGTATACAAAGAGCAGATTGATTGCTTAGGGATCAGAGGGGAATTTTAGCCCCTCTGATCCATCATTGTAGTATTAGCAGTTGCTTGAGTTGTTGCAGACAGTTATTAGATTATAAAAAATTATGATCATCCCCCTGGCGTGTGAGAGAGTCAGAAGTCAAAGGCCTTTGCCTTGGGGATAGGACAAATAGCAGTTAGCTACTGTTTTTAATCGCATATTTTGTTTGTCCAGAAAATCGGGCGAAAGTAAATCTCTGTCACCAAAATCCTTAGCAACACTTCTCTGGAATTCAAATGATGGATGAAACGGACGAGTGTCCATTCGAAATCTATTAGGAATCTGCATCATCATCAGCAGGATGCTGATAAACTTATTGTTTACATTGTTTTTGTGTTATTAATGTTTGTACTCAGTGTTTTCACCTCAGTGATTCAGACAGTCCTCTGAGAACTGGTAGCTGAAATTTCTCTCTTATGTACAAAAAAGAAAAAAAGAAATGGTCACATTCCATTGAGTAGACCTCACCAAGTTGTCATTCCTGTTTTGCCAGCTACATTTGACTTTTGAGATATCATGAACTGCATTTATCTAAACGCAAGGCTAACTTGAATACTCAACAGAATCAATCTACATTTCTTGTTTACTCGGTTGCCAGAGAGAACATAATAGTTTTATGGGTGAATTATTATGCCATGAGGGTCTGTGGCAAATCTGTAGCCATCACTGACCAATGTGATCGTACACCATATAGACTTCATTTGAAATCATGCCTTTTGGTTTTAGAATTTAAAACCAATCCACAATTTAAATGTAGATCACAGATAACATACAGAAATGCTATATAGTTGAGAGCTATAGAAGCAACAGAAGGCTTAAATTGACAGCTGTCAATGACAACGCTATTGAAATATGATCATTGTAAGAAATCGAAAGCTTTGCAATATTGAAATGTATAACATGTAAAGCCCCATCGAAAAAAGCGTGTTTTAATGGTTAACTCCTCTTGGAGCTGTGACTTTCACTACAAGTGAAATTTAGATTTTTGTGCAGTAAGATCTTTGAACCTTTTTCACCTTCCACTGTAGGCAGAGCGTCTCCATGCTTCCCTAAAATTTGGAGTTGGAAATGTACGTATGACCAAAATTTGTGATGTCACAAATGTCAATCCTGTCATGGTCCACAATGCAAAGATGCAAATTATTGGACAGCAACGTGTTAAACTGAAACCTTAGTGTACAGAAAGCTGACTAGTTGGTGGCGTTGTGACAGTTGATGTGTTGAACATGGCTGACCGTGCAGTTTTAGGGTGCAGTCCCAAGGTAGGAACTTTGTTCCACTCGTTACCAAAGGAGCCCGTTCTAAAACTAAAAAAAGGGTGTAATTTGTTTATGAAAATTGCCTCTGTACCTGATGGCACAAAGGGAATTTGTGTTTGTAGTGCACATTTTACCGATGACTGCTTCCAGAACAGTCATGCACAACTCGAAGGGTTTCGCAGAGGGATTGATTTTGATTCTGGATGCCGTGCTGACTGTATATCCTGGGACCACAGAAGCAAGCATTGCTAATTTGCATCTTCATAGATTCTGGCATTCTTAATGAGTGTAAAGGTGTAGGGATGCTACTAAGCCATTTTCAGTAGTTTATTGGACATTTTTTGCTGGAAAAACCATGTTTGTTAAATTATTCAATGTAGAATATTTTTTTAAGGTTTTAAAATACATCTGGCGGCGTACTATAATGAGCTTATTCACATGTGCATTGTTCACAATTTATGATTTATAAATGGATCATGTTTTGAAACAATTGTACGTGTCTGGACATTTTAGGAAACAATGGTGCACTCACATTTAGGATTAATTCCAAAATGATTTTATGAATGAGGCCACTGATGTCTTGGTTTTGCGCAAAAACCTGCACCTACATTGCCATTTTCAGATTAGACTGTATACCCCCTGATTTAGTCTAACCACTTGTTGTAGGATTCAATTTCAGTTTGTGTGTATTTTAGCCAGACGCCTCACTTATCTTAATTAAGCCTCACGTCGCAGAGTAAACAGTATACAGAAAAGCAAACCTGCACGCTTTGGTTTTTCCATACGCGTCTGGGTCAAATTCCAACTCCACAAGCTGCTTGGTTACACCTGACACTGTACAAATATTAATAGCAGACGGCAGCATTCGAGCAGTTCAGGCCTGCCCTGGGTGGCAGCTGGAGTCCGGAGAGACGAGGCGTACACTTTAATAACGCTCTTCTGTGGGTGCGGACGCGCGTCAGCAGCCGCTCTCCCATTGCTTTACCCGGGCATAAAGCCCTGTGGAATTATGAAGCCCGCTTGATGGACGCTTATGTGGGCGGCAGTGTGCTTCTGCGTTATAGTCTGAAAGGGGCTGAGTAGGCCAAGTACGCACGACGGGGCAGCGATTACCTAAGAGGTTTTGTTTCTTGCGACGAAGGTGTCGTTTGGGTGGGGAGGCAAAAGTGCAAATGATTTCCAGCGATGCGTCACAAACCTGTACTGCAGGAACATACTGGTACACTGTGTGCATTTAGGAAGACATTTGTACTACTTAATGATTACATTTTTCACTTTTGTTGGACATTATCACTGGAACTTTATTGAAAAGCAACTACACTGGAAACGGGTCACAGGTGGACTGACTTATTAAAAGTTCCTTTATCAGTAACTATTTATGTATTAATTTACTAAGTGTGTTTGACATTAATTTTGATTACATCAGTACAACTAAAGTCAACACTTAAAGGTGGAACTGGTTTGTCCTGCCTGCTGTTAAAACAGACCAAGGACCACACCTTATTTCATGAAAGCCTTTGAGCACATAGGAATGACTCAGTGTGTGCAAATGGCGCAAGTGAAAATAGGGTTTACCTCCATTTTTTGTTCTTCAACTGGAGAGTCCAATACTGCGTTCACTCCGAAGCAACAACCCTCCTAAAACCTGCGTTTGCCATTGGTGTTAAACGGTCAGGTCAGCACACACTATCCGCTCTGGGTTTGAGACCCTGCTCACGGCCTACGATTGACACGGGTTTCACACGGCTCGGCTTCAATATGAAAGGGGGGGGGGGGGGGGTGGCACGGGCTACGCTACGCAGCGCAGCCAGCTGACCGACCCTCAATCTTGTCGTCAGTTTTTGTCATTTCCTTAATCGGTGCTCCAAGTCTTATAACTTATAAAGGGGGAGACATAGCTCAGGAGGTAAGAGCGGTTGTCTGGCCGTCGGAGGGTTGCTGGTTCGATCCCTCGCCCTGGGCGTGTCAAAGTGTCCCTGAGCAAGACACCTAACCCCCTAATTGCTCCCAACGAGCTGATTGGTACCTTGCATGGCAGCCTTTCACCGTTGGTGTGTGAGTGTGTGTGTGAATGGGTGAATGAGAGGCATCAATTGTAATGCGCTTTGGATAAAAAGGCTATATAAATGCAGTCCATTTACCATTTGCCCTCATGCACAAACAATTTTGCGAAACCTTAGGGAGTTTTTTTTCCAAGAGCCAGAATTACTCAAAATATTACTGAAACAAAGTAACGGAAGCTCCGCTTTAAATTTTTTTGCCGGTACAGAACATTCTCAGCATGCATGAGGAAAACATGGTTTGTTTACACAGGAGAAACAATGCTTTCCCTTTCATGCAAACCTAACGTCTTAACACCATTAGAAATGTAATTTCACAGGCTAAAATGCATCTTAGTCATCGCTACAACATCTTGCCGTTAGCTGGTGGTTTTCTGTAGGCCTACAGGGCAGAAATTATACTGTCTATGTCGAGTCATCGCTGGTGGACGGCAGGTCCCCTTGGCTATACTGTGGGACTGTTTGGCTAGTACTGGTCAGAGGACCATGCAGATGGGCTCATCTTGTTACAGAGAGCCTTTACAAACTGGAGATAATAACATTCCTGTGCACACAGTGCTTTTGATGTGTATGCAACTGTGGAACAGACAACAATAATTCCTCTGGAGATTTTAAGTAAACAATGGACAAGCTATCTCATTTTTTGTTGTAACACTTTCAAACGGTATATCGTGTGACCAGATTTATTTAAAATTTCACTGTAAAAAAAAATGGAATGAATGTAAAAAAAAAAATAGGCCAGTGTGACTCGGTGTGTGCAAATGCTTTCATGAAATCAAGTGTGGTCCTTGGTCTTTTTTTTGCTGAAAAAATCGTTTTTCGTATTTTTTTAAATGGTTAACTCCTCTTTGAAGATTTGAAGTTTTAGAAGATTGATTTATGTACAGAACATGCACCAGAGTGCATTTTTAACATTCTTCCACTGTAGACAGACACTGCTTCTCCATACTTCCCTGTAGTCCCTAAAGTTGAAAATGTACACGTGCAAGCAAGATTTGTAATGTCACAAATATTGCGAACCTGTCATGGTCCATCATGCAAAGATATGTAGAATATAGGAGAGCTGATGTGGTAAACTGAAACCTTAGTGCACAGAAATCTGACTAGTTGTTGTGACATTTGTTGTGTCAGTTGATGTGTTGAACATGTCAGACTGCATAGTTTTAGGGTGAAATATTAAGGATGGGACTACTTTTTACCAAAGGTGAACCAAAGGTCCGTTCTAAAACAAAAATGCAAGGAATTTGCCTATAAAAATTTCCTCGATGTAACAGAGAGCATAAAGGGAATCTGTGCTTGTAGCGCACATTTTACCGATGACTACTTCCAGAACTTCATGCAAAACTCAAAGGGATTCGCAGAGGAATTGATTTTGAATCTGGATGCCGTTCCAATTTTATATCCTGGGATCACGGCAGCAAGTGTTGCTAATTTGCATATTCGTAGATTCTGGCATTCTCATTGAGGGCAAAGGTGTGGATATGCTCCGAAGCCATTTTCAGTAGTTTATTGAACATTTTCTGCTGGAAAAACCATATTAAACAAATTATTTGATATAGAATATATTTTAAGGTTTTAAAACACATCTGGAGGGGTACTTTAAGGGGTTGATCCAGCATAATTGCAAACTACATTGTATCCACTAGCCAGCTGGCTTCTCAATACTTCCCTGAAGTATTGTCTTTTTTTTGTTCACCATATGACCAAAAGTATCTGGACGCCTCTTGCGGCTGTTTTTTTTTCATGGTTTGTGCTAGGCTCCTTAGTTCCAGTAAATGCAAATCTTAATGCTACGGCATACAATCACTTTCACATTCTAGACAATTCTTTGCTTTGCAGTTTGGGGAAGGCCCTTACCTGTTTCAGCATGATAATGCCCCCAGGCACACAGTGAGGTCCATAAAGAAGTGGTTTTGTGAGAATGGTGTAAAAGAACTTGACTGGCCTGCACGGAGCCCTGATCTCAACCCCATCCAACCCCATCAATTGGAAAGCTAACTGTGAACCATGCCTAATCACCCAATCAGCACCCAACGTCACTAAAGCTCTTCTGGCCAAATGGAAGCAAATCCCAGCGGCAATGCTCAAACATCTAGTATAAAGCCTTCCACAGAAAAGTGGAGGTTGTTATAGCAGCAAAGGGTGGACCAGCACCATATTAATGCCCATAATTTTGGCCATATGGTGTACTTCTGCTTTTGCTGAATGATCTTGACATTGCATAGTAAGTAAAACACAAGTTGATATCTTTTCTTTGTTCATCACTGAGTATTGTCATGTTGAGAACACTCAATCACTGACATTTGTGTGATCATAGGAAATGCAGACAACTTTAAACATGACGTTTATTGCACTTGGACTGTAAGTGTCCTGTGATATTTCTTGTACATTTCTTACTAATTCATAAAAATCTGAAGATCTAGTATTCTCCCATCCAAATGTCAGCCATTCAGAAGTCAGTTTTATTACAATTGCCACAAACTCTTAAAACAGTACCTTTCTTAAAATGCTAAGCTCTGAGGTAACCCGGAATTACAATTGTAGTTTGTAAACCATAGTCAAAGTATGACTAAACATATGACTCATTCCAAGATATTGAGGAATAACAATCTTCCTTGCATTTAAAATCCACTGCTTCATAAATATAACAACAGGATAAACAAAACTTGTTCACTTAAAAAGTTCAACAAAAGTTGAAAGGAAAAAAGTTGAAAGGAAAAAGGCCATTAATAAAACTATTACAGAATATTTGTTCTTTTGATGCATTAAAAGTGCAGCCAATTTACAGCAGTCAGATAGCTCAAAATTTTGGCTATTTACAATAATCATTTTTAAATGGAATTAGCAATAAAATGCCTAACGTATAAACCATTAAAATGCATTAAAAACATGGCATGAGGGAATTCACAGGCCTGTGAAACCTGTGGCCCATGTTGAGTGCTTTCAAGTACTTTCAGCATAAATGACTTTCAGAATTAAGTTTGTAAAAAAAAATGTTTTTTAACTCAAGTTGGAGTGTATCAGGACAAAATGAAAGACTTTTCTTCATCTTTTTTCTCCAACAGTACTGACAACATGGATGATGAAAAAATGTAAAACTCCACAACAAAACTGAGTTCGAAGAGCTCCATATTGGCACTTAGAATCCACTCGAAAACAGCGGATAGGTGGTTGTAGAAGTGTTCGTCCTTGGCAAAAAAGGCACAGTCTAGTGGGGTTTAGTTAAAGAAAACAATCTTCTGCCCCCCCTCCCTCCTCCTCCCCACCACCCACAGTTTGGAACGCAGTGGGCAAGCAGAAGATGGCCGGTTGTTCATAGCACAGGGATGGTCCAAATTTGGTACCATACTGTGGAGGCCATCCATAAGCTAGGTAATCATGCCTTCAATCAAGAAGATTACCTAGCCAGCAGTGCCAAAAACAATTACTTACCGTTTATCAAGAGGTTCAACATATCAGGACTGTCAGGATTTCAGACTCAACACGATACTCTTTGGGGATGCGTGTTTCTGTATACACAGAGGTTCCCCATTGTTTATTTTATAGTTCAGCTGTCGGTTGGTTAATTGGGCTGAGTGCAAGAAATGACACTAAAAGTGGAATATTGGTAACCTTTGTATCTTTTACACTTAATTTTCTGATTTTGCACACGTTCTTAACTCCGGTGTGAACAGAGTGGATGAGAAGGATACAGCAGATGGTGGCTATGACCTGGATGATAGTGAAGATGATGCGCGCGGGGTAGAGCAGGAACTCCAGGCCGCTGAGGGTGCACCTGCTGGTCAGCAGGGTCAGCAGCAGGGTGTAGAAACACAGGCACACAAAGCTGATCGCCGCTCCCAGGTAGTGCAGCGTCATCAGGTATCCCGGCTGGAAGAGAGGCGCAGAGGTCAGCAGGTTATAAGTGTACAGACTGTGGAGAGATCAGCCTTTAGCCTGTTACTGATCACCAAGGGCACTGACTGTGGAGAGAACAGCACGTTACTGATCAGCAAGAGTGCTGTCTGTAGAGAGATCAGCCCATTACTGATCAGCAAGTGTGCTGTCTGAGGAGAGATCAGCCCGTTACTGATCAGCAAGGGCGCTGACTGTGGAGAGATCAGCCCGTTACTGATCAGCAAGAGCGCTGACTGTGGAGAGATCAGCCCGTTACAGATCAGCAGAGATGTTGGAGGTACAGTATACACATTTTTTGTTGGAATAAAAGCATGAATGTAACTGTAAGTAACCCTGAAAACAGATAATATTAGCAGCGCACGACGCCGCGTGCAGGCTAGCCCCCGTGGCCCTTACGTTGCAGTTCCCCGCCATGAAGGCCCCGCCGGCCACCACGCAGCCGAAGGCCAGGGCCACCTTGCTGAGGAGGGCCTGGCCGTGGTTCCGCTCCATAATGTGGGCGTGGTGGCAGACAGCAAACACCAGGACTGTGGGAGAAGAGGGCATGGTCGGTTAGAAGGGCGTGGTCTCTTACACCGGCAATTTTCTGCATCGTCAAACAAATCCCATGAAAAGACTAAAAAAAAAAAATGCTTCTGTCCAATTCTCGGCACTTTTTGAAATGTTCCTACCCCGTTTAGCGTTCAACCTGGAAAGTAATTAATTTCAGTTCATTAAATATTGCTCAGAAAGACATATTTACATTTTCAGAAAATGCAACCTATTATTATGAAAAACATGGCTAGTGTAGTTTTTATCAAATGTACTTAAAAACAGAGCAAATTGTTCTTTTAAATGGGGACTATTTTCAGTATTTCAGTGCCATGTTAAACTACTTTCCATGTATGGAAAATGCAATCATTGTCACTTTATAAAGCTGTTCCAGAAAAAGGCCAGGCTCTTGGTAATGGTGAATTATGCTGACCAGAGCAACAGTGTGTCTCTTTCACCTGTTTTCATACTTTTTTGGACAGTAATGGAGTTCTATGAGTTCCCGTATTGGCATATTGGCATCCTGTATATTGGCATTGACGTTGACTAGATGGACAATAATTGTTAGTAGGATGAATGCATAGTGAGTTGGACAGAAACACTTTCGGTTTTAGTCTTTTCATAGGATATGTTGATGAGACTGGAAAAAAAAGAAAATTACCAGTTTTATCGTTTAAAACTGTAATCATCACAATCACTGTTACTCAACATAATAGAAGGACAGCAAGGGAGGCCATGGAAGTATAGTCCACATATCACACTATGGTTCCTGGTGTACAGCAGTGCAACACACTGGTCCTATTGCAGTATGGTATGTCAAGTCAAGTCAAGACAAGTCAAGTCAAGTCAAGTCAAGTAGAACTTTATGAGTTCTATAAGTATGATCATTTTATAACACTGGACTCTACTTACACAGGAAGGAGCCTGCATTTGTAATGGCCGTGAACAGAGAGTTTTCTGGTGCACTTCTTCCACTGGTGCTGCAAAATAGGAAGCAATGTTTCTCATTTGTGTAATTTTGAAAGGAAAAGTAATTTAATATGAGAGTCCACATAGCAGTATTGAGATACAGCTCTGTAATTTACATTAAAGCTGAGCCAGCCAATCAGCGCTGTTCCTCCTTTTGTTTGGACGTTATTCAGCATTACTTCCTCTAAGTTTATATTTCTAATAACCCATGGATTCATACTTTTATCAGCATATGTAAAATCTTAAATGTTTGCTAGCACACACTGCTACAGAGTGACTTCATTTGAGACAAAAATTAGGGATATTTTAGGCTCTTTGAAAGAGTGTATAGAACAATACCCTTTTTAAAAAGCTGTATGCTAGAAAGAAATTTTAGGCAAAATAATGAGTATTTTGGGGTTTATGATGGATTTGTAGTTTTTCTCCTCTGGAGGTAGTCACACCATACGGTATCAGGCAACACTAATGGCATAGGTTTTTTATGTATAAAACAGACATCATTAGGGAACAAAGAGATGGGCCCTCGCAGATAGGATGGACATGCATACCCAGTCTAGGCCCAAGAGGGTATGCGAGGCTAGAAGACCAGTGCGGGGTGGGTTGCTGTACTGCAAACTTGTGTTGTGTTTCAGTGACCTTCGCGCTTTTACTTTCTTCAGTAAAGTGTTTGCTGTCTTGGTGAGTCCCGGCATCATCTTTCACTCCACGGGAAGAAGCTGGGTCCTCACACTTAATTTTGAAATATATATTCTATAAAACACTTTTTGGCTTTTTTACTTACACATTGTTTTTCTTTGTTATTTGTCAGTACCAGACTGACATTGTTGACAGCACACAGCAAAATGTCTTACCTTATGGTGGGAACATTACAGCATGCTTCTGAGTTATTGGAGTCACAGGAGTTCTTGTAATCCCTGATGATAAACCATACATATGGTGATAATTAGGCAGCAGTATGAAACAGGAAACAGGAAGCCTGCTGTAGAGCTCGGGAAACCAGTTTTATAACCAGTGATCAGGTCCACATCACTGGTGTGTCAATACATTTGCTTGCAAGGTGTCTTAACATAAGAACATAAGAATACATAATGTTGGAGTACTCCATAAAGGCTTGACTTAAACACAACAGTGGTCTATGGCCTGGAATAGCTGTTACACATATTGACAACTGTGTGAAAAATAATTTCTGATATCAGTATTGAATTTCCCTTCCACCTATGCCCCCTTGAATTTCTGACAGAAGATAACCTGGACAATCCAATGTAGTTCATTTGAATAACATTTGTAATTACTTCAGTTGTTTAAACATTCTGCTTTAGTAAACATCTATGCGCTTAAAATGTAGTGAACAGAAGTGAATGGTATGAAGATGGGGGACTGTTGCTGCTCTGGAAGGAGACCACTGAATTCACTCACCAGTTGCTAAGGGGGCACACATGTTTATGAAACACAGCCAGGCCATATCTGTAAGAGACAAACACACACACACACACACATGCACACACGCACGCAAACACACACACACACATGCACACACACACAGGTTAGATATGAACATGAACTTATTGCCATTTTTTTCTTGAGTTGAGGCCATCCAGACATTCATTTTGGATTGAGAGGCTCAAGGCTCCCAGCCGCAGTCCTGTCAAAGCTGCACAGCTGCACCTGTGAGATCCTGTCCGTTTAATGAGTAACCAGGACCTGGGTGGTTGCTGTACAGAAGCTTGTAACTGGAAGATTAAACTTCCCTCTCCTAAATCATTCCATCAATCATTATGGCCACAAATTTACTGTGAGTCAGCCTAGGGAAACAAAAATTCCTGTATGGAAAAGCCACATATGTTCCAGAAGTAAATTGGAATATTGCATCTCTTGGAAGTTTTGGAATCTATCATTAGGGACAACCTGGAATTATTAATGGGAAAAACAGTACCGTAAACAATGGTTACATTCCTTGGTGTGGCAAATATTTTTGTCTATTGTTTGTCACTGACGTCACAGATTTCAGTGTTCCACCTAGCTGACACAAATTACATGCTATACAGAGGCTACAAACTCATCTTAGACAACAGGATATTTAAGCAACGCAGAACCACAGAAAAGGCTAAACAAGGGTGTAATTGGACAACAGTGCCCATTGTACACCAACACCAGTAATTCATACCGTAATACAGTAATACCTGTGGTTTTGCCTGAACAATTGTTGAAGTTCATATTTATTGTGTGAAGTATCTGTGTTTCACATCCAAGAACATCAGATAACACAAATGTTAAGTTTTCATTTTTTAAAAACCTTTCATTATCTTTCATTATACTTTTCTGTCCCCATCAAGGCAAATGGCCCGATGCCTTGAAAAAACATTTACTCTGTTACTGAAATATCCCCTTCCATTAGGCGTGTGTGTGGGTGTGCGTGCATATGTGCCTGTGTGTGTGTGTGTGTGTGTGTGTGTGCGTGCGTGCGCGTATGTCTGCGCGTGTATGTGCGTGAGTGTGTGTGTGCGTACATGTGTCCGTGTGTGTGTGTGTGTGTATATATGTGTGTATGAGCGCATGTGTGCGCATGCCTGTGTGCGTGCGCATATGTCTGCGCAAGCGTGTGCATGTGTGCGTGTGTCTGTGTCCGTGTGTGTACATGTGTGTATGAGTGCGTGTGTGTGTGTGTGTGTGTGTGTGTGTCTGTGTCCATGTGTGTATATGTGTGTATGAGTGCGTGTGTGTGTGTGTGTGTGTGTCTGTGTCCGTGTGTGTATATGTGTGAATGAGTGCGTGTGTGTGTGTGTGTCTGTGTCCGTGTGTGTATATGTGTGTATGAGTGTGTGTGTGTGTGTGTGTGTGTGTGTGCGTGTGTCTGTGTCCGTGTGTGTATATGTGTGTATGAGTGCGTGTGTGTATGCATTTGATGTGGAGAGCCACTGAACATATAAAAAGTCAAGATGTTCAGACGTTTCACACTAAGTAAACATTTCAGGTGCAGCATCAAGCAAAACCAGGAGAGAACAATGCACTGTGTGGACTACAGAACTGCCATTTATCCCCTCCACAGGTACTTAGTCTCGCTCAATTCTGTGGACTCATCATTTTAAAATGCTCTGCCAGCAATGTGTTTTTTTTGTTGTTTTTTTTTGTCATGTTATACCTGAATTTCACAATAACGGGAAAGTACTATTGAAATAGCTATATATAACTGGAACGGTGAAACCCAAGGGACCTCCATTTATCAATGATATTTCACAGCACGAATTCATTACGTTACATTACCATCACTTAGCAGACTCTTATCCAGGGAGACTTATGGAAATGGAGAATGTTAGAGTTCATGTAAGGAATACAAAAGTGCAATATCACCAAGGGCCTGTTTATTATAAAACCAGTGAACCAATCAAACTAACATTATTTTATTATATTCATAAAACTATCTCATACATTAATTCAATGTTTTTTTTTTTTTTTTACTTTTGAGAAGCTAAATCATTTGTTCTGAATGTACAAGTCTACCCATATTCTGATGTGATTCGTGAATTTTCTATATTGTTTCAGGTTTGATATATTCCTGACTATATGTGTTATGGTCAATGTGTTATAGCCAGTGTGGTATAGTGAGTGTGGTATAGTCTGTGTGCTATAGTCAGTGTGGTATAGTTTGTGTGCTATAGTCAGTGTGGTATAGTTAGTGTGCTATAGTCAGTGTGTTATAGTTAGTGTGCTGTAATCAGTGTGGTATGGCCAGTGTGGTAGTTAGGTTTAGGACCGCACCCTCAATTGCTTAATTTCCCTCTTGACGTCTAGGCAGAGATATGCAGAGGTTTCTGTGTGATAGGCATGTTTTCTTAAACAGTCTGGAAATGGAGCTTTGCATTCTTTAACAACACCATGTCACACATGATGACTGATTGGTTCATCCGGTTGGTTCAATCAGTGGCTTGTGTAGAGAATCGTTTTAACACAGAGAAAAATGTTCCCAAAATTTCTGTTGAAAAAATATCCCCATCTGCACTGAATAGTTACATAGTGAATAAAATTCTTCCAGCGAAGCACATTGGATACTCACATCGAACACCATTGTGCCTTTTGGCTTGGATGACTTTTAAATTTGTCTTTTTTTGTTATAATTATTCGATGTGTGGTGTATGTCTCATTTGTTTCGTTTTAGAAAATTGTACCTGTTTATGTCCTTGACCTTGTATTGCATTTTAACCGGATATTGTGTTCACTTATTTGTATTGTATGACAGTTGTCTGTTTGTATTCTTGTGTTATTGTTGTAACAATGTTTATGCTGCTTTCTTGGCCAGGTCACTCTTGAAAAAGAGATTTTAATTTCAATGAGACTTTTACCTGGTTAAATAAAGGATATATATATACCTCCTCCATGTGTTTTACTTTTTGTAGTGAACTTCTATGTATGAATTTTCTGTTTTTCTACTGGTATTGTTTTATTTGATGCCTTATGGGCAAGGCTGCCCGACACTGTTCCTGGCAATCTAACGTCCTGTAGGGTTTCACTCCAAAGCACACCTTGTTCAACCGCGAGAGATCTTGATAACCTGCCAATTTGTAGAACCAGATGTGCCAAATAAAGATTGGAATGAAAACCTACATGATGGTAGAAAGGTTTTGAGACAGGCTTTAGCTCTGCCCGTAGGTGTTCACTCTTGGTTTAGCTACTTGGAATTTCCTATCTGATGTACCCGGTGGGAGGTGTGAATCTGATAATAGTGGTTATTGATCCTGTTTGATTCTGATGAAGACATCATGTATGTCCAAAATGTTATTCTGTTTTAAATAAAGGCTGAAAACCTGTGTGATTCAAACCGATTCCTTCCTTTCCGATCTCTATGTTTTCAACCTTGTTGGATCCATTAAAGTTTTACTCTCCCGTGGAAGCTACACTCAGCGTTCTGTCACATGCAAAAAAGAAACTGAACAGAAGACTTGACACACAACTTTTCACAGGCAGCCAGGGAAATTTACATTCTGCCTGACATTATATGTTATCTTGGGTGATAGCACGTTCAGTTACAATTTATAGCATTTACATAAAATTTGACATAAATTAAAGTTGTGGGGAAGAAACACAGATAAAATGATTCACTGACTTCTAAAACACATTTAAAGTCAAGTTAAATTAAGAGTCTGTTGTTCTTTATATAATAAAATATAATATCCAAGGCTCAAGACAGCCAGGATATACGTGCGTGACCTGAACCATTCAAGCCCTCATTAAAGTTCTGAACTGTTGAATTGAACTGTTCATTCCTTGTGTACTAAAATATAAAAACATTTTTGTACACAAAAACAATTTTAACTTTGGTTTTATATTTCAGCTGGCATTCACCAGGATATGTTCAAATACATAGCAATGATTTCAGAAGCCCGTTGATTTCTGAAAAAAGTCACAGTGAATACATTAACTGCACTTACACAGCCCAGGAGCCGACGAAGGTCACAGTAGAGAGGGTGATGGGGAGGAGGACCCACCAAGTCATGTCTGGATGGTGGACGAAATGGACCAAGAGCACAGGACACCGAAGGACTCCCAAATTCAACCTTCCAAGGAGAAGCTTCCCGAATTCCACCTCTGGGTTTTTATCGACTGGCTGCGTATAGTCACATTCCTGTAATTATATAGCTGAACAAAAGGGCTTGTCGTTATTTTTTATTCTTCTTCTCCTGTCTCCACACTAAACTTTCCAATGGCAGAGACGCAGAATGCCTCGTACCTGCCAATGGTTTCCTTCCCCTCCCTGTGAGGGATCATGCTATGAGGAGCACGTCTGTAACTCTTTCAGTTCCAGTTAGCCACTCCCCTCTCAGATTCACTGCACCAATCCCATGAGCTACAGGCAGATGAGGAGGGAAAGGTCCCACCTCCAGGGTTCTCTCTGAGTTTAGAAAAGCCCCTTGGGCTCTGAAAGCCATCAGGGAGGCCAGTGTAGAGTCACGTTAACTCTGTACTTTGCCATGATTTGTCCGGCCGTTTGCTCTCAATGAAAACCTGTCCTGTCTAACTTGTGCACTTCATTTGAAAGGACGGAGTGTGGCACAGTGGGTAAGGAACTGGGCTTGTAACCGAAAGGTCGCCGGTTCGATTCCCGGGTAAGGACACTGCCGTTGTACCCTTGAGCAAGGTACTTAACCTGCATTGCTTCAGTATAAATATCCAGCTGTATAAATGGATACAATGTAAAATGGTATGTAGAAAGTTGTGTAAGTCGCTCTGGATAAGAGCGTCTGCTAAATGCCTGTAATGTAATGTAATGTAATGTAATGAAAGGCATTTGGCAACAGACTGTTGAGGTTTCTGAGGTCATAACTTAACCAGTTTAAAGGGCAGTGAGGCCACCTGTCAAAAATATTGGCATACCCAGCTGGCTTGCATAGAGTGTGACATTCTCTAAAACATGTTCCGAAAACTTGCTTCTAGTGCTCCAAGCCTAGCCTACCACAGTTTTCTCAGTGTCTTACCGAGTCAGCCTTCACATAGCTGTCCCACAGTCAAGATACAGTTATGATTTGGCTTACCAAATGGGGAAGAAAAAGTTTAGGCTCTGAAGAGTTTAGATTCCTGTTTACTCAAATCACAGCACTCAAGGTCCAAGAACGGCTGGTTTTCCTCCCTACCTTTCCCTGGGAGTCAGGTGTGAATACAGACTGGCCAATCAGTTGCACTAAAGGATGCAAGGCTTACAATCATAGGCGTAGATTTCGGGGGGGAAGCAGGGGATACCTTCCCCTCAATATTTAGAACATGTGTATTTGTTATAAAACATGAAGGAAGCATACCGCCATAAATTGATGCAGAAAAGGCACAAATTGGCACATAAAAATTCACCAGAATGCAGGAAATTAAGTGTTTGATGCTCAAAATTACTAAATGAGTCAATAATAGTGTAATTGAACCTTATAAACAGACATTCCATGTCTGACATGCCCTACTTTGTCTTTAACTGCACTAAACAGAGGGTAGCTGTTGTATTTAAATTTTAATATACCATAGGATGACCTACCGTGTATATTTTCACTTTCATAACAAACTACATTGTATGACATGGGGTGTGTTATATTTTAGTTCACTTTTCAATAACAATGCCATGTTTGTGCAGACTTTTACATTTCAAGCAAGGTAGCAAGTGTATTTCATACTGGTCTGAGCATTTTAGTTAGCAGGTTGCTCATCGTAAAAATAGTTCACTGTGCCAAAATACCTGCGTAGCGGCATATCATTTTTCCCACTCATTCAAACTATTCAGACCACAGAACTGTATGCAGTGTCTTGAAAAAGTATTTCCTTCCTTATTTCCTCTATGGCATATGTCACACTGAATGGTTTCAGATCTTTAGAGAAAACATATTACTCAAAAGGAAATAATTTAATGGAAATGATTAATGGTAAAAGTTATCAAACACACCCATGTGAAAAAGTAGCAGTAGCGTTAGTCTATAATAAAATGATACTTCACTGGATCCAAATATATAGTTTTTTTTTTACCCAACCTTCTAGCAATATCATATTTAAAATTAGAACAAAACATAGCTGTGTATAAACAATTAGGAAAAAAATGTTCAATCGACCCTCCATTGATATCACAATATCTGCATTTACCCTCCACTCCATTCAAAGTGAATTCGCTGCCAACCGTTGGACGTCTCTGAATTATAGGTGGCCTACACGGTGCCGCATATTAAAAGTAATGTTACATGTTCTAAATTAGATAAACCAAACCAGACAGAGAAAAGAAATGTGTTATGTTACTCTGTTTTAGGAAAATCAACGGTCTCTGTTAAAAAATCATTTTTTCTTGCAGGATATTTAATGACGTCATCATAGAGGTCCTGAATTTCAAAACAAATGAAATGGCTGCGATCAGAAGATGGAGTCTGTTACAGATCTTGTGGTCACGATCGGTTGTGTGTAACAGGTTCGTCTTTTCTTGCTTTTCGCTATTTAACGTGTGCTCTAATGCTGTCTAATATCGCATTCTAACTGGGAAATATAACGCGGTGAAGTCATTATAGGGCCCCATTGAATAGCGAATTGGCTCAACCTTAGTTGGGCTCACTTGATAGCCAGGCAGCAGCTAAAGCGACCATCTTCCAATTATTAGGATGCTTCTGGGAGTAAGTTTAATTAGACAAATTTAGGAAAAACTGTAACGTTAGAGGGAAGAATAGCCAGCAACGACCGCCAGCCTTCTGATCGATTTGTTGTGAACAGATGAGCACATGTGTGCTACGAGCAGTATTGGCGCTAGCTAGCAGACATCATTAGCTAATGTTGCATTATTCAGGGTGTTTTCACATGTAGTTCTTGTTAAATTAACCGAAGTCTCTTCTTATAAAGTGAACCAGCTATAAAATAAACTATTTTTATGTGTTCACATTTTACGTGGACTTGAAGACAGAGGACGTGGCTCTCTTTCTGGTCCATTTAAGCATTGATGAGATCTCTGACCATTTGTTCATATAACAGCTCATTTAGAACTCTCTCACCCACTCCTGTAGCATTGGATAATGGGCAGGAGTTGACACAAGTAATACGCCACTACACCAGTATGCATTAACAGCAAAAATATTAAAGTGCATGGCAATTCTATGTACTTCGAATATAGAATATATAGTCATTTTCACTTTCATATTTCTTCCATTAATGTCATTAATTCCACTTATGTCAGCCCCTGATTTAGGGTCATTTTATTTAAGATGGCCTCTGCCGATGTGTTTATCATTTGGTTGGGCTACATTTTGAGGATGTTGATGCAAGAAAAGCACAGGTTTATTCTAACCACACAATTCCCGTGAACAACACCTGTAGCCATTCTGCTATTTCTTATTAGCTGAGTACGCTCAGAAGTCACTGCAGCTGCATAGAATCCATGTACGGAAAGTCTTGAGGTATTAAAGTGTACAGCAAATGCACAAATCAAGTGGTGAAACGAACTGTGCTGAGACCGTCTCCTGAGGTGGTCCGGGTTTGGTCTGTTTCAGTGGGGTTTGAATTAGTTTGGAGTGTTCACATAAGCACAAAAAAATGCTGAGTCATCGGTCTGAGTCCACTTGAGAGGCTGAAATGAACCAAGTGTGAAAACTTAGTATTCTCAGATGGATACTACATCGGTGGATAGATAGATGGGAGTGTCAACGCCAATAAATTCCAATAAATTGGTTGCTAGCTATCTATCTTATATGTGTTTTAAAATGTATAGAGTCAGCTTTTCTTAGCATGTTGTACAGCATATGGTATTTGACAATGTATTAAATAAAATAACTAAATCATTTTCTATTGTAGGCTTCCCAACAAAGGGAAAAATCGGTTCTACTTAACATGCTACGACCAAAACAACAGAAAAGCACAGCTTCTGTACCAACCAGGTGTGAATCGCCTTTCAAGTGAGTACTGATTTACCTGAACCCAGTATCAACAGTTTTTTTTTTTTTGTTTACACAAATCTACAGCATGGTGAAAGTATTCAGCCTTTAGCTTTTATAGATAATGTGAAGTAAAAGGTTACTTTTCTTTGCTAGTATGTACTGTAAGCTACTCCTGCAAGTTATTCTGCTAGGTTGTGTTCACATCCTCCTTTGCTTTGCATCCTCCTTTGCTATTTCAGTGAGAAGCTTGTCAGTTCAGACTCTGGACACTCCAAATCCCAGGAGTTTGAAATTCCTTCCGGGCAAACCTGTTCTGGGAACAGGAACTCTGGATTTTCCCAAAGAGAGCACAGCTGAATGCTCTCCATTAGCCAGGTTAGTATGTTTATCAACAGCATTTAGTTGCAAAAGGAGACTTACGGGTGATTTGATTGAGGCTTCTAAATTCATAAAGGGGATTCACAAATTGAACTTCAAGAGCTTCTTCAGGTTGAGTTCTGTAGGTAGAATGAGGGGACATAAATGGAAATTATCAAAAAAGCAAATCCTATACAGACATTTGGAAGAATAATTTCACACAGAGAGTAGTCAATGTGTGGAATAGCCTGCCAGGTCACATAGTAGAGACAGAAACTCTAGGGATTTCCAAGACCAGGCTTGATACGGTGCTAGATAATATCTAGTCTGTAGGTAATCACAGCACTAGGTACAGTTTAGTCAGGTGAGCTTTTTTGGGCTGAATGGCCTGTTCTCGTTATTATGTTATGTTAGGTTATTTTAATGCAAGCAGAAAATATAACTTCATAGCGAGAAAGGAAAAAGCTATTTAAAGATCTTAGTGAGATGCAAGAGATCATGGCTCTTAGCCATTTGATAAAGGAGTGAAAGGGTAGTTTAAGAAAGTCTAATTAAATGTGTGAACTTAAAATAAGGACTAGTTTTATGCCTGAAGCTCATATAGCATGCTCTGCTGTGTCCTTATGGGTTGGTCAACGTCATGATCAGTGTAATCACTGATCGAAATACCAAACATACATTCACTTTGTTTCCCCAGGGACCTCTTTCAGGTGGAAGGGGTAAAGAGTGTGTTCTTTGGCCCTGACTTCATCACAGTGACAAAGGTACCTCTTCTGGTTGTTAACCTTCCTGTTGTCCTCGGGGTCAAAAATGACCCTTTCTAAGTTTAATAGCAATTTAAATCTCCAAAATGATTTTTTTTTTTCAGTATGAGATTTGATGACTTTTCCTGGAGTTGATCATTCCATGAGAAAAACTAAAACATATTTGTTATATTTTTATAAAAACGGGACACCGTCGTGGCTGAAAGATTGTATTTTGTGTCTTTTCTAACCCAGAAGTCATAACATCTAATGCAGCAAAAAAAATCAATTATGAAGGTTTTTTCTACTAAAAACAAGTTGTGTAGACTGAAGAAATACAGTCCTTCTGGACTGTGAAGTAGGAAAACAGGAATTCACCAGGGCCCGAAGGTGTGCTCCTGTCTGTGGTACGGCACTGATACTGCAAGCAGGGAGAGAGAAAGAGCGAATCTGTTTGAGTTGATAAAGTGACAGAAAACCTGGCGGAAAAGCCGAAGAGCTGGTCCCACTGGTCCCGCCGTGTTTGCTTTGTTTTGACTTTATTTTGGTTTATTATTTTCGCCGGGAACCCTTGAGGGGGAAGGTGGAAGATTTTATTGTTATTAATTTGTTTGACGTTTTTAGGTGTGGAATATTCTCTCTCTCTGTCGCAATTAGAACATTACGGTTAAAACCAGTATTGCCACATCTTCCCACAGGGTTGTCACACAGTGTGTGATGTATGTGATGAAGAATGCTTTAGATACTTGCAGTTTCTCATGACCTGCTGGCTTCATAAAGGCTGGATATAGGGTCGATCTACAGGTTTGTGGTTTAAAGAAAATAGACTATAAGTAACTCCAAAGCAGCTTGTACAGCATGGCTGGATCATGAGATCATGACAAAGCTCTTTTGTGAAATGCGTCAAATTTTAGCTAGCAGTCATTGACATTTTTACTGTATTGAAATTCACACCATAATTTACACAGCACATACAAAAATCTGTTTCAAAGCTCAAATGAATATTTGAAAATGATCTTGGGAAGAGCTAAATCAAATGTGACGATACTAAATATGTACAGAAATATGAGGAAAAATGAACTTCGCACAGTTCCCTTCTGTTGAGTACAAGACAGACATTTAATTGTCTGTCTTGTACTCATCAGATTAATTTAGATTAATGTTTTATATTTGGGAGACAAATATTAACATGGAAGTTTTTTTGCATATGGGCAAACACTGTAAGTGAATGTGAGGACACGAGTCCCAGCATTTACTCAGTACTTGAATAACCTTAAGAACGCCCTACACCTTCATGACTTTGTCTCTCTGAGGTCTCAAAGCCTAAAGGACTTTGTAACTGAAGAGTGAAATTGCTTGCCATAACCTGTAGCCTATTTATTGCTGTCTAGTGTGTCTCTTGTTTTAAATTTCTGTTCTGTTTTAACATGTTAGCTTTTGTAACTCTGTAATGGTGTGCTGTCTTGGCCAGGTTACCTTGAAAAAGCGATGTTTAGTATTAAATATTAATTCATGTTCATATTGTTTGTAAACAGAGGGATGATGATGTGGAGTGGGCAGACATCAAACGTAATGTGATTGAGGTCATCACTAAATTCTTTGAGAGTGGAGGTCCCATAACTACGGGAGAGGTGCACACAGAAAGTGGTGAGCATTAAAACACTGACATCCTTACTGCTGGCCAGTCTGCACTGTGTACTGAATGTCTGTGCATTGTGCTTTGGGTGTTTGGGTGTTTAGTCAGGAAAATGGTGAGCGTTGATGGGCTGAATGACCTGTTCTCGTCATTATGTTATGTTATGTTATGTTTATTTTGTGTGGTCGTTTGGATTTATTGAGTCCTAGTGCACTTCATTATGCACATATGTAAAATTTAGTGTAAGTACAACAAATTATATTTATGTTTTGCAATTAATGAAACACTATAAAGTGGGGTGAGTTTTGGCCACCCGTTTCCTGTTGTCCAATAAAGGAATGGAGTGAATGGGAACATAATTGAGTAATCCCAAAGTTCAGGTAATGGACCATAATTTGTTTCAGTCTATGTAACCCAGCACGTATATTTACATTGAACATCAGAATTTTATTTGACATGTTTTCCCAGGCCCGTCAGAAGAGGATGAAGATGAAGTTGTTTCCATGATTAAGGAGCTTCTAGACACACGTATAAGGTACTTATAACTACAATGCGATATACTAAGAGAGTTATTCAAAATTATTTATGTGACATGGATTGATCATTCCAGCTGATTTAGATTAATATTTCAGCAAACAGACTACATGAAGTGCACTTACTTATAACCCTAAAATGAGACTCAACACACCCAACACAGGGCAGTGAGAGCTCCTCTTGTTAGAGCTTCTGTGTATGTTATCTCAACAGACCTACTGTGCAGGAGGACGGTGGTGATGTCATCTTCAAGGGCTTCGAGGATGGGACGGTGAAGCTTAAGCTGGTGGGGTCCTGCACAGGATGCCCCAGTTCCGCAGTCACCCTCCGGAATGGCATCCAGAACATGCTGCAGTTCTACATCCCCGAAGTGGATGACGTGCTACAGGTGAGCAAAAACCAGGAAGCAGGCTCAGCCGCAGATGTTGGGTTTGAGAAGCTCTTGCATTCCTCTTGTACACTACACATCCGTGTTCTAAGAGGCTCTAGTTGTAGGCTGTACAAGGCGTTTATTTACGATGGCTGTGCCAGCTGTCATTCTGCTTCAAGCTGCTAGTGATACAAAGACCTTTAAGTGTTAAGATTGGTGTTTATCACTGGTTGTGTTGCTCAAGCAGTGTAGCACCAGTGCTAGTGTTCAGTACTGGACTGATCCAGCTTCATAGTACTCCTGTTGGGAGAATTAATTGAATAAAAATCTTCAGTGCCATAATGAGTTAGTAGTGCGACAAACTGCAAAAAAATTTTTCCTGTACGGCAGCTATGACCCGCAAATTCCTTTCTGCATCTGAGTGACAGGGCCCCCTGACAATGCCTAGTGAGCAGATGAGCATGGCTGTGTAGAGGGGGAGTAGCTCAGTGGCTGTGTAGAGGGGGAGTAGCTAAGTGGCTATGTAGAGGGGGGGTAGCTCAGTGGCAGTGTAGAGGGGGAGTAGCTCAGTGGCAGTGTAGAGGGGGAGTAGCTCTGTGGCAGTGTAGAGGGGGAGTAGCTCAGTGGCTGTGTAGAGGGGGAGTAGCTCAGTGGCTGTGTAGAGGGGGCGTAGCTCAGTGGCTGTGTAGATGGGAGTAGTTGGGGTGATGTTAACTAGATTTAATCCAGTCTTTCAAGGTGTTCAGTCGCATTTTATCTTGCCGATAAAATTAAAATCCAATCCCTATTCTAATGATATGTGTCCTCCAAAACGTGGTGTCACTAGATGCTTCTTTTCACTGCACACTACAGCTAAGCTCACATAGAGTGGAGTTGGGGTCCACAGGCACCTGATCAACCAGCAGGCGTCGCTAGATAGCAATGTAACGCCGAACCCTATCCAACTGAACCCTCTCATACTCTGGGCTACGCAGGCGGCAGTTGGACATTGCCCTATGGAGCTACTGGTCACTGGCATGGTCTGGATTCGATCAGAGACTGTGGGGCTCATCAATGCACCACAAATAAGGGAGACTTTGTTGTTGTTGTTTTTTTCACAGGTGGAAGATGAGGTGGATGAAGTGAATGAACGCGTTTTTACGGAATTGGAACGGAAACTACAAGACTCCTAATGCTGTCCGCTGCCCGACCACACGTGCAGTCTATATGCATGTGCACACCTTACTAGCTAAATGGTTAGACCTTGTATTGTACATTTAGGACCTTAGTGCAATATTTGTTTGCAAGTCAAGTGTCTTTTGAATTGCACTTTCCAGATATCTCAAGTCATTCTGAAAATCCAAATGGAATTTCTGAAGATTGGTATAAATTTTGAATCTGTTACAGAGAACCAGATTTTATTTAGTGTTTTGTCACGTGCTTCAGGTGAGACTGTAAATACTGACAATTATTATTATTTTCAGGCTGTTATCAGATGGGTAGGAAGGCACTTGTGTTTCTATCACACGGCAGTTTGATGTAAAAGGCTATTTTTGATGGAGGTTTTCTAACAGGAATGCACAGGAAAACTATGGTCTTGAAGTCTTCCTCAAAATGACTTTTCCATTAAATTAGTTTCTAGAATGCTCTTCTGTAAGATGTAAAGACCCATTTATGTCAACATCCATTGCTCAGATTTTAAAAGTTTAGCAAGTTATTTCCTGCCCTTAAATAAAATGGCTCAATTGCTGTTCATCTATAAGTCTGAAGTGTTTTGTGAACTTAAGTTGAGTCCCTACATTACTGTTGGCTGGGCATATATTCAGTCCATGCCACAATGTTTAAAGTGGTTTTGTCTTTCAACCTTCATTCTGTAGTTGGACAGATCCTGCAATGTCTTCTTCACCAATATATATATATATATATATATATATATATATATATTTACTGATTTTCACTATAATTCATCTATAATATATCTAAAAACTGATTTTCACTATAATTCATCTATAATTTTCTAATATATATATGCATTTAGCCTGCATTTTTAAAGTTTTTTTTCCCCCCACTACCCTTAAGTCTTAAGTGCTGTTGGTGCACGCAGTGCCAGTGGTAAGCAGTTAAAGGAATTTAACCAGTTACACAATTACCCAACAAATCAAACAATATGTGAGTACACTCTTAATGAAAGATTTCATACTAGTGCTGTCAACATTAAAAGACTTAACATAAAAAATACACACAACGTCTACTTTTCCTGAAGGCAGTCACTGCATTTATGCCCTTGTCACTTGTCAATGAGGATACTGAGGTACTTGTACTCAGACACCACCTCGATCTCCTCTCTTTAAATTACTGAAGGTTTGAGTCACATGGGATTCCGTCTGAGGTCAAAGATCAGATCTTTGGTCTTGGCTGTATTTAAGTTCAAATGTGACGCCCTCACACCACTTTCTCAGTCTCTCACTCAAAGGCTGAGGAGAGAGAGGAAATGAGAGAACCCGTGGCAGAGCCAGCTAAGGGATGAAAAAAGGAAATGGATAGGATGAAGAGTGGAAAAGCAGTGGTGACTGCAGACAGGAGAGGGAGAAGGAGGAAGGGAGGTTGGGGAGGAAGGGGGAGAGATGGAGGGAGCAAGCGACTAAAGTGGTGATCTGATTGGTGCATATGGATCACTGTGAAGTCGGATGAGGAGCAGTTTCTCACGGTGATGGGGTGGAGGAGGTTGCCTGCTGAGTTGGAGTAAAGTGGAGTTGTACGAGTAGGGCAATGGCAGGAAGACAGTTGACTGGAGGCTTCCAGGCAGATGTTGAAGTCTTCCACTAGGATTAGCGGGGAGCCATCCTCAGGGAAGGAGCTGAGGAGGGAGTCTAGCTCATCGAGCTTCCCGGAGAGTCTGGTGAGCAATAGATCGCAACAATGTAAAGATTAGTGGGATGAGTGACATTGATGGCATGACAGAGAAAAGAGAGAGAGCTGAGAGAGGATAGACAGAAGGTGAGTTTTAGCCTGCATTATAAATTCTTCATTATCATGAGATGGACGGGGCAATATAATTACAGTAAATAACTATAATACTAATTAATAATACATTTACCAATTTACTTATTTTTCTTAAATTATCCTTTTCTTTAAGTGTCCATTGGTTTTCTTCTTGCCATGGGCTGGTTTGAGCAATCCCACTTTGAGAGCTGTGTTTGGGAACAGTACTTAACCTGGGGCTTCGGGGGGGCTTCTGATGGGAAACTCTGTAACGTGGTAAGTTTGCTGCAAATATCTTGAATATGTTGACGAAACGCCCAATGTAGCTACAAAAGATAATTATGAAAATATGGCATTTCTGAAGTAGATTTAAAATATGATCAACAAATCATGTCGAAAAGCAAGGTCAGCAAACAATTATGTATATTTCTGGGTGAGGAACTATCGATGTCTTCACCACCTTTCCTCCTACAGTACAGACGCTGTACCACGAGAGGGAGTGAAAGGGCAATGTAGTAGTCGCAGCGAACAGAGCCATGTATGTGTGATTTCTGTCCTTAGCATACGGTGTAGCTACAATCAGCTTTTTTTTAGTCGCATTTGTTTAAAATAACTAGATGGTCCAATGATACTGTTGTGTAACCGCACGCACGCAGCGCTTCGTGCATTTACAGCGACGATTTACAGCCCCGATATCTGAGAGAATAGGTCATTTTTCCAGACTATAAGCAAGCCCGGAGAAACAGCGCGTGCGCAGAGCATGGACAGCGCATGCTCTGTGGTGTTTTCCAGTTTGTACATCTGTCTCTGCCGGTGCATGAACAAGACGAGGGTAAGCTTAGTAGCAATGAATTATGTCATTTTTGTTTGTGGAATAGGTGCGCTTGAATTCCATAATACACAACAGGAGTGCATTGTAGCTGAAAAATAATACGGCCGAGGTATAATTTTATCATGCTGCTTTAAACCAGCTCGCTATGTACCTATGATAAATAGTATTAGCTAGCTACTAAGGCCTGGAGCCTCGGTTATCCCATTTTGCACGAAAACAAAACACCTCGCTTAGGCGGCGCAGTGGCCAGCCAACTCATTTTAACCCATATTGCTAGCATTAGATGGGTCATCATCCTAATCCACATTGGTAGCACCAACTAGCTCGTTTCGGTTAAACCATATTGCTAGCAGAGGTTAGGTATAGTCGAACTCGTGAACTGCGAGCTAGGGCGCTAGCAATACATTTGATTTGCATTTATTTGGATTTATCGGCAAATTTGTAGACTTCTCTACTTTCGATTGAAAGTCCTGTAGTTATTGTTGTGGGATCCCCCCCAACAGCAGCTAACGAGTTACATTTTACGCTTGGAGTTTAGTTTAACACTTTATCCGAACAAGTTAACGTCATAATGATAACCCACTAGCTAGCTAGTTTAACTTGTTTTGCCAAATTTATTATTTTGGTGTAAGAACTCGCTAGCTTCATTGCAAGCGTTTGCATTTATACAAGTTAATTAGACCTTGAACCATATACCTTGCTAGCTAACTAGTTAATTAATGTTAATTCCTGAATGCGCCCATTTCTAACGTTAGTGATTTTCCAGAAGCAGTCTGTTATTAATCTTTCTAACAGATAAGCAGCACGATCTGTTCTGCCAAGAAACCTGAGACCTGACCCATGGCTCAGTTTGGGGGACAGAAGAACCCCCCGTGGGCGGCACAGTTCGCAGCCACCGCGGTATCTCAGCCTGGACACTCAGGACAATCGCTCGACTTGAACAGTTTGCACTGTAAGTATGGCTAGTGGCTTTAAAATCCCTGTTTTTTACTACGTGCTCTGTAATGTTTAACAATTCCGTTAAATGTCGTTTATATTTCGTTATTAAAATTTAGACTCGCTTAGACATAAATACCTTATGTAGACAAAATAGCTTATTTTGGAAATGGCACGGTGTCATCATTATATGTAGTTCCCAGAGATTCAGTCAAGATCAGAGGTTGGAAGCGTAATGTACTAAAATGAAACTGAATCTAGGGGTTGGCTGTGTCCAGTGAGAAGCCGCGAGTGTTATGAGATGTAATTGGATCTGGCGCTTACATCTCACTCCTGGTTGAGATGTTGCTGAGAGAACTCCATAATCCCTTTACTCTTCTCTGTCAGATTAAGGACGACTATATGTATTTTTTTTAATGCGTGATGGCACTTATTAAACGAAATAGCCGATTTCTGCAAATGGTGGTTGGGACTGTGCGTGTAGTCCAGCGCGACTTAGTGGTTTGTGTTCTTTGCTAATAAGCTAACTGTATTCTGTGAATCATTCAACCTCATCTTATTTATTTGTTGTGATCTGCACCATGTGACTATAAAAAGTGGTTGGTACTGTACAGTGTGATATGATATCCTCTCAATTAGCGGGTCTGTTCATTCATTCTTCATACAATGGTTCGACTTTTAATTAAGAAACCCAACCTGGATACCTCTGCTATCCATAACTATAGACCCTAACATTTCTAAGTGTCATTTTCTCACTGAAGGTTTGTCTTCTGATATTTAGATGAGTAGTTTTAACTTTGCTGAGTAAGAAAAACCTTTCTTACAAGTAATTAGTATCTGGATCGGAACACTAAAGCTGCCCTTGCTAAAGGAGCAAATTACTTGTTGATGAGTGCTGGTGGGAAAGAAGCTTCATTTTTACTTCTTTTAGACTTTAGGTCTGCATTTCCTGCTGTTGATTGGGTCAGTCAGTGTTGCTCAATTGCCTAAGAACTTGGCTGGGTCTTGCTGAACGTCTTCTGAGTCATTCAGTTCTTTTCTCTCTGTGACGGACAGTGTCAGTGGCAGTTGTATTATGTGTCTTTCCCTGTTCCTTTAATCCCATGTAGTTCTGCAAGGATCCATATTGGGGCCAGTATTATTCGCTGTTAAATGCCCCCTTTTGGCCAAATTGCATGAGAACACTGCATTCATTTTCCTTTTATGCAGACGTGCACTGTAAAGCTCAATGCCAAGTAAAATAGCTATTTTTCTTGAATGTTTTGCCATTTAAAAAAAAATGTTTTGAATGTTTATTGCTTTGTAAGCGCTTGGAGTTTTCACCAACTGAAGTTCTGCTGCTGAGTTCTTAGCAACAGCCAGGTCCTATTCTTGTAGTTTTGTATCTCAGGTCCTCCCTGATAGTCGAGAACATTCTTTTCATCTTTGAGTCAAAGCTGAGTTTTGAGTAAAAAGGTATCACAGGCATGCTACGAACATTGCAAGACTGCAGATTCACTATTAAAAACAAGAGGACTGTATTATTTCAGTCTTAGCCTAGACTGGAGGTGCAGGAGTTTTTCGTATAAAATGTAAAGATTTTATGTATTACTTTGTTGGCGTTGATGTACTGTGCTCGCCGTTGAATGCATTGCTGAGTTACACTCCCTACCTGCCACAGTGTATCTTTAGATCTTTATAAAAGTTGTGTGTGTGTAAATGGTAAATGGACTGCATTTATATAGCGCTTTTATCCAAAGCGCTTTACAATTGATGCCTCTCATTCGCCAGAGCAGTTAGGGGTTAGGTGTCTTGCTCAAGGACACTTCGACACGCCCAGGGCGGGGTTTGAACCGGCAACCCTCCGACTGCCAGACAATCGGTCTTACCTCCTGAGCTATGTCGCCCCGTGTGTGTTAGTCCCCAGTGAAAGAAGAGCTTTCTCTGTGCAGACTCCCAAATGATATGCTTCAGTCTCTATTTTCAAAAACTCATATTTTTAAGCTTGATTTTTATTCTTTGTTATTATTTTAATGTAATTTCTGGCATTTCTATTGTGTGACCTGTTTTCATGTTGTTATTTCCATGGCTCTAATATGTCTTTGCTTAATGTGTTTATTTTTTGTTATGTTTTAGGTTGTATTATCTGCAAAGTACTGTTAATACCTGTATTATTATTATTATTATTATTATTTGTTGTAGTGTGTCAGCGGCTGAAGGTTAAGATATGTCATTGGGAAAAGTGCTAAGCATTGTTTTCTCTCTCCTCTCTGTCTCTTCTGTCTTTCTCTTTATCTTTTCCTCTCATCTCTCCCCCCTCCTCTCTCTCTCTCTCTCCAGCTTTGGGTGTGCAGCAGCCCTCTCTCCTGGGTGCTTCCCCATCCATGTACTCCCAGCAGTCTGCGCTGGCAGCGGCTTCTCTCAACTCGCAATCAGCCGCCAACTACCAGCTCTCCCAGCAGACCGCAGCTCTGCAGCAGCAAGCAGCAGCCGCCGCAGCCGCTGCCCTGCAACAGGTCAGCTCCTGAGAAACGTCCCCTTGGCTGTAGCGATGCGACAGGCGCTGTAGTGGCGTGACATGCTCTGTAGTGATGCCAGACGTGCTGTAGTGATGCGACATGCACTGTAGTCATGCGACATGCGCTGTAGTGATGCAACATGCACTGATGCGACATGCGTTGTAGTGATGTCGGACACTCTCAGTAAAGTAATGTGCTTGTCTGACATGTCCAAGCAGCACTGTTCTGCTGCAGTATTAACCCTTCTGAAATTTCAGTCCCAGATCAACTCCGCCCTGCAGCAGTATCAACAGCAGCAGCAGCAGCAGCAGCAGCAGCAGCAACAGCAGCAGCAGCAGCCGCCGCAGCCACCACAGGCTCCGCCTCCACAGCAGACCCTCTACAATGTCCCTCACCAGGTAGTTACATGGGGGAGTTACAGGAACGCAGGCCTGTTGCACTTCTGCCCTGAAAGAGCAAATATAAAAGCTTAGTCCCCATGCGTCAGGGCAGCAGCCAATCAGAGACTCAAATGAAGACTTCCAGTGAGATGTCAGTGACTGTGAGCAAGACCATAAACAGCAGTTGGACATTGGACTGTGAGTACAGCGTACCACCAGGGATTTAGCACATGGTCTTTGGTAAGAAAAGTGAAGCACACTGTGTGCTTTCACCAGTGCCCAGGCTGTGTGCTGTAATCTGCATTCCCATTGGCTTTCGCCAGTGCCCCAGCTGTGTGCTGTTAGCTGCATTCCCATTGGCTTTCGCCAGTGCCCCAGCTGTGTGCTGTTAGCTGAATTCCCATTGACTTTCGCCAGTGCCCCAGCTGTGTGCTGTCAGCTGCATTCCCATTGCCTTTCAGAATATTTCATGCCCCCAAGACTAAATGTTTAAAAGGATTTTGACACTGATACAAGGAAATGACGTATTTTACAATGTAATAGTTTATTGTCATAAAGCACAGACAGGATGTTAGTGATGTATTTGACAGTGTGATGGCTTATTGTAGTATAGCAGAATGTGAGCAGCCCACCTGCTTCAGCTGAAATATGATTCTTCATCACACCATTTCTCTTCCTCAGCTGCCACAGCCACAGCAGGCCTTGCTTTCACAGGTAACTGCAAAACCCTAAACGCAAATCGTAATGCTAACACTAACACTACACACTAACCCTAATGCTAACACTAAACACTAGCCATTACACTAAAGCTAGCACGAAACACTAGCCCTAACGCAAACACTAACCCTACTGCACTATATCTGCTCTCCTTCTCACTTGTTCAACTGCATTAGCTAAAGATGCCATATGGGAAGATCTTTTAAATTATTTATAAAAAGCACTTTATGCCGTATGTCCGGATAGTGAAAACTAATCTTCCATCTGCGTTGTCCATATTTTTTTGTGGATGTTTACTGGTAGTGTTTCCCTCCTGTGCTGTGTGCTGTGGTTTGGCTTAATAAGCCCCAGCTCTTCCTCACTCACACCCTCCCCGTGTGAATTGCCTCGTGTTCGCAGCCCCCTGTGGCCCTGCCGACCAGCCTCAGCTTGTCGAACCCGCAGCAGACGGCCCAGATCACCGTGTCCTACCCCAGCCCCCGCTCCAGCCACCAGCAGCAGGCGCAGCCCCAGAAGCAGCGCGTCTTCACCGGGGTCGTCAACAAGCTGCACGACACCTTCGGCTTCGTGGACGAGGACGTGTTCTTCCAGCTCAGGTACGGGGCGGGGCAGGGCGGGGCGGGACGGCCCTTCTGCTCCACCTCTGGAAGTGGGCGACAGCGCCACCATCAGTACAAATAAGGCAGAGACAAACCCATAAAGACGCAGTCAGCTCCCTGTTGATCACTCAAGATGACGAGTATTTTGCCACCCTCACATTTTAACATCCGTTTCTATGGGAGGGTCTGAAATGTCCACTCTGATTTTTCCAGTTTGTTCAACTCAGTGCTGAGTTTTGACACACCACATGTCATTAAATCTGTATGTTGTTCATTATGTTTGTAGTTGTGGCACTCTAACCAGTATACGGTTGATTTGTTTGTTTTTTAATAAGTTACAGTCCTGTTATAAAAAAGTTTTTTTTTCCAGTGTAATTCAGTTCCCATCAAACAGTTTAAGTCCTCACAGGCATCTTACAAAAAAGCTTTGATTCAGTTAGCATTCAGTTTTCTTTTTCCCAATCGCAGTTTGGCAAAGCAGATTTTGGCTATTTTCTGCAAAAGTGTGTTATGAGGAAGATAACTGATGCCTGAATTAAGGCCAGAGAACTGAACATCAGTGCGAACTCTTTCCAGTTGAAGTTGTGCAGATGTTGCGGATTTGAGGTGATTGTGCTTGTCTTCGTAGTGCTGTGAAGGGGAAGACGCCCCAGGTTGGTGACCGGGTTCTGGTGGAGGCGGTCTACAATCCCAACATGCCCTTCAAATGGAACGCCCAGCGCATTCAGACCTTGCCTCAGCTGGCCTCGCAGTCGGTGAGCCGGCCGGGTCCAGCAGGGAGGGGACAGCCGTGTGTGTGTGTGTGTGTGTGTATGTGTGTGTGAGACTATGTGTGTGACTGTGTGTGTGTGTGTGTGACTGTGTGTGTGTGTGTGTGCTGTGTTTGTGGGTGTATGTGTGTGTGCATGCTGTATTTGTGGCAGTGTGTGTGTTTGGTTTGTGTGTGTGTGTGCGCGCGCATGCTGTGTTTGTGACTTTGTGTGTATGTGTGTGTGTGTCCATGCTGTGTTTGTGACTGTTTGTGTGTGTGTGCATGCTCTGTTTGTGGCAATGTGTGTGTGTGTGTGTGTGTGTGTGTGTGTGTGTGTGTGTGCATGCTGTGTTTGTGAGGGTATGTGTGTGCCCATGCTGTGTTTAGCAGTGTGTGTGTATGCTGTTTTTGTGTGTTTGTATGTGTGTGTTTGTGCGCGTGCTGTGTGTGTGTGTGCATGCTGTGTTTGTGAGTGTATGTGTGTGTGCACATGCTGTGTTTGTGAGTGTATGTGTGTGTGTGCATGCTGTGCTTAGCAGTGTGTGTGTATGCTGTTTGTGTGTGTTTGTATGTGTGTGTGTGTGTGTGTGTGCATGCTGTGTGTGTGTGTGTGCGCGCGTGCTGTGTGTGTGGGTTAACGGTTTTTCACTCCTCTTTTAATCCCCATGTAGCTACAGCAGCCTCAGCCCTTACCTCCAGTCTCCCCACAGCTCGTGAGCTTTTACTCTGATGCAGGATTGCCTCGCTACTCTGAAATGCACTCCGCGGTGGACTCGAGACAAAATGTAACCCTCCCTCTCCATCCCCCTATCTCTCATCCCTCCATACTTCTATCCCTCTATCCCTCTGTAGCTCTTCCTCCTTTTCTCTCTTCTCTCATGGCTCAGACAGCCCATCTCATACCGCTTGACTCCTGTAGCTTTGACCCGTGTTTTAAGTTTCACAGCTGCTAGCTGACTGTTAGCGGAAGCGATTGCCCCTCAGGAGCACTCTGCTGCCCCCAGCGCAGGAGCTGAGGATTTCAAATTTTTTGGAGTGAAAAAGAATATGTTAGGAAAACATTTAAAATAAGAAAAAAGGGTCAGTGGGCAAAAAAATCGAGTCCAAGTGAAAGCAGTTGAAATGCAAAGGGATGGTGTGAACGAGCTCTCTGCACTAACTACTCTTCTTTGGGTTCAGTAGTCTGAGAGTCATTTGTGTTCATGGATGTGATATCTTTGCTCTAGTAAATCTTACAAAACCATCTTACCCTTCCAGGGCGCTAACGCTGGCTTGTCTCTTGTTCTGTTTGAGTTCTGTCACCAGGATTTAGAACAGCTTCTGTTCACAGAAGAACCCTTATGTCCTACAGAACACAATAAAATCTTGATTATATTGTAATGCTAGTAAAAATTTGTATCACGTTATTTTTAAATGGGCTGCTCTGATTTTATAGCGGACAAACCTTAGTTTAAATTAACCAATAATCAAATGTTAATCACCAGTGTGTCCCCTTGGATTTTTTTTTGTTTTTTTTTGTTGAGTTACTCGTTTCAACAAAGTTATTCTGAGCCAACATCCCATGTAAGCATAGCTTTAAAAAAATGACTGCAGTGACGCTTTTTCTATATCCTTTTCAGTGTCCTGATATCTCTGTCCTCTGAACTTTCTAGCTTTTCTTTACATCAAATACTCCTGATTTTCCCTTTTTGTGCTGTTTAGCTAAAATGCAATGCTGACTGTGTTTCATATGAAAAGTGTTGTTCAGTTTTGTGCTCATTGTTTGCATCGGCGATAGAGAGCTTGGTATTAATGAAGCGTAGCTGCGTATGTTACTTCCGATTTCGTGTCTGTTCAGTGGGCTGGTCAGTCTGACTCTGTGATACAGCTGTACTTTCATGACGCATTTAGTTTTAAGTGGAACACTTTCGCACTTGCATACTCATTGTGTTTTACACCTACACACCCAATGCCTGTAAGTTAACCTATTTTTGATGTGTGACACATCAGGTGGAGGATTTTGTAGTGTTCCTCCTGTCATAATGAAGAAAAATAAATCCCTCAGAGTTTGAGAGTTTCAGAAATACGCAACATTTTAAGTAAATCTGCTTTTGTACGTGGTTTTTAATTGAAATATTCAGACTCCTTTGATAAATCTGTGCTTCATTAGGGATGCTTCTCTTTCTGAAATACATACACATACAGGCCTGCTTTAAGAAAGTGTGAAATGTGACTGTGCTGTTACTGACTTATTGAATACTGGTATTGACTGACTGTATTTGACTGTGCTGGTACTGACTGACTGTATCTGACTGCTGGTACTGACTGTATTTGACTGTGCTGGTACTGACTGTATTTGACTGTGCTGACAATGACTGTATTTGACTCTGCTGGTACTGACTGTATTTGACTGTGCTGGTACTGACTGTATTTGACTGTGGTGGTACTGACTGACTGTATTTGACTGTGCTGGTACGGACTGTGACCGTGCTGTTGTTGACTGTGCCCTGCAGTGCACCACAGTGGTTCGTGGTTGGATTGTCCCTCTCATCACAGCTCTAATCTGGCCTCTAACCCTAATCCTGACCATTTCTGTGCCTGAGCTCTGGCTGCAGTGCTGTCAGACGAGACGATGGCGTGCGTGGGCGTGCCGCTTTCTCCCTGCGCTCTTTCCCTGCGCTCTCTCTGTCTCTGCGCCGATCTCTCCCTCTGCGCTCTCTCCCCCTGTGCTCTCTCTCCCTGCCCTCTCTTTTTGTCTCTGTGCTCTCTCTCCCTGCCCTCTCTCACTCTTTGCTCTCTCTCCCTGCCCTCTCTCTCTGTCTCTGTGCTCTCTCTCCCTGCCCTCTCTCTCTGTCTCTGTGCTCTCTCTCCCTGTGCTGTTCGTGCCCTTAGCCCTCTCTTCCAGCTACAGATACTGCAAATGTCAGCCGTTCCCAGTGTGGACTAACCTTATAAAAATCACTCTTAGAAAATTGGTTCAGACTGAAGAAGGGTGGAGTGGTGCTAATGAGGAGTGTAACCCCTCCCCCCCTCTCTGTCTGCCCTGTCTCAGAGCCAGCCCCCAGGCCCCGGCATGATGAAACCGGCCCCCACCATGCTGCAGTCACTGCCTCCGCCCACCACCTTCAGCATGCCTGCCCAGGGACCGCCGCCCTCCCTCCTGCAGGCCCAGCTCTCTGCAGCCTCCCTGGCCCCCCTGCTGCAGAACCCCCCCCAGCCCCTCCTGCCACAGCCGCCCCCCAAAGGTAGGTCACGCCCACTTCTGTGACATCACACCTGAAGCCCTTTAATGGGCCTCAGGATGAAAGTGGTGTTCTGGTCTTATTGGGGGGTTTAATATTTGATTGATATCTAGTAATGAATATTGCAAGCTGCTGTTTCTTAGAAGTTGTTTAGTTAGTTGATTAGTCTAAACTGTGTGTGTGTGCATGTACGTGCGTGTGTGTGCACGTATGTAGAGTGTGTGTTTTCGGGAGGCTTGCTCCAGCCCCCTGTGAGGATGATGCCGCAGCCTCAGCCAGTGCGTCGGCTGGAACCCGCTCCCCGTTTCCCAAACCGCAATGACCGCCCGGAGCTCATCCTCAGGAAGGACGACCGCAGGTGAGCTCAGCTGCATCGCCATGTCAAACACGCCCTCATCACCAGAACAACCACGCCCCCATCGCCATGCCAACCACGCCTCCTTCACCATGCCAACCACACCTCCATTGCCATGCCAACCACACCCTATTGCCATGACAACCGCGGCTCCATTGCCATGCCAACCACACCCCATCGGCATACCGACCATGCCTCCATCTCCATGCCAACTACGCCCCCATCGCCATGCCAACCACGCCCCCATCGCCATGCCCATCCACACCCTCATTGCCATGCCAACCGCACGCCCTGTTGCCATGCCAACCACGCCTCCTCTTTCTGTTGTTGAAACATGTTTCTCTCTCCTGCAGCCGCGAAAGAGAGCGGGAGCGGCGGAGGTCGAGGGAGCGGTCTCCCACACGCAAACGCTCCCGAGACCGCTCCCCTCGTCGGGACCGATCCCCCAGACGTCCCCGCCGGGTGGTCCCGCGATACACCGTGCAGTTCTCTAAGTTCTCCCTGGACGGGTGGGTGGAGTCCCAAAGCACCTGCACCCCTCCTCAGACACTGCTAGTATAAGCAGGCATCTCCTGCCGTCCATATAAGACTCACGGAAGCTTGAATCTCACAGAAAACTCACAGGAGCGTGAATTTTTCATTTCTGTTTTTCTGCATGGAAATGATGCTTTCGCCGAAATCATACTTAAGTCTGCTTCTTTTCGTTTTTTCTGAGAGATTTGTCAGTTGTGTCCCATTTGGAGTGATGTAGTTCTAGCTTGGAAAGGAACATTGAAAAAGAATTGCAGTAACAGGAAAAACCTGAAATTTTATTTTATTTTAATATTACTCTCAATACGCTCCTGGAAAAAGTGCACATTCTTTCAGTGCTGCAACATTGCCAGCACAGGTTGTATATTGAGCAGAGATGCTCGATACAGACATGCATCTAACAGGTATTGACTTCAAATTTCGTATTACACAAATAATGTCCTGTATTCCATCTGGTGATTTTATCTATAGATATGTTCATGAAAATACGTGAATACTTATTTCCGCACATAAATACTGCAGTCAATGCTCTGTATTGGACACAATTGCAAAGTGGTTGGTTGCAGTACTGTGTAAATGTGAATAAAGTGCGTGTGTAACCCTGTACTCCTGGCTTACTAGTTCTGGGTAGGGCCTGCCAGAGGGTTAGGGTTAGTGCTGGATAGGATATATATATATATATATATATATATTTATTTATTTATTTATTTTTTACGTGATACCAATAGGAGAAAAGTGCTTCTGTATCAGTCAGAGACAGAGACTTGACTCCCATCGTACGAATATCTTGATCATAGGCAGTGGGTTGCTTGTTTTCCTGGCGTGACCGTACCTCTCCACCTTTCCGCAGGTACAACTGTGACATGATGGAGCTGCGGCGTCGGTACCAGAGCCTCTACATCCCCAGCGACTTCTTCCACGCGGAGTTCACCTGGGTGGACGCCTTCCCCCTCCACCGCCCCTTCCAGTTCGGCAATTACTGCAACTTCCACATCATGCACAAGGAGGTGGACTCGCTGGTCAAGAACACCGCTGTTCTGGACCCGGCGGATGCCAACCACACCTACAGTGCCAAGGTAACCATGTCACTAAGGCAACCGTGCCACTCAGCCTTGTACAGTGCTAAGGTAACTGTCACTCAGATTTGTACAGTGCTAAGTTAACCGTGTCACTCAGACTTGTACAGTGCTAAGGTAACTGTCACTCAGACTTGTACAGTGCTATGGTAACCGTGCCACTCAGACTTGTACAGTGCTAAGGTAACTGTCACTCAGACTTGTACAGTGCTAAGTTAACCGTGTCACTCAGGCTTGTACAGTGCTAAGGTAACCTTGTCAGTCAGACTTGTACAGTGCTATGGTAACTGGACATAGCTTATTTAATGCTGTGGTAACCATATATGGCTTATCTGCATACCTCCAGCGCTAATGGTTCCTCTCGAATCTGCAGGTGATGCTGCTGGCCAACCCGAGTCTGGACGAGCTGTACCACAAGTCCTGCGCCCTGGCCGAAGACACACAGGAGCTGCGAGACTCATTCCAGCACCCTGCCCGCCTCATCAAGGTGCGACAGCCTGCTGGCTCAGGGGCAGGCCCCCGCAGAACCGCTACGCCGCGGTTATCTTCCGTTTAATGAACGATTAAAGGACTAGTTCCACAGCGCTCGAGAGCCGCTGTGGTGGAGAGCCGCCTGTGATGTCAGAATCCTATTCCATTACTGAACCCAACGTGTGGAACAACCCTAACTGAGGATGGCTCTCCGGTCTGTTCGTCATTTTATAAATCTTCTTATCAGAGACCTGGTCAACTTAGCAGTAGTAGTATACGCCTGCACATTAAAACTGACTACGAAAACAACTCAGTGGAATAGTGCACCCAGATGTAAAATATTAAGCAGCAGGGTGTTTCTGATTGGCCCGTCTGTATGTTGTGCTTGCAGCAGGATGTTTCTGATTGGCCTGTCTGTGTTGTGCTTGCAGCAGGATGTTTCTGATTGGCCTGCCTGTGTGTTTTGGTGTTTGCAGTTCCTTGTTGGGATGAGGGGCAAGGACGAGGCCATGGCCATTGGGGGGCACTGGTCCCCCTCCCTGGACGGCGCAGAGCCTGAGAAAGACCCCTCCGTGCTCATTAAAACAGCCATACGTTGTTGTAAGGCCCTGACAGGCATTGATCTGAGTTTATGCACGCAGTGGTAAGTGCATGTTCCCGCCGAAACTTTCCAAATTTGTTCTGCTTTGTTCGTTCACACAAGTTTGAGCTTTTGATGGACAGCCCTAGGCCCAGTAACTAAGTGCATATGGACAGTACTGAACCATGTCAGGGGTCTCTCCCCAATCCCGTTTCCCGATATTCTGGATGCTTCTTTTTGTCCTGGTTCAGTCTTTCATTTGCTCTTGATTTATTTATTACATTTATTTATTTTATTATTTATTTATTGTCTTGCTGGCTAATGTTGTGCTGCAGTCCCGTCGTTTGAATGCACCGATGCTACCACTGCCAGGAGGAGCCGCACCAGTATCCCCCTCTCTTACTTCCTGTACTTTAAAATATCTTACACATTTAACCTGCTTTTACTGTGTCTTTGGTTCAGTGTCATTTTAACAACTTTGGGCCTGTAAGCCCCTCTGTGTCTCAACGAGACATTTTGCAGTCACACTGTATGACCCCCTGTTAGGTGGAGAAACTCTGTGTGACCCTGTATGGTGGAGAGGGAGTGTACCCTTGCTCGACCATTTTTTGCATTTTGCCTGTGCATTTCCACAATGTTTGACTGCTGTTCCCCGTGAGAATCTACCATGGAGATCTGCAGACCCCTTTCCCCCTTTTAAAAAAAAATGTTTATAAAAAAGATTTTGTGGGTGAGGAGGGGCTTATTGTCACAGTGATGAGGTGGGCGGGGAGCTCAAATGTTAAGCTGCACCCAGAGGAGATGGGTCGAGGGGTGGGTCTTTGGTCTTTGTGGGCGGGGCTTGTTAGAGTGTGGGTGGGGCTTGTGAGATGTCTGACGGGATCTTTCTTTCCAATGCGCCTCTTCCTTTGCGACAGGTATCGCTTTGCAGAGATTCGCTATCACCGCCCTGAGGAGACACACAAAGGGCGGACAGTCCCCGCTCATGTGGAGACAGTGGTTTTATTTCTCCCGGATGTTTGGCATTGTCTTCCTACCCGCTCAGAGTGGGAGGGGCTGTCCCGCGGACTCAAGGAGCAGCTGGCAGAGAAACTCTTGGCTGAACGAAAGGAGGCTGATGCAGAACAGGCACTGAACGCTAATCCCTTTCTCCTCATTTCCGCTTCTCACAGGCACAGGAAACACACACGCACACACCTATCGCACGCAACACACAGGCCACTCCCACCCCGCCTACTTCCTCCCAAACCCCCCCCTTCCCCCGTCACGCAGGCGTCACACACAGTGGGAGGAGTTTAGCTTGTACCTTCGCCACACTGCCTCAACCGGCAAAACAGTTTCCAGCTCATCCATTGGAACCCAATCTGTGTTCATAATATTGAAGTTTATGTAGCTATTATTTTGCTACAAAAATCAGTTTTTAATTTGAAAAATAACTGCTGGGATGCCAGCTGCAAATTACCAAAAAAATGATTAAAAAGGTAAAAGCACAAGGTAGTAATGAGCTTTTAAAAAGTATGCTGGAACCTGGAGCGCCAGTTGTGTAAATATGTTTGTTTTAGCCCCATTTTGTTTCCCTTTTTGATTCCTTTTAATTCAGTATCTACTGAACTCCAAAACTCCCTGAGTCCCGTCTCTTGTCTGTCGAGTTTTATTGTACGGTACTCCTGATTGGACTGTACTTAGTCTCTTGTGAAGCGCTTGATTTTTCCAGGGAAGTTGGTTGGGTGAAGAACAGCCAAATGTTACTATAAGTAATAAGATTAATGATAATGATAGAGAATGACTGCTAGGCCCAGGGGCTCTCACTGACACACACAGAGTTTGGAAACCAGCTTTGAGAGAATCTGTCCGACACACCTCTTGGACCTACTGTCATTGATTACCTTTTTGTGTTCCACAGAACTGGCTTTGATTGGCTGATGGGTGGCATTTTGGTTTTGTGAAAGGGTAGAGAGCTTCCGTGTACCCTAGCAGTGGACCTTGAGAAACCAATCGAGAACTTAATAGGAGGAGGCAATGAGACAGTTGTGACCTTGCTGTGACCTTTCTACTTGCACGGATCTACTTTGTTTCACGTTTCACTGATAGAGGGAGTGGTTAGTTTACCCTCTTCTTGTCTCGCCCTCTCTCTCTCTCCCTGTCTCTTTCTCTTAACTTTGCTTCCTCCAGGACGAAGAGGAGAAGGATGAAGAGGATTCAAAGGAGGTCACAACTCCCACTCATTGGGCCAAACTTGACCCGAAGTCAATGAAGGTAGGAGACTGATAAACTTTGACTGCATTAAAAAAAAAAAATCAATACCACGGCACCAAAAATGAGCTGTTATGCTGCTTTTTCTCTATGATATCTGTGCTTTGAATAGTTTCCCCTTGTACTTTGTGGTAATTATTATGGCTTTAATTGTGTTGGAAAAGTTTATATTGGGGACATGAGTAGATAAGATGAAATGTGACATGGGAATTTGGCTTTGTTCTCAAAAGCTGGGCTGCCCAACCCTACACCTGGAGATTTACTCTCCTGTAGGTTTTCACTCCATCCCTAACACATCACACCTCAGCCAACAGCTAGAGGTCTCCTTGAGCTGCTAGTGAGTCAGGTGTGCCAAATTAGGGTTGAAATGAAAACCAGCAGGATAGTATTGGGCGGCCCTGACCTACCGTATGTATGTTAACATGTTCTCCTCACCCACAGAAACCTTAAAGGAAGTGATGGGGTATGAAGTGGAGGTTGTGTCAGGTAAAGGTGTAAAGCGGGTGCTCTGCTGTGCTCTCTACAGGTGAATGACCTGCGGAAGGAGCTAGAAAGCCGAACTCTGAGCTCCAAGGGGCTCAAGTCCCAGCTGATCGCCCGCCTCACCAAGCAGCTGAAGGTGGAGGAGCAGGTGGAGGAGGCCCAGGAGCCGGAGAAGCCCGAGGCACCTCCTGTGGAGGAGGAGGAGCCGGCCCGCTCCGAGGAGGACCGAGAGGTAGAGTGGGCAGCCCTGCCGAATCTCAGCTGCGCAGGTACACCTGTCCTGCCTAATCTCAGCTGCGCAGGTACACCTGTCCTGCTGAGTCACAGCTGCGCAGGTGCACCTGTCCTGCTGAGTCACAGCTGCGCAGGTACACCTGTCCTGCTGAGTCACAGCTGCGCAGGTACACCTGTCCTGCTGAGTCACAGCTGTGCAGGTACACCTGTCCTGCTGAGTCACAGCTGCACAGGTACACCTGTCCTGCTGAGTCACAGCTGCGCAGGTACACCTGTCCTGCTGAGTCACAGCTGCGCAGGTACACCTGTCCTGCTGAGTCACAGCTGCGCAGGTACACCTGTCCTGCTGAGTCACAGCTGCGCAGGTACACCTGTCCTGCTGAGTCACAGCTGCGCAGATACACTTGTCCTGCTGAGTCACTCTTGCGCAGATACACCTGTCCTGCTGAGTCACAGCGGGGTTGACCCACTTTTTGGGAAAGGAAATATTACAAAACAAAACAAGTTAGATTCTTACACCCAACTTCCATATAATCAGCAGATAATTTCCCTCGTTTTGGTCTGACTCAGTCTTAGACTGAGGCAGACAGAGGAAACTGCTGGTGTAGCTGAGCTTCGCTGAGTGAAATGGCGTGATTTCCCGTAAGGAGGAGGAGAGGGCTGAGCTTTGCTGAGTAAAATGGCGTGATTTCCCGTCAGGAGGAGGAGAGGAAGCGGCAGGAGGATCTGGAGCGGCAGCGGCGGGAACGGCGCTACGTGCTGCCCGACGAGCCCACCATCATCGTGCACCCCAACTGGGCCGCCAAGAACGGCAAGTTCGACTGCAGCATCATGTCCCTCAGCGTCCTGCTGGACTACCGGCTGGAGGACAACAAGGAGCACTCCTTCGAGGTGAGCCGTCTCTGCTCTCCCTCTGCATCCAGCCACGTTGGGCTCGTTATCACTCGGGGAAATGCCGATAAGCGCTTACAATCTCCATAGATGAGCTGTAAATACTCTGGCAAACACTCCTCTCCCTTTAAGTCTAGCTCCATTAAGATCATTATCACTAAGGCAAGTGACATTAAACAGTTACACATTACGTTATATTACATTACAGGCATTTAGCAAACGCTCTTATCTAGAGCGACTTACATAACTTTTTTTTTATTTTTTACTTTCTATGGATAAGCCTTATATACTATACTGGATTGGCTGAACAGCGTGGCTACTGTACAATATGGTAAACGAGTTTCATATTAAAAAAAGGATGAGATTCTCATAATATGGCAAAGATGGAGGTTGGCTGAAAAGCTGAAGTACTGTTTGGAAAGCCTTAAACACCACTTCTAAATGTGCCATTAAATATCACTTCTGGATTGCTTGAGAAATCCACAATTTCATGGGAAAGATTTTTATTTCCAGTGTTGAAACATGTACATATTAGGCAATGAAAGCTTGTACTCTAGAAAGGTGACCAACTAGATAGGGTTCCCTCATTAGTAACACAATATATATGTGGCGTGCTACTTAAACTACTTGCAGTGCTATGAAGTTTGATCTCCCTGTACGTGTTTGTGTACTTTAATTTCACTTTTATTATTGAATGTTATTAGTGACAGGTCATACGAGTCAGCGGCTAACCTGCGGCTGGTCTCCATGTCTTCGGCCTTCCAGGTGTCTCTGTTTGCTGAGCTCTTTAACGAGATGCTCCAGCGGGACTTTGGCTTCAGGATCTACAAAGCGCTGGCCTCCCTGCCCTCCAAGGACGACAAGAAGGACAAGAAGGACAAGGCCAAGAAAGAGGTGGACAAGAGGGAGGAGAAGAGGGAGGCCGAGAAGAAGGACGTGAAGAAGGAAAAGGAGGACGAGAACGGAGAGCCAGCGGTGAAGAAAATGAAAGAGGAGAGAGAGGAGAAAAAGGTGGGTGAAATATTTGGATGGATGGATCGAATAGTTAAAAGGGCGGGAGCTTTTGACCTCCCTGGTTGACAGAAGTGTGTCGATGTCCCCGCCCACCAGGAGGAGGAGAAGGAGAGAACGCTGAAGAAGGAGGAGTCCAAAGATGAGGATGACAACGAGGATGAGGGGAGCAACGTGAACGCGGAGGAGTACGACCCCATGGAGGCAGAGGAGGCCGATGATGAAGATTATGATGGTACGGGCCTGAGGCTCCGGAACCTTCCACGTGCCACAACAGCAAACAAACTGCTACTGTAACTTTAAAAATCAATCAATTAATATACACCAGTTTTAAGAATTTAAATTCTTTATGGCAAACAGAGGCATACACAGTAGCTTGATATTTCAAAGTAAGCTTCTTCCCATTGTGTAGCTGCAATCTTTACTTTATGCTAATAACCAATAATCAGGGCAGAAGCAATTAAGATCTAATCAAAACTTTTTTTCTGTCAGCCTTCCAAGTGATGCATCCCCACGGTTGGATAGTCATTCTTCACAGCAGTGGTCTGATTGGTGCTGATTTTATCCAGTCGTGCACATCCACAGTGTAGACCTTGTTTCCTCTCCTTCAGATAAAGATGATGAAGACTCTAATGGAAGAGACAGGCGGGATGATCGGAGAGATGACAGGAAGTCGAAAGAGAGGTCTTCAAAAGATAAGGTGGGCCACCGGTGGCGCCCTCTTTCTGCCGATCGTTAGACTTGAGTCTCACGTGGATTTCTCCTGACTTCACAGAATTAAAAATAGCATCACTTCCAACTTAATTCAATAAAACATTAACAGTTTGCTATCAAACAGAATAAAACAGTCGAAGTTGCTTGGTAATTCTTCAGATGTTATGAAGTGCTAAATGTAACTACTTGGCGTTCTTCCACTGGAAATATGTGGGTCACTGCTGTTATTTTATTCAACCTGTCCTGAGGTTTTTTCAGGGTTTATGAAGTATTCTGTTTGTTTTCAAATATGTTTATGCTGTATGAAATAAGAACAGAGTTTTTCGCATGTTCGCTCGGTTTAGTAAATGTATACGTATAGTTCTGCTCAGTTTTAGTGTGTCTTCACACTCGTGAAAGTTTCTCTGTCTGTGACAGGAGAAGAAGCAGATGGTCACACACAACAGAGACCTCTTGATGGCTTTTGTGTACTTTGATCAAAGTCACTGTGGATACCTGCTGGAGAAGGACGTGGAGGAGATCATGTATACTCTGGGCCTGCACCTGTCCCGGGCCCAGGTAGGGATGCCGCTCGCCAAATCCTAAACCAGCTCTCTGGGTTGCCCGCGGTTTTCACACATGCCTTTATGCCTGAATAGACTTCATGTGCAAAAAAATTGAAAAATTCTACATGCCCAGTTGTGTAGCATTTTTCCATTTTTTTTGCTGCTGGATGGCCAATCCTCGAAAGACCCAGCTCTAGTGCATGGACTGGCCCTGCAGTGGAAACCCTGCTAACTTCACAGCTGCTGGAGGGATCTCCTGAGTGCAAATCTTTTTTTGTTTTTTTTTTTGTTTTTTCTTTTCCAGGTCAAGAAATTGTTAAATAGACCCTTTGTGAAGGAGTCGTGCTTCTACAGGAAACTGACCGACCGAGCAAAAGACGAAGGCTGCCCCTCTTTCATTGAGGCTTCCCTGGATAGCCTTTTAGGTACGATCACAAGCTGAAGGTTCAGTCATGGAATGATCCCAAGCTGAGGGTTCAGTAAGGGAATGATCCCAGCCTTGGAATTCAGTCTGGCAATGATCCCAGAATGGGAATGAACTAACCTGGTCAAACGGTGTAGAGTCTGCACCAAATTATTCTGCTATGTTCATTGAAATTTATTAATATTAGTGATAAAAGTACTCTGAAATGTGACTGGGTGTTTTGTCGGTGTTTGAATTTATGAGCTTCGCTGGTGTGTTGCAGGGAACACGGCGTTGCTGCCTTCTCACAAGTACAAGCGTGAGTCCAGCGAGCCCCAGTCTGGCAGCCTGATTGTGTACAACGGGGCCATGGTGGACGTGAGCAGCATGATGCAGAAACTGGAGAAGAGCGAGAAGTCCAGAGAGGACATTGAGCAGAAGCTGATGACACAGGACACTAAAATGGGTACGTAGCCAAGACATCGGGCTGTAATTCTTACCCTCTTGGACGGGCAGCTCACTCGCTGTGCGTGAGTGAGCACCACAGTCTCGGATCGAGTCCGCCCCACGCCAGTTCTGACTGGCTGGCTGCCCCACAGGAGCGGCGCGTAATTGGCTTTGCGTTGCTCAGGGATACGGGTGGGATATGATCAGGGATTGTGCGTTCATTGTTCGAGCGAGGTGTGAAAAGAAGCATCTGGCTGGCAGAGCTTCTTGTTTTGGCGAAGAACGGCGGATTGCCTTCACTCTCCCGAGCTGGCAGCAGGGGCCATATATGAGTAGGATTGTGATTAGTTTGTGAATTTGACATTCCAAATTCGAGTGGGATGGGGAATGCCAAATAAAAATAAAAAATAAAACTATATATATATTTTTATTTTTTGCAGTGTACTAAAGCCGATTTGCTTGTTCTTGCTCCTTTGTATTTGTCTCAAAAATGTACCAAAACAGTTTTCAAATTCTCCCATCTACTTAATTTGCAGGATCTTGATGATTTTATCTTAAATATCAATTACTTGCTCAAAGTGCAGAATTAAGTCAACTTAAATTGCTGGTACAGCCCATCAACAGTTGAAATCTTCTTTGTGGTTGATGCCCCTGTCCCAGACAAGACTAGCGGCACTGCACCTTTCCCCTTTGGCTAATTGTATCGGGCCCAAATGCGATTCCCTTGCAGATGAGGATGCGAAACACATATCGCACCTGGAAACGACCAATCGCAGCCTGACGCGGGAGCTGGAGGACGTGAAGGCCAGGCTTGCGCAGACCGAAGGGAACCTGAGCGCAACGGAGCAGACGAAGAGCTCCTTCGAAGATCAGCTGCACAAAACGGTCACCAACCTGAATGGAGTGATTAAGGAATTGCAAGGTGTTTTACAAAAGGTATGTACAGACTGTTGATTGTTATTGTGTCTGGTGGTACTTGAATAAAAAATTGAATTTCTCACGGGTTGAAGAGGATTTACACGTAGGTCTGGTGCGATGCTTTACTATATGTATATATAGGCAAAGTGCGATTGGCATTAATTAGACCCTGTGCAGTCAAAATTGTAATTTTAATAGTTGGGCATAAAGAGCTAAAGAAAGAAAAAAAACTCTGATATTACACTGATTTTATCCACCTTATTTCTGACGGAAATGAGAACGGATGGGCATTTATTAGCACTGCATTGCTGCTTTTTTAGCTTTGCATCGAAGGACCGTCAGCACCAAGGGAGGAGAAATTAAAGCAATGTGCGATGTCCTCATGCGTTACTTCTGCATGTTTACTCATGTCATCCAGTCCTGAATCCTCGCGGGTTGTGGGACAGATTTGATCTCATCAGATCGTCAGATGTTTTGTTCCCAGGTCGCTGTTCCTGAATATTTTCTCCTTCAGCCCAGTTAAAATGGGAAGAGAAAAAGAAAGTTCAATAAAATTAAACCATTTGCTCATAATCTTCTAAATAGCGCAAGGCTTTATCGACACTAATGGTGTGACCTGCTTTTCCTGTTTTACCACCTCAAATTACCAAGAAATTATTAAGAAATTTTCACAGCTTTGAAAATTACCTTCAGATTCAGCAAATTGAATCTTGATTGGGATAGTTTTTCTCTGCAGATACAGTATATGTAATAGAGTACACTGAACTCTTACTACATTTACTGAGTCTTGCCTCTAGCAAAAATCAATTTAATACTCATTTTATCTTTTTTGTAATTGAGACCTCGTACATTACATTTTCATGAAGCATTGGCATTAAGGATCGTTTGAATGTCCAATTATCTGGGACAAGTGAAATGCCTGATCAGACAAGTAGGGCAGTCTGATATGTTCAGAAAACAAATTAAATACTGTACCGAACAATGCCACATTTTGTCTTCTGAAAGACAAGCTGTTATAACTTGATCACTGATGTTTAAACGTGACGAGAGAAAAAATAATGAATTGTGCCAGTTTCACAGATATACTCCTGACTTTCCCACGTTGTGTGCTTCAGCTGACGTGCTGAGGCTTGCCTCTCTGGCTTTTGTGGAAATTGAAGTGTGACTCTGATAATGCTGAGCTTGCTCAGGCATAATTGCGTATTATTCAGTTAACCCATTTAAGCCCCGGGGCCAACTGAAGTTGCCGAAGTCCCTACCACTTTTTTCTCCGTCTGTGAATAGAGCTAGGATGGCTGTAGATGCATTAAAAACAACTGGTATGCACATAGATAACCTTAGGAAGAGCTTTAAACAACTATAGTCATCCTAAAAATATTCACAGGCGGAAAAAGAGACTTCGGCAACTTTAGTGGCCCGCGGGCTTAAATGGTTAAGTTAAATCTGAGGTTCTGCTCTGGTTGTCCAGTTACTATAAAATGCAGTAAAGAATTGAAAAACAATTCTTAAACTTATGTAATGAGTTCTTCTTCGGAAAATTTAGACACACAAAAAAAATATGTGAAGGAATTAATTTTGTTTTCCAGGAAGTTCCTTCTGAAGACGGTGACCAAAAATCCCAGGCCAATGGATCTGAATGAGCTGCCTTTCTGATCTTATGAAACTGTAAATACGCACTAACTCCTCAAATGGTCTTTCTTATAAAACTGTACATAAGCACTAACCATTCAAATGCTTGTTTTATTTTGGATCATTGATTTTTAATTGTTTTGTGCCCAGATACAGTTTTATGGATGATTGTCGGGTCATTGTAGTGACTGATTTCAGGTCTCGTACATTACATATTATCCAAATGAAAGGAATCCATTGACAAAATAACTTGTTTAAAATTAAATAGGTTAAATATCTCAGTTGTAATATGTTCAAATAATAAGGCTTAATTTTAAGTTTATATTTAAAAGCATTATTTTGTTTAGAATAGTGTTTTGAGGGTTCTGTTGAAATTTGAAATGTATCGGTCTTTCGTAAAGGAGACAGGTTTTTTTTTTTTTTTTTTTTACAAAATAATGCTCAATTAATATTAATTTTTGAAGGTTGTCTATTTAAAACAGTTTATTTTGCTTTCCTGTCTAATCCCTCTGTCCAAATAGTTTGTGCCAGTATGTGTGTGCTGTACTTATCCAGGTCTAATTAGCAATAATAGTGTGTTATTTATGTTTCAAGTGGTGTGAGTTTCAAAAAAAGGAAAAGGCTTTGGTAAGAACCGCGCGTGAAAGCAGTGCAGTACGAAACCAGACGCTGTTCGGCAGCGTTCCTCTATATTGCAGTGACTTGGCTGATCAATAAACACATTTTTAACGGAGCATTTCTTTCCTTCTTGCGACTGGGCTAAGACACATACGCCCCGCTTTACACGCTTTCCTTTGCATGCAGCTCCCCCCAGTCCAACTCTGGAGTAAAACTCCTTTTAAATCGTATTTAAAAAACACACACGCGTGCGCACACACACACACACACACGCACAAGTCACAGTTTTTTTCTGCCTTCAGATTGTGTTTAACAGGGCTAGCCCCGTTTGTGAATTATTCCGTTTGTTCATATAAAAAGGGAATTTGACGAGTTTGGCTAAATATTTACACTAAGACGAGTGGCAGCCAGCGTTTTATAGTTACGGTTGAGTTTCCACGTACATGCGTGAACGTTCTGAAAGTGACTGAAGAGCAACTGTTTCTTTCTGGTTCTGCCTGATGTTCTCTGTGGAAATGATTACAATGAATGGGGTGTGCTTAAAGGAAAGAAAGACCTGATTTAGACATGAGTCCAAAGCAGAACAATGCATATTATTTTTCTATTTAAAATGTACTCTATGGTTGTCCTGTGCTAATAAAAGTGGTTCATTTTAGCCTTTCTCTGCTCCAGACCCTTTGTATTTTTGGTACAATCAGGTTGGGTTAGCTGCAGCAGCACAGGCTGGGTTGACTGCAGCAGCACAGTTTGGGTTAGCTGCAGCAGCACAGGTTGGGTTGACAGTCCAAATGATTTGCCTGTACCCTCACGTCCATGTACCCATCTGTTTTCCACAAGCATAATTGTTTGAGTTTGTAGTTCACTAGGGGGAGCAGTTGTCAGGTAAATAAATGGCACCATTACCCCATAAACACTTTGAGACCGTGGGTGTTGTGTCCTGTCCTGTTATAAACTACACATTATAAACCCAGCAGTACATAGAAAAGCCTTCACAGTCCTGCTTGTATTAAAGCTACTGTTCAAGAAAATAAATTATTGCAGTATAATGAAAATTTGGAAACACTGGAGACAGGGTGAATAACTCTTAGAAAAAGCCATTTTAATTCCTCCATAATACACAACATTAATTTAAGCAGACGCCATTTTCTAGGGATATTCACAACATTGGAAAAACAGAAGTGCATTCACCCAATTAATATGAGCAATAGTAACGGACCTGACTAAAAATATTCCCAGAACAGCAAGTTTCCCTGTAGCATCATTAAACTAAAGCCCTAGCTGAATGCTAACTGTGAGCCAAAATACAAATTCTGAAACCATTCATATTGCATCCATAACGCTTCCTAAGAAGAGAAACCTGAAACCATAAAATTTGAACTTAAAATATCACTATAATTAGTATGAAAGTTACAGGGACTCTCAGCTCTAAGATCAGTGCGTTACAGAAACTCTCAGCTCTGAGATCAGTGTGTTACAGAGACTCAGCTCTAAGATCAGTGTGTTACAGGGACACTTAGCTCTGAGATCAGTGTGTTACAGAGACTCAGCTCTAAGATCAGTGTGTTACAGAGACACTTCGCTCAGATCAGTGTGTTACAGAAACTCTCAGCTCTGAGATCAGTGTGTTACAGAGACTCAGCTCTAAGATCAGTGTGTTACAGGGACACTTAGCTCTGAGATCAGTGTGTTACAGAGACTCAGCTCTAAGATCAGTGTGTTACAGAGACTCAGCTCTAAGATCAGTGTGTTACAGAGACTCAGCTCTGAGATCAGTGTGTTACAGAGGCTCAGCTCTAAGATCAGTGTGTTACAGAGACACTTAGCTCAGATCAGTGTGTTACAGAGACTCAGCTCTGAGATCAGTGTGTTACAGAGACACTTAGCTCAGATCAGTGTGTTACAGAGACTCTCATCTCTGAGACCAGTGTGTTACAGAGACACTTAGCTCTAAGATCAGTGTGTTACAGAGACTCAGCTCTGAGATCAGTGTGTTACAGGCTCTGAGCTCTGAGATCAGTGTGTTACAGAGACTCAGCTCTGAGATCAGTGTGTTAGAGACTCTGAGCTCTGAGATCAGTGTGTTACAGAGACTCTCAGGGTCTGGAAGGATGTTTTGAAACAGGATCCTGGAACAGTGGGCAGTACAGAGAACCTCCCTCCTGCTCAGAAAACAGGGCCCTTTTGTCCAGACCCAACTCCCCAGAACTGAGCCCTGGGTAAAAGTGCCAGTCTCGGGGCAGCTCGGTTGAATGCAGGATCGTCGGCTGTGGGTTGGGGTGGGGGTGGGGGGTGGGGGGTGGAGAGGGGGTTAAAATGCACTGAGAACCTAATAACGCTGTGATACCAAGTTATTGGTATACAGTCCTATGGCTCAGAAGGATGGTTATGTTGGTTCGTTATGTTTGTGTTTGCCGTGAACTTGGCCCACGTGTATCGTGAAAAATCTGGATTTTTTTGTTGTCAAAAAGTTTTCAGCAATAGGGGTCGTCACTATTAAGCACTGACATTTTTTGGGCTCTCATTTAATTTTGTGGTTAATGGGCAGATATTGGAAAGTCCAGTGTTTGCAGAATTCCGTCATTTGAAAAGATAGAATCACTTAGCTCCTTTAAGGACTTACGCTATTTAGTCCAGCAATAGTTTTTTTCAGATTCAGTAATAAAACAGCTCATCCTAACAAGGGTGAGCTTTATGCTCATAAAGACTGAAAGTCCAAGACTGGAAAAGGTGTGGCATGAATATCATGGTGCCTAGCTGGGTGCAGAACGTAAGCTTGGTAGTGGTTTTCCCCGTTCACGCATTGGTCTCATATATGGAAAAATGTCATGTCTGTTCACACATGACGTGACTGTTCTGGATAGATTAGGCAAGGCTGGATATGTCTACCTGAAGCAACGCAGGGCAATTGATGTAAATATCCTGACTCGGAGGATTGGCGGAACGTCTTACGTGGAAAATCAAATGTTCACACATGAGGGTGGCACGGAAAATTGCCGGAACATTTAAGGGTTCGGCTGCTTGTGCTAAAAGGGGCTACAGTGAAGTGAATTGGGCTTGGACCAGCAATGGCTTTTGCCCCTTTCACGCATGCATTCCATGGAAGACGCTCCACCCATTTTCCGGGTCAGGACCTGGTAATATTTACGGAAATAATCTTTGCCTCGGCACTAGCGTGTAACAAAAGCAGCAACATTCCCAGATAAACCACGTAAAATGTTTTGACATTCTTGCGTAAGACCTTTTGTTTCTGGCAGTTTGTTTGATAAATACTTTACTGAATCTGTCCTCTCAACAATTCTGGCACAAATATGAGACATTGCAGATACGAGATATTCGAGTTGCATTGTGTGATTTTGCAAGGGCTTATAATGCTGAATATTTAAGGTTTGTTTCTCGATAACAATTAATTCATAGGATGGGGTCGAAAGGCACAATTTTATTTTGTTTAACTTGAGCAGTGACCCTTGTGGTGTAAACTATGTAAATGATTCAAAAACAGTATTACTGTGTTGGGAAAATATATTTAATCAATTCCCTTTGCTTTCTGCCTATGTTGAAAAAATGATCTTACGTTTTATGTTCACTCCTTCTAACCCTCCCCCCCTCTCTTTTAAAAGCCCCCCTTCCCCTCAGGCCCCAGGGTCAGGGTTACTCTGCTCCTACACGTGGAGGTGTTGCTCCCCTCCTAAGAGTTGTGGTGTTACTCTCTTCATAAGAGTGGAACTGTTACTATGCCCTTAAGTGTGGAGGTGTTACTCTGCTCCTAAATGTGGAGGTGGTACTCTCCTTGTAAGTGTGGAGCTGTTTCGATGCTCTTAAGTATGGAGGTGTTACTCCCCTCCTAAATGTGGAGGTGTTACTCCCCTCCTGAGAATGGGCTGTGTTACTCTGCTCATATCTCATTATGCTCCCCCAGTCTGTGTCTGTAGTTCCTCTTACTTTGCGTTCCTCCAGCTCTGGAGCTCATTTTTGCATTCACTGCAACAATCCAAGCTTCAGGGCCGAGGGAGGGCAGGTGCCTACGACAAAGCTTAATGTTGACCCCCCCCCCCCCCCACACACACACCTCCAAGATGGGGGGGGCCCAACATGTCAGCTCAGCTTGTCTGTGGCACTCTGTTTGCCCTCCCTGCTGTTCTGTAAAGCTTCTGTTCATGTGAATGCAAAATCCTCCAGACCTTGGAAAAGCCCACGTACTTTAACCTGGGAAAGCGGCAGCTTGAAAAATCCACACCCTTTAAACTGGAAAAACTGCAGATGGAAAAGTCCAGGTCGCTTAAACTGGGAAAAATGTAGCAGATTTCATGTTCACCGCTGTGTACTTACTAGTGTTACAATAGTGCCTCTTCAGAGGAAAAACTAAATAAAGCAGGTTGTTTGGTGCTACATTGAGTGCTTTAAAATGTCCTTACAGTATGGGCTTCTTTTCAATATTCCAACATCCCTCTCCTGTGTGGAGTGGAAAGGAGGTTTTTAATAGGTCCCTTTTATGTTACCCTGAAGGACAGCGTCTGCCATGAAAATGATAACAAAAAAACAAAACAAAAAAACTCTCCCATTCTCACTTTAAAGCTGTGGCACTGGAAGCGGTATGTTGACACTCACATGCAATTAACAACAACAAAAAAAAACTTAAGCTAAATTTCCATTCCTGTTCACCATTGGAATAAAAAAATGAATTGTTGACATTCCTCCACTCTGGCTCTTTGAAGCCATTCTTAAAGTTTCTCTCTTCCAGAGAGAGGTAGTTAAAGGTGTGAGGGGAGCCAGACTGGAATTTCCATGGGGTGGGGGAGCGGGGTCTAATTACTCTGAATGCACATTCAACATGCTGGTCTCCCACCTTGGCTGACTCCGGCTGGACCACAGGGGCTGGGTCTTTAGGTGAATGGCTGGGGTGGCGGCCCTCTTTCGTGCCCTTACAGCTGCACGCATGGGCACTCGTCTCCTCACCGGAGAAGGATCTGATCTGGAGGCCCTCGGCAGGGCCGGCAGTAACCCCCCCCCCCCGCCACACTTGGTCCTTCTGTATAAAATGGTGAAGTTTGTTCAGTCATGGCCTTGGAGGAGCGGTGACAACTGACACACTGCAGGTGGCAGGCACAGCTCCGTGGGGCCTAATTACATGCAAATCACAACACAAGAAGGGACTTTGACCCGCTCCACTGCTTTTCCTGGGGAAAGTGGAAAAAAATGTATCTGGTTGATTTGAGTTTTGTTGTGGAAAAATATCCATGGATGTGTGGTGGCTTTACTTCCCTTCACAAAGAGTTACAGCAAAAATTCCATTATTTTTACATAATGGAACTCTTTGAAGAGAGAAGAATGGGAGTGCCATTGACACTAATGAGAAGCAAATGGTGGAATTACCATTATCTAGCGCTAAATTCAGTTAAACTCCCCATTTTCAGACATCAGAGGTCAGATTGATTCTGGGGTATGATGCATCATGAGATACAGCTAATTAAGTCCTTAAATTTGTGAGGTTTATTTATTTATTTATTTTGAACCTCTATAAACACCAGGACTTCAACCATTTGCTGTAGCCTTAAGGTAAAGTGAAAAACCAACGACATTCTGACCACAGGGGATTTTACTGCACCAGGGGCCCAGCTGGTGCCCCCCCCCCCCACCTTCCATCCCAACATTCTGGCAATACTGCAACGACATAGGGTACTCCACGTGACCTAAGCAGGGAGATGTTCCTTGCGTTGATTCATGAACGCAACACAGCTTCACCTCAAGCCACCCCATGGCAGATTCAGTCAAACTCAGCACATCAATGTTGGTGCTTAGCACAGTGTCACCTCTGACTTCCCTATGGGCCTGTGCGCTGTGGCCTGAAGCACAGTCCAGTAAAACACGTGTGTCAAATAATGCTTTTCTCCCCAAGAGGTCTGGCAGGATCATCTTCAACACATCAACCATCAAGGAAGGGACACTGGTTCCATTTTAGAAAAATGCTCCCCCCCCCGGCCCACCAAGGAGCAATTTAATTTGTGTGACCGGGGAGTTAAGTGCCATTTTTGAAAGCTTTTACAAACTTTGACATTAAAGCAAGATGACCCATTAAGGTCTTACTGACGCAATTAAACTTTACGAGCTGGACTGCGCTCATTACGGTCGCTCGTGGGTTGTTTTTCTTCATATTGAATTACGGGTCTCCTTCAAGTCTGCACTGAGCAGGACATTGATTTTTAAAAAAAATATATTTTATGTCGGAAGTCTGGACTGTGTTAAAACGCCCTTGTGTGTATTTGCTGCTTTTTTGTACATCAATACACACAGTAAAGATCTGAGAGAAAGCAGACCAAAGCGTCCTTTGCCCTCTCTAGGGCAGCAGCGAACCATGTGTGCCCCTGTAATTGCACAGATTGGTGAGCTGCATACTTAATGAGAAAACTTCCTCCGGAGTAAACAAGAACATTAAGACACGTTGGAACCTTTGTGAAAGCAACGTTAAGAACAGCCCTACGAGCAGCCACGTCGAACGTGTGTGTGTCCAGGTGTTGCACGTGTTAAGTGAAGACTGAAGGCGCAGGCGTTCCTTTGATGAACAGATTACCCAAATCACTCATTGGAACCCCCCCCCCACCCCCCAGACAGTCTAGACTTTCCCCACTGATCTCTGGCAGCTCCGGGCAGGTCACTGATCACCATGGTAACAGCACCTCAAAGTATTCCCTCCTCAGGTTAAACAAATAGAAACTCACTCACTGGATCTCGATGAGCTCCGCACATTTTGCCACGGTTGACGTGGGGACAAAGGTCCACGAATTGGCAATGGGTTAAACGTACATAGGTTTGTTCTGAAAGGCTTATTTACAGTGATTGCAGAAGCAATAGATACTCAGACGTGCAAATTAGGTCTTGCCTTTTTCGATGTCCGGCCAACAAGCACAGCAACCGAAGACCCATAAAGCCAAGTTTCTAGAAGCATGCTAGACTTGAGTGACATGTGATGTATGCTGATCAAGCTCACACGCCCATTACGGAAACTGGGCTACAAACTGGTATCCAGTATAACTTAATATGTACTGTAATTGTGGTCACACACTGAATGCTGCATTTTCCTAAATGACAGGGTGTGGGTTAAGGTCCAAGTCTGCGTTCTGTGTCTGGGGCCTGCAGCTGCCAAATGTGAAAGAGGAAGTGGGTTTTAGATCCAGTCATTCATTCACATCTGCGCAGTCATTTTGCTGCCAATATACACTATTCTAATTTGGAAAAAGCCACCGCCGTCTGACATTGGTGACACGTTTGCTAAACAAAGCTCGGCCCAAACACAACACAGAGGGCTGTTTCCTTCCTGGATGTTTAATGTAACCTCAGGACATGCAGTTGATTTTCACTTCCTGACACTCCCAAACAGCGTGGGACTGGGGGAGAGAAAAGCAAGTTTCAAAAGGGCCTGTCCTTCAGGGGTCTGCTGTGGGAATCCTTTTTACCCAGAATGCACTGACCTACATGCCCCTTTCTTCCCCTTGTTCTGGTGAGTTGCACATCTCTTATAATTGCCTGTGGTAATATCTTGCAGAAATGTTCAGAGGTGCCATATCCTGTGCCAGGACTGGCCTTAAAGTGAGAGCCCTTTCAGGGGGCCCTAGTCATGTAAAACCAAAGCTTTGGGTTCTTTTGATTGTACCTCTAATATATGAAGTGTCCCAGCATGTGATGCTTTTGCTACCAGTGGGTTTGGAGGGATGGCTTTTATTTTGTTTTGATTTGAAGGCTCCAGTCACTGTTCAATAAAATAACCACATGTGCACTTGACCAACACTGTGACTGATGTGACACACTCCAGCACGCGCAATCTGGTACACGCTCCCACACACACACACTCTCTATTACGCACCCCAACACACAAGCTCTGGCACGCACAATGGCAAAACTATTCACCATATATGCCTTTCTGTAAGTATACCATATTTACTTTCTGCCACCAGATTATACCGATAAATATAAACTAGTTTCTGTCCATTTACATCAAGCTTGTTTTGAGCTTGTAACGTATTTTATATGTCCCTCTGAAAGATATTTACCTGGAACATTTGCCAGCATGTTCCAGCGTGTTGCCAGTGTGCTGGTGAGTTGCAAACATATTCCAGTGTGTAGCCCGCATGTTGCCAGGGTGTTGCCATCTTGTTACCAAGGTGGTAACCCAAGACAACGGGCCAGGAAACACTGTGCTGCGATAGAAGCCCTCAACAAAAGTTGCTTTTGTGTCAGAGCCTATAAACTTCCCAGAATGCTTTTGGATGCGGAGAAGTTTGCAACTTTATGTGAAAACCCCAGAACAGAGGCCCAGTGTTTGTACCATCCCCTGAGAGAGAGAGAGAGAGAGAGAGAGAGAGATGTGGGATCTGATTTTAATCCGTTTGCAGTGGTGTCAGCTCAAAGTAAAAACTAAAACTAAACATGATTCATTATAAAATATATGTTGGCATCTTTGAGGGTGGTGTCTTTTCCTAATGTGGAGAATATTAATTCCTGGTGTAAAGCTCCACATTAACAATGACCTGTATAAATATTGGATTTTTATTATCTGTCAATTATTTTGATGCACTTAAAAATTTCCCGTTTAAAATCCGCATTAAAAATTGCTGTATTGCTGCCTGGATGTCTAGAATGGTATTTTCACCAGGGAAAATCTTGAAGCCGAAATACACGCACGCACGCACACACCCTACATAAGGCTCAGTATTTTCAGTATAGTAGATTATTTAAGTTAGCATCGCTAGTGCATCAGTATCGTTTTTAAGAGATGTAATTGCAATTAAATTTAGCAAAAAAATACTGGTGGAATACACCAATGATTTATTGCATTCACACAAACTTACAAATTAATATTGTACATATACATCCTTTTTTATTAGACCAGCAAATGACTAACATTCTTTGCAAAACAGGATTTCATACTTTCATACAATTTATTTTAAAAATTACGTCGAAATAATCCATTTTTCTTTTTAGTATGACGTCAAATGCATCGACCCCAAACACAGTTGTAAACACCTCCAGACGATTTATTTGCACCTGACCTCGAGATTGGTAACCTACGCCCAAGCAAAGCACGCCTTTGTGATCAAGTTTAACTATTTTAATTGGTCTATCTTCAGTGCCTAATTCTCTCAATACCGCCCCTTCTGCCACCGTCATCACGGGTTACCTTGGAAGCGAGAAGAAACTATCCAGGCATTTACACTACAGGTTAGCCTCTGTAGTAGCTTGGAGGAATGTGACAAATAGTAGGTTGGATCAAGGAAGTAAACGGCGAAACATCCGATACTTTTAGAGAGGGGAAGGTCTTCACGCGAATGTTTTCGGTATGAAAGGAGATTTTTGACGTTAACATATCAGAATCATGTCCCAACAGCAGCGGGTTGTGCAGCTGTCCCCGGCGTCTCTCGCGCTGGTCTTTGGTAAGGACGAAGAGAGCTCGAGAACTGCTGGGGGGAAATACAATGCGTCCAGCGCGAGCGGTAGAGAAATTTTTGCGGATTTTAAATCGCAAAACATGCGAAGCTTTTGGAATAAGAGACTGGTCAAAGCCATGGCAGAGGTTTATTTCCAGGGCTGGATGGAGAATTTTGTGCTCATAGTCCAAGGGAATGCGAACCATTTGGAAGTAGTGAGGGAAGCGTGGATGCGAAGGGCGCTGCGGTCTCCGAGAGGATTTAACATCCGAGCTGTGGGTAAGTCTCCATTTCGGCTTCCTTCATTAGTGCGCATAATTCTCCTCTGAAATACTTTCATTGTTGTTTTTAAGATGCATTCCAATAGCAAAACATTCCTCAATTGCTGATAACACACTACTAAAAAGTAACTGAAACCCTATTTCCGTGAAGTGTAACAACCTTTTCAAGGTGTTGACGGAACGCTGGAAGAAATGCATGCGAGTGAAACTGTAGAGTAAACGGTGTTTACATTGCACTTAGCAGCCCGCCGCGATAAAAGAATAAAACAATAAAGGCGTGAAAATTGACAAGGACCTGAGATCCAACCGAGTGTCCGGAGCTGTAGTTATTTCGGTTTCCTGTTTTCTCTCGTGTTTACATGCATGGGGCGAGAATCTCTTCCTACAGATCAGAGACCCACCTAACCTGACCTTATTTATTTATTTTTTGGAAAGTTTGCTTACTTGATACTCACTTCTTACAGAAAAACTCAATCGTTTTTGTGCTCTTGTTATTTCCTCGAGGTTCTGGAATTTATTGAGCTTAAAATCAACGTTGTTATATTTACTGTGCAAGCCAAGCTCGAAGATCGCCTGCCCATTATAAAACTGATCTGTGTTCTTGTGCAGTGATTTTGGCGTGCATAATTTAAAATAGTTCCCAAAGACATATAGTGTGGCTGTGCAATAGTAAATGAAAAGTGTGGGAACGTAGACAAACTGTCCAGTGCTCTGCATTGTGGCAGCCAGTAGGCTGTGGTTGTGGTCTTCTCCGTTTGATTGTTGTAACTGTACACGTCAATCCTTAGTCCATAGTGTTCATGCAACTGTCTCGTGCGGATTTCGAGTTACCAACTTTTGGAAACTGAGTGAATTTTAGCTAGGACAAACTGCATGACGGACTGCCCTGTCATTTCGGCTGTTTGCGATGCATCTGTTTGTCTGTCCCTATCTGTGATTAGCTATACATACTCGCATTTAACACAATATATCGGAATGTGTATTGTTGTAGATGGCCTGATTATCTTTTTTCTGCTATTTTTAAATGCCATTTGCCGAATTTATTAGCGACTCCAGAAGAAGCAAGCTGCACAGATTAACGGGGGCATCAACGTTTTTGAGCTGTTTACCTAGGGCCCTTTGTAATGTGCAGCCCTCTAGATAACACATGTCTAACTGTTACGGAGCCTTTTCAGGAACAAAGGCTTTAGCATTAGGCCTTTATTTGGCATTCGGCCCATATTTAAGTGCATGAAGTGTTTTATGACCGCAGTACAGTAAAGTTCAGTTAAAGTCCCTGCTTGGTCTTTGTTGTGTGGCTTTGTTTGTATGTTTGTTTTATTGTTTTTATTTTTATTTTACATGTATCTATTTTAGTTATTCATTTATATATGTTTTAGGCCTATGTGAAGCACTTTGAATTTGAAAGGTGCTATATAAATAATCTTTAACGCACTTACACCATACTGTCATAACAATATCAATGTCAATCATCCTTTCAATTTTCCCTTCATTTTGATGAAAATTCCCACAAATATTTGCCTTTCAGATAAACTTGCACATGGACCTGACCATCTGTATCAGGTTTCTTTAGTATTGGTACATCGGAACTGTAAGATGTTTTTGTTAACTGTCAATATCCTGCATTTGTTGAAAACATACAGTAAAAAACTTTATACAAGTTAGTTTTTGATGCAAATTGGCTGAATCACCTGTAGATTTTTCATTGTCTGTATGTCTATACAGAGAGGAAAGAGAGCTTTTTCCCCACTGATTCTGAATATTTAAGTCTAACCTGAGGCAGTGACCTGCTTTACCCCTCTCTGCCCTGACCAGCACTGGGGTCTGGGACTCCATCTCAGGATGTAGCCTATTTTTCACTGGAAATAATGACAGCATGTTCTGTAAATCATGTATTGCATTGTTGCACTAGTTGTGTAATAAGGCACAAGATGTTTTATTTAATCTAATTAGACTTGTGACAAATATAACCTGGAACAACAATCAACTTAATTTGCCATGTAATATTAGTTTTCCTCCTCTCTTGGTATGGGGCAAACCCAATAGCAGCTGCTAATATATGTCACTAGCTTTATTTATTTGGCATGTTAGTTGGTCTGTATGGACTAGATCTGTGCTTTCCAATATCAGGACAAGCAGTATAATTGAAAGGACAGTTGCTGAAAAAGCTCCACATCTCTTTACACACTATAGTGTGTTTTTACAGTGGGGGGTTGAATATGACTGTAGTGTGTCTTTCCTATGGGGGAGGCGGGTTGAGTATGACTGTAATGTGTCTTTCCTATGCACAGAGCTGAATACGGCTGTAGTGTGTTTTTACGATGGGCGGGGTTGAGTATGACTGCAGTGTCTCCAGCCTCCCCTCCCTCTTGTCCCAGGGTCTGTATAGAAGCACAGATCTGCAGGGCTTAATGTGCGTCTGAGACGCTACAGCTAATGTGCACACATTCTGCTGCAGAGATTTGGGCTAAGGGTTGGGGTTAGAGCAAGATCCCTGACACTGGCTGTGAGCTCGACTGTTATGCACTCAAACTGTCCCCCTTAAAGTGGATACAGAGTCTGAAAGAGATGCTGTTCTTGAGATACAGACACACACAGGCGTATACACACACATAAACACACACACATAATGCAAATTGTACGTCCTATCTGAGAATCTAATGGATCTCTTCATTTCTAATTTCAGTTTTCAAAATTCATTGCTAAGGATGAATTTCCAGTATACGAGTTTCTTATGATAGGTAATGTACACTCATCAGCAGATAAATGGCTGCGCCAGTCATGATTTTGAGATATAGTTGTATTGATATGTAGTGAATTCCCTCCTGTACAAAACTCCTTTAGGTTGCCAATTGACAGAAATGTTCCTAGAAAGTCAAGTCCAGGTTTGTGGATAATGGTATGTGCTTGTGTTATGCTGGGCATGAAGGAAAGGGTTAATGTAATGCTGGCTTTAGGAATCTGAAGACTTGATTTATGAGGCTGGTTCCCTTGTTCTGTCCCTGGAAGTAAAAGAGTGATTGTTCCCAGGCTGCCACTGCTCGTTTTTGTAAAATGAGGACGAAGAGCCATTTTTCTGCCTTCCGAAGGACCACCATGATGTTCACACAAAATGGCACTTGCCTGATGTGTGGGATCACCACTCACTCACAGCTGTTGGGTTAAAAATCTGGCTGGACATGTTATGTGGGATGATCACTCTCTCACTGCTGCTGGGTTAAAGATCTGGCTGGACATGTTCTGTGGGACACTCACTCTCTCACTGCTGTTGGGTTAAAGATCTGGCTGGACTTACTGTGTGGGATCATCTCTCTCTCACTGCCGCTGGGTTAAAGAACTTCTGGTTGGGATCATTTGTGTCTCACAGCAGTCCTTCAATGATGTAAGAAATTGAAGATTATAGCTTCTGGATTTCAATGTTGTCCAGTTCTGGTATAGTTGTGTTCCGTTTGAAAATGCATGTCTACCAGCACCCGTACGGAATTATAATACCATTGTATGTCTTATATTATAAGTGAAATTAGCATCCTTTGATATGCTGGCTCATGTGGAGATGATACAGTTAAAATGAAGGTTATATAGTTTCTGCATCTAAATGCGTAATCTCTCAAAGTATGTGTCTGTATTTCATAGACTCAGACTTTGATGGAGCTTCATTTTTAGTGGCATTTTAATTATACTGTTTAGCTGCTAAATAAGAAAATATGAGTCTTTGAAGCTTCCTTTAGCTGTGATCTAGGCCTTGGTATAGGATTAAGGTTATTCTATGACTAAAGGTTTGGAGACATTATATAATGCAAGTTTTTTCACATAAGTCTTGCTCATTTGAGTCAGTTATTTCTCCCAAGTGTTTTTGTAGCCTTACATATCATTGGTTGTTTGTGGATCGGCCTTGCTTTTCACCCTGTGTGTTCAGGTGAAATCGGAGGCCTCCTTCGCCATGTCTGTTTGCGGCCTCTGCATTATTAAATAACTGCAGGATTGTGCTTGAAATAGCAGCAGAATCCCGGGGGTAAAATATTCATGCTAAGCATCTCTATAGTAATTAGTTGTCCAGCATCACTCTGCACAATGGACCCTTCTTGTATCATTAAAAAAAATGAAACAATGTCTATTTGCTTTGAACTTTGTTCAAGTGACAGTGTGAATTCACTCAGCCGGTATTTTTGAAAGATCCTTGAAAATGTAAGGTTGGCAGTTGCTCTGTATCTGCAGTGGACTTTTAGGGAGGCAAGATGGATGTGATCATGTATCCCATCAGCCTCTGTGAGCCATTTTTACTGGAAATGCTTCTCACTCTGCGAGTGCATGGTCAAAGGCAAAGTGTTATGTCCCTCTCTTGCCATTCCTTCAGTTGGATGAATGTGAGTGAAACTTGCAGTTTGGACTCTAATGAGGAGGGAAGTTCCAAACGGGTTCTTTTTTCATAAAGATTACAGCTTCTTTTTAGGCTTAGGGCTTTCTTTTCTGCCCTGTTAACCGTGGAAAGCACTCAGGACTCAGCCTTCCTCTCTGAGTGACATGCCCTGCTGTCCCCGTGTGCTGAGCCCTGCCCTCCACCCCATCGGTCCCCCAGGGGTCACCGCTGACCACACCAAATAAATACGCCAGATGTTCCTCATATACAGGGGGGTCAAAGTTCAACAAACATATGCTTGTAAAAGAACACAAACATTTCCCTCATTAGGACCACTTTTTCTTATTTCATTAAATCGCACTGTTGTGTACGTATGCGCACAAATTATCTTTGAAGTTACTGCAAGCGGTAATTACGGGGTCTAGGCATGAGACTTTAGAAAAAAAATGAACCATGTACACTGGAATTTCACAGATATGACCGTGACTCTGTCTCAGGGGAAATAAACTGGGGTATGGAGTGTTGGCAGGTAGCCAACTGCTTTTGCTCTGGTTTAACATGGTGGAATAACTAGTTTTGAGGTTTTACCTGTACGTGTGTCTGCTCCACGTTCACAGTATGAGTATGGTGCCAATGAGATGTTGCCATAGCGATAAAATGGACCATGACAGCTACCGTCCCATCGACTGATGCTAAGCTTCGTCCTAGGAACCCTGATTTTTATCAAAAATGTAAAAATTGAACACGTCTCTGCTACTTTAAAAACAAGGGTAGGGAAAGCTTAACATTTTTACATTTATTGAAATAAGCCTTGAAAATAGACCTTGAACATTTACCGTTTTGAGCTTGAAAAACCTTTGTCCTCAGATTAGTTTCACAGGTTGTAAAGTTGGTGTGTTTTGAAGTGATTAAAAGCTGAGAAAAAATGGGTGAGTCTGGCATTCTTGTTGTTGAGGTGTGGTTGGGGAATTAATGGGTGACTTTTTGGTGTACTGTTGAACTTTGGGGTGATAAAATTAATCCAGAATTTTCGTTTATGAGTCTGGTGTGTGTGTTTCTGCATGCATGCTTGTGTGTGTTTTTTGAGTGTTTGTGTGTATACTTGATATGCTTGTGTGTGTGTACTTGTGTGTGTGTTTACTGTTTCTTGACTAAGTATGCTTTTATTAGACCACATAGGAAGAGAGGCCACATCCTCCATTGATAAGTTTGACCCCCTTTCACGAACACGGCAGTTCTGTGCCATCTCTACATCCTTTTCCCCTGCTCAGGAAGCTGGCTCCCTTCACCCAAACTGCACTTCCCCCTACCCCCTAACCCTTAACCCCTAACCCTAACTGCGCTAGGTGGAGTTTACTGACAGTCATAGAAAAGCACTTAACTCACAACCAACAGCTAAATCCACTGCCTATTCCTGTACATGAGTACCACTTTGGGGATCATTGATTTATTTTTACTTGTGTGCGCCTTATTTTTGGCGGATTCGTTTTTCTCTTTAAAGTATTCGGGTGTAACCCTACAATCATTTAGTGCAGTTTGCCTTCATGCTCCTGATGGAATTCTGTTTTTACTCTTGTCATACACTTTCCCTTCATTCGATGTATTTGGATGTAAACGCATTAAGTAACTTAAGCACTTGTTAGTGGAGCATCTTAGCCACACTAGCAGCTTGTCTTGTTTGGGATTGTGGGAATGCTTAGGGTTACGTTTACGTGCTGCGTCCGGATCAGCTGCTCCAAACACATTAGGAATGGCCCAACTTCACAGATCGATTTGTGTGAAACGGAAACCCAGGATTCTTGCATTTTCTCTCTGTTAGGAGGGAGGGAGGGAAGAAGCAAGAATTCTGAGGAGGGGGGCGGGCATACATGGCAATCAGTGGGAGATTAGGTGTATGGTGGGGGCACACACATGCATGGCTGTCAGTGGAAGATTAGGTGTGGGGGGTGGGGGGGACACATACCTGCCAGTCAGTGGGAGATTATGTGTGTGGGGGGGTGCACACACATACATGGCAGTTTGTTGGAGATTAAGGATTTAATACTCATGGGAACAGTGCCTTCTGGGCTGTCTTTGACTTACAAGACGGGAGTTTGCTTTATCTTTATAAGCTACAAGGTTCTTAAAGGTTAGGATATCCTGTTGAGGTTTGTCTGCGATTAATTCAGAAGGTAGCCTATTTCATTGCTTGTCTGAATAAATAAGTGTGTTTTTGGGGAAAAAGTCCTCTCACTCAATATTGGGTATGATATGAGGTTGTGTTGTGAGCCAGTTGTGTTTGTGAAAACAAATTTTAAGAGACAAATGTTCGGAAGGGCCTCGGTCTCTCCCCACCATTTGTCTGGCAGGTGTTTTCTTTCGTCTGCATTCCCTCCATCAACCCCCCCCCCCTATTGTAAGCAGGAAAGCAGCTTTTCTTTAGGTGGTAATTTGATGCGGTCCTGGTTTTACCTGTGGTATGCTAAATCGTGCAGTGCCCTTTCTTTTTAAACAATTTTCACTTAATTTGGTGCTTTGTGCACTTGGCTGGGTGAATTCCTGGTATTTCTCTATGTGTACAATGGGTCTAGCTCTGTCTACCTCCTCTTTTCCCTTAAAATGCAATCTCTTGGGTCTGTCATCTCTTCCTGATATTAGTGTGTGTGTGTGTGTGTGTGGGTCCACTTCACTTCACCTTTATCAGTGTTGGTACTTCAGCTCCAACATTGAAGCTGCCCCGAGTTTCTCACTCAGCCAAATGGAATTGCATGTTTCTATAACTGTATGAAGGAATAGCTGGTGGCACGCCACAGGAAATGGCAAAATAAATGCTCTGTTTTTCACAGGAAACTGTGTTGGTCTGTAATCCTGCAACGTTCCCAGCCATGGAAGCTGGGTTACAGTGTCATAATGTGATATTGCCAGCTGTGAAAGCTGTGTTGGTGTGTAATAATGTGACATTCCCATCCCTGAAAACTGTGTTAGTATGTAATCCTGTGGCATTCCCAGCCGTGAAAGCTGTGTTGGTGTGTAATCCTGTGGCATTCCCAGCTGTGAAAGCTGTGTTGCTGTGTAATCCTGTGACATTCCCAGCTGTGAAAGCTGTGTTGGTGTGTAATCCCTGACATTCCCAATTAGCTTGTTGGTGTGATCCGTAATTCAGCTATGAAAGCGTGTTGGGTGTATCCACGCATTCCCAGTGTGAAAGCTGTGTTGGAGTTAATCTGACATTCAGCGTGAAAGCGTGTTGGTGTGTACCTGCGACATTCCCACTTTGGCTCCACCTTGAAAGGGAGGTCTAGCGGACAGATCTTTGAAAGATTAACTCTTGAGGTGAGATGTTCAGTCTGCCTGGCCCCTCACAATCACTCTGGTCCACCACAATGGACGGACTCTTAAACTCTCAGTGCTCAGTGATGCCGTGGCCTGCTCACCAGCTGCTGCAGAAGAGACCCTCCAAGCAGGCTTCAGCAGCCTAGAGTGGCTTTGTGGCATGTCGGGCACCATAGACGTTTCTTTCCATCGGTCACTCTCACACTGCTTAGGTGGAAGCTGCAGAGAATGCGATTTGTACAGAGCTGATGTGTGTTCTTGCCGATAAGATTCTGCAGCTTTGGGTTTTCTGAAAGGCAGGGAGGTGTACTGGAAAAGCGAAGGAGGGGATAAGCAGGTGCAGGAGATAAGAAATACGAGAAAATGTGGGCCCAGAGAACAGGCTGTGCTGGCACACGGAGGGTGCGTGCGTGTGTGTGTGATTAGAAGGGGGATTAGAGATTGTAATTATGATCAGATAAAAGGTAATGAATTATCGGTATTGGTATTTATAACACTGCATTCAAAATCATTTTGCTGAAAACATTGGGTTTTTTTTCTCATTTATTTTGTAAATGAATAAGTCAAATTTCCTGTACACCCCAAGGGCTCAAAATATTTAATTACAGTGTTTACTGTTAATACAACAACAAAAAAAAAACAGGATTGTGTAGTTTATGTGGATTAGGTTAGGGTTAATGTGAGTTTCAATGCGCAGACACTCAGGTTTATGGGAGTTTGAATACGCACACTCAGGTGTGTGGGGGGTTGGATACGCACACTCAGGTGTTTGGGGGGTTGGATACGCACACTCAGGTAAATGGTAAATGGTAAATGGACTGCATTTATATAGCGCTTTTATCCAAAGCGCTTTACAATTGATGCCTCTCATTCGCCAGAGCAGTTAGAGGTTAGGGGTTAGGTGTCTTGCTCAAGGACACTTCGACACGCCCAGGGCGGGGTTTGAACCGGCAACCCTCCGACTGCCAGACAATCGGTCTTACCTCCTGAGCTATGTCGCCCCGCCCCGTCAGGTGTTTGGGGGGTTGTATACGCACACTCAGGTGTGGGAGGAGATTTGGATACGCACACTCAGGTGTGGGGGGGTTGGATACGCACACTCAGGTGTGTGGGGGGTTGGATACGCACACTCAAGTGTTTGGGGGGTTGGATATGCACACTCAGGTGTGTGGGGGTTTGGATACGTGCAGTCAGGTGTGTGAGGGTTTGGATATGAACACTCAGATGTGTGGGATCACCAGTGTGTTTATTAATATGATGATAAACTGCTGTACTGGAGGGGAGGGAACCCTGCAACCCCGTGCTGCCCCCACAGCCAGACTGTGAGAGCACAACGGGCAGCGTGTTCCGGTTAAATGCTTTTGCGGGTTGGGAGTCCGTGGAAACTGTAGCCTGTAGGAAAAGTTCTGAGAATGTTCATGCTAGAGGCTAACATTGTACACAGTAAACTAACTTGTACACAACACTCACAAACATACGGCCAACCGGTATACAACACACACAAACATGCTGTGAACTGAAGTCAGTTCTCTGCTCTCTTGTTATGTGATGTCTTACAGTAGACTATTCTGTTTGGCTAATAATTACCTGCAATAACTTGGGCAGAGGTCCAGCGAATCACAGTGTGGTGTTCAGGCGCGCTGTATTACTGGGCAGCCAGGTGTGATCATTAAAGCAGGTCTCACATAGGGTGGGGTGTACAACCAGGTATGTGGATCTGAGGTTTGTTGGCTTTTCTGATGGTGAAAGGAATTAAAGGTACACTACATGGCCAAAAGTATGTGGACATCTGACATCCAACATCTCATGCAAGATTATGGGCATTAATATGGAGTTGGTCCACCCTTTAGCTGCTATAACAACCTCCACTTTTCTGAGAAGGCTTTATACTAGATGTTGGAGTGCTGCTGCAGAAGAGCATAAGTAAGGTCAGGCACTGATTGGGCGATTAGGCCTGGCTCACAGTTGGCTTTCCAGTTGATCCCAAAGGTGATCTATGGGGTTGAGGTCAGGGCTCTGTGCAGGTCAGTCAAGTTCTTCCACACTGTTCTCAACAAAATAATTTCTATATGGACCTTGCTGTGTGCCCGGGGAGTTGTCATGTTGAAACAGGAAAGGGCCTTCCTCAAACTGTTGGGGAAGCACCGAATAGTCTAGAATGTGATTGTATGCTGTAACATTAAGATTAGCCTTCATTGGAACCAAGGGGCCTAGCCCAAACCATGTAAAACGGCCACAGACTAAGGGGTGTTCAGATACCTTTGGTCATATAGTGTAAGAAGTTAAGGACAGCAGTAAAGGTAAGAAGTAAAGGTAGCTTGGTTTGGGATGTGTCCGGAGCAGCTGTGTGCTCTGACACAGCTCTCAGTGAGAGTGTGATTTCTGCTGGTCTGTTCAGCATGGACTCCCTGAATCAGCCTAGTGTTTGTGCCAAGGCATCCCATAATGCAATCAAACTCTGCAAATGTGATTCCTGTGACTGTAAGGGATCACATCAGTCAGTGAGTAGAGAGACTCTTTAGCAGAGTGCTTGATGTAGATGTCTGCCTGTCATAATTCAGTTGGGGTTTTAAAAGCCCTGGAGTATGATTTCAGTTATACAACTCATTCATCCTGCAGTGTAGCTAACAGTAGGGTGCAGTGTCATTATTAGCTAAAGCAATGTAATTCATGGACTGGGGCCTGTAGTTGACTGTAGGGTGCAGTGTCATTATTAGCTAAAGCATTGGACTCTGTCTGCTGGGGCATGTAGCTGACTGTAGCGTATGGTGTCATTATTAGCTAAAGCATTGGACTCCATTTGCTGGGGCCTGTAGCTGAGGCCCTTTTCTCAGCATGCAGGCATCTGCCCCACCCAGTCAGTCCTGCCCTTGCCTGGGCTTACAGCCATAGCAGGGAACACCGGCCAGCTCCGCTCTCTCTTTCTCAGCTCCATTTTAGGAGTTCTGCTCCCTCCCAGATTGAAAAAAGGACATTAATAATGGTTTTAAAAAAACCTTGATTTCTCCAGCCATCTCCAGATTTGTTTTAGTGCATCCAGACTCCCCCTCAGCCGGACTGGGGCAGGGCTCAGTGTGGTGTAGCGCAATCACAGCGTAACCCTGAGGAGGACACTGCGTTTATGTGAGGCTGTATTTTAAGGTCTTGCATTAGACTGCTCGCCCAAGCGATGCTCCCAAGTTAATGGAACCACATTAATGTCTCACCTTAACCTCAAAGGGCGGAGTCAACACACAAGTACCACCATTTTAAGAAAAACATTCACTCTCAGAACTAAGAGATGATTTTGTATGTGTGCTATAACCACACTAATTGTTTATGCGTTTCACATTATGGGTAACATTATTATACCGTATTCCCACTGGGAGAGAGCACAGTCCCTGGCTCCCTACTCTTACACTTTACTCACAGTTTGCTTACACAGCTGCTAATCCCATAAACCCCGGTTTCTGTCTCTCTTGTCACCTGACCATCTGACACCCGCTCTATGTAAATATGTAAGTTGATCTGCAGGTTTTTCACGGGTCACATGATTTCTGTTTCTGGTTTTTAACGGTAATCTGAGTAGATAACCACTAATTCTGGGTCCCCCTCATAAAATATATTTTAAGGGTGAAGGGTGAATGAGATATTGATTAGTATGAGTATTAATGAGGTACTGAATTAGTATGAGAGTTAATGAGATGCTAAAATGGTACAGAAAGTGAAGAGGCTGGGATCAATTAGTTTCATTGGTAGTATTTCACATTATTTGTAAATAATTTCAATTTCAATTGGGCACCATATCTCTCACCTTGAGTTGCTGTGGTTGAGTTGATGTGTCTGAGGGGGTAAAATCTTGATATATTGTGATAGTCCTCATTGCATAGTAATTTGTTTGTCTTTCAAAGGCACACTTCCATGGGCACACTTACTGTGCCATTAATATCCATAAATTAAATGCTGCACTGAACTTCCTCATGGGATGGATACAGAAATTTTGATATGAGATGGCTCTTGATATGGCTGTTTAAAGCACTCATGGAGTCACTCCCCCACTTCCCCCCCCCCATCCCTGTTTAGTTGAGTGTTCTGCATGGCGCCCCCATCAGCAGCGCTGTGGCCTTGCGCACTTCGTCTCGCCACCAGTCCCCCCCTGCCCCGCTTCAGGTGTTACCATGGCACCCGAGGGGCGGTGGTGCTCGCATTGTATGTAACAAAGAGCCCGAATGTCGGACGCGCTTCCTCGTGTTACAGGGATCCAAAGAGCCATTTCCCCCAGGAGAGAGGCCAGTTACAAGAGTGATCCCCAAATAGAGTCACGCCTGCTAATGTTTGAGAGAACAGGAGCCCCAATCTACACCCCCTTTCATTTGCCCCAGGCCTCCTTGTCCCGTTCTTCCAGTACACAAACATACTCTGGAAGAACTTTTGAAATGCAAATAATGAGGTCTTTTGTCTGCCTGAATCCCATTGGTCCAGTGAACATTGTGAGCAGTAGCTCTTGGTCCGACTATAAGTCGAAAATGTTTTGTTTGACACACCATACTTGGCTCACTTACCAAAATGGCCATATTTAAATACTTTTTGGTGATTCAGAAATGGGTAAATAATAACAAAATTTATCTGTACATTTAATGACGGACAGTTTAAATGTATCAACAGTACTGAAAAAGATGTTTTAAAGCATTGTGAGGATCAGTCATTGATCCTTGACAGCCAGAGTGATAAAGTTATTTTAATTTTTAGATCAGGTTCAAATAAGATTCAGTTGTCATTTCTAGACTTTTGTACTGCTGCTCTGTGCTGCTGCTGTGTGCCACTCTGTCCCACACTGTGTGCTGCTCAGTGCTGCTCTGTGTGCCACTCTGTCCCACTCTTTGTGCTGTTCTGTGCTGCTGCGCGATACTGCTCTATGTGCTGTTCTATGCTGCTGCTCGGTACTGCTCTATGTGCTGTTCTATGCTGCTCTGTACTGCTGCTCTGTGCTGCTCTGCACTAGGGTCCAGGGATGATTTTCAGTATGAAGCTCATATGAAATTTTCACTGTTTCCCAACAGACCTTATATTTAAAAAGTATTGTAAATGAACGCTATAATAGGATTTCCTGTCCAAACCTAACACAATCAGGGTTTCGTTAGCACAAGTCAGGAGCATTTTTTCCACATTGCTAGCTAGCCAACTAAGTAACCAACTTGTGCTTGCTTGCCGACAACCAGACTTTTCATAGTTTAAAGACTTTAATGTTTCTAAAAATACTGTCTTTTGGGAGTATCAGGAATAAATAGGTAATTTAAAAGCCATTGCCAATCAAACAATAGGTCTTGAGATTTTGTTGTCAATTCTCACACAGCTGATTTGAGCGAATACTTTAAAAGGAATACAAACCAACTTAATGCCAGTATAAACAAAGTTTGGATTTTACCTTAGCAACATCAGGATACAATTGGCTGAGTGACAATGATTGGCAGGTACTCAATATTATTCTTCTGTTCCTATGATCAGAATAAAACAATCATGTGTACTGTAATATACAACAAAGCGCAGCTTCATCATAGTGTATGATTGACAGAGCCAAATTATTTTATAGGTCACCAGGAGGGTCTGAATCAGGATATGATTTTGAGTCAAGTGTGTAAAATGTGTTTAAGTCTGCTTAAGACTTAATTTTCCAAGGCAGAATTCCCCCTGTATTGTCAAATGTTGCAAAACAGGTTTTTTTGGATTACATTTCTGGTAACTCTGGTAAAAAAAATGGAGGGGGAAAAACATAATTATTATAAGAATGATGAAGTGAATTGTTACTGGATCATGTAGCATTTTATTTCCAGTACACATGTGATCACATGCCATGGTTTGGCATGAAATATTGAATATATTCAATTATTTAGATATTTTCCATCAGTATATTGATATTGATAATTCTCAATATTGCTGGAGCCTGCTCTGTTCTGTGCCACTCTGTGTTTCCCACGGTTATGTCATGTTCCTGCAGCAGCATTGAGGTCAAGGTCCTCTTTTCCTCTTTTCTTTAAAAAAAAAAAAAAAAAAAAAAAAGGCACACAGACAATGAGGGGATTTGGACAGGACATCCTCTGAGCGCAGGAACAGTGGTGTTCTTTACCGTCCTGAGGCTGTCAGTCACTCACCAGCCCCACCCCCCTCTTGATCCTGTGTGAAAGTGCTCCCTCACAGCTGTTCCCGCAAAACGTGGCGCTGCATTGAGAAAAGGGGAAGAGCGCCATCTACTGGCACGGCTGAGGGTGGCATGCTTAAACGTCTTAGGAGCGTTGTCTGTTCTGTGTTGTGTGCTGTGAATGGATGATTTCAGCTGCACTCTGAGTGCCAGGGGTAAAGATTCCCTTCCCCAGCCTTCTGTCTGTTCACAGCACACACTTGGCTGAGTTACTGATGATGCTCACCAGGGTCTCACAGATAGTGCAGAGCAGTCAGCTGGTGATTCAATTTAAAGGCTTAAAGTAACATATGTGTGGACTACAGAACTAAACTTGTCCTCTTGACTGAGATAATGACGCTTGTGTGTGTGTGTGTTCCAGGTGACCTCTCTCCCATGCAGATGGCTCCCACCGTGCAGTCCCAGTTCATCCCTCTCTCTGAAGTGCTGTGCTCTGTCATATCCGACATGAACGCAGCGCAGGTCACCGTCAGCCAGGAGGCGCTGTTCAGCCACATGATGAAGGCTTACCCAGGTAACCTCCTCCCGCACCTGCGGATGGCGCAAAACTATTGTTTGTCCAGCAGTATCTGTCCTGTCATTTAGAAATTTTGTTTGTAAGAGCTGTGGGACCTCTGAGTGCCTCCATTGGTAAAGGTACCCAGCACAGGCTTAGGCTGGTGCTCAGTTACAGGCTCGGGCTCTCTTATGTCCTGAGGGGAACACAGCCTGGTAAACACAGCTACCCTCCTGCTGTTTTACATTGCATTGCATTAATTTAGCAGTGCTTCTTATCCAGAGAGACATTATACATTGGCTTACGTTACATTACATTACAGGCATTTAACAGACACTCTTATCCAGAGCAACTTGCATAGCGTCTGCATTTGTACACGGTAGACATTTATACAGCAGTGCATTGAGAAACTCCAAATTGGGCAAAAAGAGTCAAATTAAGTTACATGAAAGTAAAATTCCATTGCAGGTATGACCATTCCCACCCAGGATATCCTGTACAATGCTCTGGGCTCTCTGATAAAGGAGAGGAAGATCTACCACACAGGTGAGGGCTACTTCATCGTGACTCCACAGACCTACTTCATCACCAACAGCGTTGTCAAGGACAAGCACTGGTGGACCTCTGGTGAGAACGACCTCCCCTCCCCCCCGCCCATCACCTACCTGCTGAGCAGCGAGAGCTGTATGGACAGCACTGCCGACCCCCCCTCCGTGGCGCACTGCAAGTCCTGCAGCTGCTTTGCCCCGTCCGTCCTGGACCAGCACTCCGTCGCCGAGAGCACAGCCAAAAGCCTCCGGTGGCCCCGGGACCCCAAGCCCTCCATCCAGCATCAGTCCACCTCCACGGCCACCCACTACCAGCCCAGTGAGATGAGCAAGTCCACCACCAGCCGCAAGGACAAGGAGAAGCCGGGCCGCAAGTTTGGCCTCAGCTTCTTCCGCCGAAACGTGGGAAAGAAGGAGAAGCCCAAGAAGGAGTATGCCACGTACTCCGGACAGTTCCCCCCGGCGGAGTGGCCTGTTCGGGACGAGGAAGACCTGAACAACCTGCCTCGGGACCTGGAGCATGCCATCATCAGACGCATTAACCCCGAGCTGACTGTGGACAACCTGGTGCGCCACACGGTGTTGATGAAGAAGCTGGAGGACAAGGGTGGAGACAAGGGTGGAGACAAGGGGGTCGACCGGGGCGTGTCCACCGAGATCCTAACCTCCAAGCAGCGGCACCCGTCAGCCAAGGTCCCTGGCAAGAGGTCCTCCTCCAGGGCTGCCCGCAGCAAGAGGAAAACACGCTCCTCCAGGGAGAAGCAGAGGGAGAAGATGAAAGATTTAGGCTGCCCCGCTGACCCGGACCTGGACCACGTTCCTTCCCTGCTTGGATCTGAGGTGGCTGTGGATGAACCAGTCCCTCGGGCTTATGAACATTCTTCTCCTGTGGACACCAAAAATGTGTTTAAGAAACGAATTGACAACCCATTCCAGGGTAGGCCAGTGAGGAAGCCAGAAGAGAGCAGGCAGACGGGGGACAGCAGGGAGCACGCGGGGCACAGGTCAAAGTCCTGGGATCCATCCCAAACAAAGAAATCCACCAACAGGACTGGGAGACCAGTGACCACTATTGACAGGTCCTGCGAGGCACTGACATTAGACAGCCAACCAGTCAAAGAGCTTCTTGGAGACTACAGTTCTGGTTACCCGGAGACCAGCACTCTGAGAATAGAAGACAAAATGAAGAAACTGACAGAGTCTAAAGCAAGAGGCAGGGCTTTAGAGGATGATAATGGGAAGGGTACAAAGCATAAGGTTTCTCAGGATGGGAACGCGGGGGGTAGGTTACATCCTCGGCACCCCACAAAGCAGGCACCCCACAAGGACAGTGACCTTATGGCCCATCCGCTTCCACCCCAAATCACTCATCAGAGCAGTACAGCAGCCTCCCCATTTGGGCCAAATACCACCGCCCAACACAGACTTGGTCTGTCTGCCCAACAGCTAGATGGCAAGGGAGACGTGAAGCAGAGCCTCAGTCACTGTGGCTCACAGCAGCACACTCCACAGCCATTAAAGAGCGGTGGCCTGCGGGTAGACTCGGGACAAACAGAGAGCGACAGCTTCACAGATGAAGACCAGGCGCTCTACCAGCGGGCGGTGGAGGATGACGATGCTTGCAGCTCCCTCTATCTGAATGAGGACTCCATGAACGAGGGCAGCGATGTCAGCCAATCAGAAAGGATCCCCTATCAGCAGTCCTCTACTGAGGGGGACCGGGACTGTGCTTTTCTGGAGGAGGTTGGGGTGCACCAGGGGCCTGTATTAGGAACCAGTCAACAAGTGGACTGCAGGTGGCATGAGCTGGATTCCCGGCGGCACTCAGTCGTGTCCCAGGCTTATGGAGCTCCTGCACAGGCCCCCCAGGTTCCGCTGCTGCCTGGGGGAGAAGCAGAGCCCGACGGAGCGGTCCAGAGCTGCATCTTCGACCGCTGCCAGGGCAGCGAGGCGGACTCGGACACGGAGACGCTGCACAGATCTGCCGATGAAGCCGAGAGCCGGTCGTTCAGCTGGGGCTGCGGCCCACGGCCAGAGGAGCTGGAGCACCAGGGAGCCGCGGGCAGCCCTCGTCCCGCCGCCGCCAGTCAGGGCGCCCCTGCAGGAGCCGGCGCGGGGGAGGCGGTGGAGAACCACAGCAGCACGGGGGACAGCGGGATCGACTCTCCAAGGTGAGCGTAAGGGTCATAGTGTAATCGGGACATTTTAACCTGGGTTTGAGATTACAGTTCTTAAAGTTCATTTCCATCTAGGGCCTTATACAATCGGAAATCTTATCTAGAAATCAGATGTGGCTACTAAAGTGTACTCTACACTAAACTGCACCCTGTAGAAAACGGTTCCTCCACATTATAATGTGCAGATGAATCTGGCAGCTGTGCTGGCCTGTATGTTCAGTAATACAGTACTTGACAAGTGAGCTGAGCATTAGTCGCACAAAAGCTATGATTTAACACCTATTTAACATCTATTTGTCTATTCTGCAGGCCATGCCTAATGAAAATAAAGACTGCATGCATAAAAATTCAAGTTTGTCTCCTCACTATAAAAAATTTTAGAAGCAGAATTAAATGTAGGAATGTGACGTATTGCAAGCTGCATTTAAAAGTTTATTTTATAGTACTGTAAGCAGTTCCTACTTTATATTATGTGTTATTGTATTTAGCATTATTTCATGCTCCTTGTTTTGGTACCCATGTGAGGCACTAATCCTCCCAATCAGAACTATCGTATGAAATGCTTCAGTTCTTTCTGAAACTATTAATGGGCACTGTAATATTCAGGATTGCCTACTTATTTTAAGTGGTCATGTGAGTTACACACCATTCATGTTTCCCCCCCGCCCCTTACCCCACAGAACTCGAGTCAGCCTGACCTCCAGCAGCTCGGGGATTGTGGAAGGGCTGAAGCAGCGGATTTTCCTGCAGGACTTGGAGACGTTGCACTCCATGAGGCCCCAGAACTCTGTACTGCAGCTCGCGTCCACCATGAACGTATGAGCACTGCAGTTACTGTATATGACGTTCAGCGCTGGCTCTTCCAGTCTTATTGTATAAATGTAAATGTATACACAGTGTATAGAAGTTTAAACGGTTACCATGTCTCTGGTGCTCAGTATCCATACCCTATATTGTGTATTTGCAGACCTGTGCATGATGGATTGTTGGTGTAAAATAATATTTTTGTACTTTTCTGTCAGAGGGACTTTTATTTCTGAGGTCCCAAGGTTTTCTGTGAATTTACACTTTAGGGGTCTTAAAACCTAAAATGAGTTCAATATTTTATCAACACTTCATTTTCTGACTTTTCATGTTGACATTTGCCAGGAATTAAAATGTGACAAATGAGTCTAGAATTATCTCCTTGTCTTGGTCATTATTGGAGATTATTGGGATTATTGGCAGTTTCTTCAAATGAAAATTAAGTGTATAATGATCACAATGGGTCAATGGAACAACTTCCAAAGCCTTAGCTGGAACCCCCTTCCTGAAAACAAAATTTTTTTTTAAAAAAAGCAAGTGAGGTAAAAACAAATTCTTTTTTTAAAAACTTCCTGGTGGAAAGAAATTTTGGGAGGAATCCAGCCCTGTGTCCGTAATAAAATATAGGCTAAAATGGAAATTCATGGCTCTTTTTAAGCATCACTTAGACTCTTTGAGGTGACTATTTTGGTTCCCCTGTAGATGATGTCATCGACCACAGATAGTTCCGCTCTGCAGTTCCCATACTGTGCAGTGTCTGCTAAGCAGGCTTATTTCATATTAGACCGTCTGTCCAAGATCGTTTCCCGCAGGTTTCTCATGGTGTCATGTTTTTTTCATTTGTCATGTTTCAGATGAGGACATAAATGCCCATACAGACATGATTACAAGCACTCTGTAAGAAAGAAAATCATGCAGATATTCTTTTTAAAAAAATCTGCTACAGGCAGGGTGCTTGTAATCATGACTGCATGGGCATTCATGTCCTCCTCTGTTTCGGCATTTGCAGGATCCGTGGGCTTCTGGAACAATGCAATCAAGGGCTTGTGATCATTCCCTCTGCTGATTGCTTGTCGTGACACAAACTGAACTCTCATATGCGTATGTAATGCTGAGCAGCTCTTTGTCTGTGTGTGTCTCTGTGTCTGTCATTGAATGCGACGCCTATGCTGTTGGCTGCCAGTTATCATTGTATTTCTGCAGGAGAACTGCACTGTTTGAGCCTACTCTGTGATGCATCTGCTGATATCTTGATAGGCCTCACTGGGTAGTAAAACCTCAGAACTGTCTCCTCTGTGAGCAGTTTTAATGTAAGCTATAATGTAGGAGACCACATGTGCACACGCACACACATACACACACACACACACAATTGGCAATCCAACTTCTGGAACTCTGTAAGTGTGAACTTGATTACTGATGGTTAGCTAAATAGATAGCTAACCAAATTTTTTGTGCAGTGATGCAGCGATTTATGCAAATACTGTTAACATTACACCTATAAAGATGAGTCATGAGACTACTATACTGTAGTGTAGCTGGCTAGTTATTCCAGACTGTAGTGGATGTTTTAATTGCTGATCCAATGGCACAGACAACTTGTGCTTTTCTCCTGAAAAAGTACAACAGGGAGTATCTGGTTTCCAAATTAATGTTGGTAAAAAATTTTCTGACGTAGTCTCATGTGTTCAGCTGTCCCCACAGCAGATCAGGGATCAGCGCCCCCTAGTGGCCTGGAAATCAACTGCATTCCAACCAACCCCAGCCTCCCCTGCTTTCCCACAGCCTCTATAACACAGGTGTCAAACTGCAGTCCTGGAGGGCCTCAGTGTCTGCTGGTTTTCAGTGTTTTCGGCACCAGTGGTCCATTTAAGTCACTGATTGGCTAAGGAATCCGCACTCCTTGTTCCCATTGCCTTAAATGGCAGCTGGCTGAAAGGAAACCACCATTTAGTTTGACACCCCTGCTCTTTGAATTTCTAATTCTAGATCTGCTCTTAAGCACACTTCCTTGTTATTCCTTGTCTAATGGTAGTCTTAGTAATGTGATTTATTCCACCAAATGTCGTTGCTGAATTTTAATTTGAGCATTAAATCAAATTTGACAATTTTTTTTTTTTCAAATAGGCCTATGTGCTGTTTTCCCCTGAGGTTTGATCTTGGCATAAATTGCAGTACTAGGTCCCCAGATTAAACATCTTTGCAGGAACCCTAACCCTGAGTAAAAAACCAGAGTATCTAGTAAATACTGCCTAGTCATTGTAGGTTGCATTTACATTATCAGGACATTTGTGCTTGTAAAGGGGTCCCACTGCTACAAGAATACTCCATGCACTGGTGTCTGGTGACACACTTATATGCACGTATTTTAACCTCAATGGACACAATAGATGGCCATAATAATAATAATAATAATAAATTAATAATAATAAATACATTTTATGAACGTAGTTCTGGAATTCCTTATATTTGTCCACTTCTGTTTTTAAACCAAACAGCTGAAATAAGAGCACAATTCAAATGTGTTTAAAATGATACCTTGCACCATCATAAAATGTGATGGATTTTCATTGAATGCCAATGTTTTGTGCAAGCAAGTATATAATTTTGGTTGCATAGTTGTAATGTAGGTAGCTATCATACCTTACATTCTAGATTAGAATATCACATTTTGACATCACAAAGGGGAGAGCTTGTGTGGAATCCTGGTAGCAGTACAATCTTACACAAGTATTGTGATGTCATAAGCATAACTTCTCTAAGCTTCTTCTTCTAAGCTATAAGAGTAACACATTTTCATCGTCATCAGATGGAATTTTCCTGACTCCCACCCACGAAGACAGGGCAAGCTGACATTCTTGAGCAATCGGTTCCTGGAGGTGAGCTCTAAATCCACTAGGGAGCCGTGATGGGGAAGAAGCTGTCCCTGCTGTTTTTAAAGGAGGGGACGAGCCCAGTGCTGCAGGAGAGGCAGCAGGCCGCCATGGCGCCGCTGTGGCAGGGTTTGCTGGGAGGCAACAGGAGACTGCTGCAGATCCTGACTGAAATCCAGCTGCTGGACAGCCTGAAGGAGCAGGAGCTGACGCAGGCGAGGATGGAGGTGGCGGTGCTGCGGCGGCGTCTGTCCGAGGTGCTGCAGAGCGCCGGGCGCTGCAGGAGCATGGTCGAGTCGCTGGAGCAGTGCGTGCTCCGCAAGCACCGCGAGGAGCCCGCCGCGGAAGGCCGCCGAGCGAGAAGAGGCGCGCGCGTCGCCGCGCCGACCGAGGAGCTGGAGGACAAGCGGGCGCAGGGCAGGGTGGAGCAGGAGCGGGCGCAGGGCAGGGTGGAGCAGGAGCGGCTGGAGCGGCTGGCCGAGGAGCCCCTGGACAGCGAGCAGCAGCACGGAGAGCTGGAGCAGTGCTGGAGGAGCCGCAAGGAGGAGAATGCACGCTTGCGGCAGAGGGTGGAGGAGGTGGTGGAGGAACAGGAGGTGAGACGGCGAGCACTGACCCAGCTGATGGAGGCGAAGGCCAAGGAGAAGGAGAGGGAGCAGAGGTGCAAGGAGGAGAACAGGGCTCTCTGTGAGAGGCTGGAGGAGGCCCTGACGGTGCAGGCCTCACAGCAGAGGAGGTGCGTGCAGGAGCTGCGGGAGACAGAGAAGCATGTGGAGAGGGAGGTGATCTTGGACAAGCTGCAGTCCTGCAGCCTGCTGATGCTGGAGGGTCAGCTGCAGCTGATGGAGGCGCATGTGGAGGCCAGAGAGTGGAGAAGTGAGGAGCGGCCTGGCAGGGGGGTATCGGAGGAGGCCTGGGGGTGACTGGTGGAGACGGAGTGCCACACGCTGTCCAGGCTGCAGCTGGAGACGGAGGAGGTGCATGAGATGGAGGAGGAGGTGCCATGCCAGGTGGAGGAGGGAGTTGGGCTGCTCTGCTCAGGGTGGTGGAGGTGTGCTCACAGGCCCGGGTGAAGAAGATCAGGCCCTAGATGAGGCCGGGTGAGTGAGCGAAGAGACGCACAAGGAGAACATCAGGGTGCGGGGGAGGGGGCGAAGTACGGAGCAGGCGTGGACACGGGCCTACGAGAGAAGGAGCTGCAGGAGCAGAGCGGCTAACAGCAGGCTGCTCCTGCAGGGGAGAACAACGAGCGTAGACCAGCGAAGGAGCAGCCAGAGGACCCAGCACACAAATGCCCCCACCTGGCACGCAAACCCCACGGCTCATTTATTCTTTGTAAACCAGCTTCTAACTACGCTGGAGGTGCACCGCTGTCTCTGCTCCCACCTTAGTCACACCTTCGTACAGGTGGGAGCAGAGTGGTGCACCTGTACGAAGGTGTGCCTAAGGGGCATTCATACAGACGTGCTACTGTCTCTCCTCACACCTTAGGCATACCTCCGTTCGCCAGTTCAGTTCAGGCCAATGTTGGTCATTTCATGACTAGGCACTGTAGTGAAATAGTTTGTTTAAGAAAAATAAATTACTGGTGGGTGTGGTGGAGTTTCCTTGCTCTGCTTTCTCTTCCGTGCAAATACCAGTGAAGGCAATTTTGTCATGTCTTTGTACATGTCTGGGAGATGCAGTTGCCACGTGGACATTTATGGCACCTCAACATCAAAAAACAAACAAAAAAAAAAAAAACTCCTTAACGCAAATTATGCTGTCAAGACTAGAGGAAGATGTCATTCCAGCCATAAGGTTTTATTTTCAAATTTGTGTTGTTTTGATGTGGATTTTAAAAAAATATTTTCATTGTGTATTATGCCTGTTTATTAAGGCAGCCAAAATGGGGTAGTGAAGTATCACTTGACTTGTGCGACGGTTTCGTTGTTTAGTTTGGGTATTTCCCATCTATATACAAGCCTAAAATAATGCTTTGTGGTTTGTCCATATTTTTTATTGTTTAAAATTGTTAAGATTTTGAAATACTTTTTGAGTTCATCCACTTCAGCTGTTTCATTGACGCTCCTGAGATGCTCCGCAGTCTGCTGGTCCTTCTCAGTCACCCAGACCCGTGAGAAAGCCGAGGTAGCAGAACATTTATGCCTCATCAATATCAAGCTCATTAAAAACGGTGAGCAACACACTAAAACTACTTTCCTTCCATCAAAACAAATCGAAATACTATCAAAGCGGTGTCTGTCACAGCGATACCTCGATATACTACAATTCAGAATCATGAAATGCTTGGTATAAAATGCTTGATATAAAGTTAACCTCAAAGGGTGACTTGTAAGAGAATTGACCCAAAGCCGTAGGTGCAAAGCATCATGAACCCTATGAAGAGTAGGTTTTGATTGTTAGGAATTAGAATTAGAATTATGCGTCACATGTTCTAGAACTTCATTGCTTTCAATTACCAGTAGTGATTGTTGCATCAGCATTAGATGTTATTACATTAATATTCCGTTAAGAACATTCTAATCATGTATTTGTGATCTTACACCTTAAAGGGTTAAGTTACACTGTAAGATGTGTATCAAAAACACATTTAATTGCAGCTGTTTCAGACCAAACCCTGGAAGGCTCAAAACATGTTATCTGTACTCTGATTTATGTATTCACACGCATCTGCATATCTCTTTTTTTTGTTCGTTTTTTCTTTAGTGCACATGCATTGGTCTGTTATAATATTACGCACCTTATGACTAAGTGCTACAAATAATCCAGGCTGCTTTCTAATATAAAAGGCAAGCATGAAATCTAACATTTCACAAACAAAAGCAAAGATAGCTGCTCACTGAAAAGAAGATGAAGGAAAGCATGTAGGAAAGTGACAGTTCCAATGAGATCCTAATTACAGCTACTTTGATTACTGGTGAAGGTCTATGTAAGTAATTTTTAAAAGTACCTTATTGTTTTTTCTAAACTGGCACAGACAACTTTTATTTATGCAGTCATAAAAGCACCCTTCTCTTGTAACATGATGTCAAAACTGTTAAAGATTGATAGTCCTGTTTCTATGACGAAATTCAAAGATTTAGTTCAAAACAGTGTAACGGTATGTGTATGTTTCTAACAACCAAAGTCTCTTTTTTTTAAAAATTGGCTTGAAAAAGTGGACTTACTGTTCTCCCTCGTGTTTCTTCTTCTTCTTATTCCACATCAATTTGAGCACCCTGGCACATTGTCTACCATTGTGACCAAAATAAGGTCCTATGTGTGATGCGTGGGGGTGTGCCAACCTCGCTGTAGTCAATTATTTCGTCATATCCACTATTTGTATCACCACAGTCAATACTTTGACTTCCATTCAAAATCCAATCTGCAAAAATACACCAAGGGGTGCTGCTATTATGAGGTGAAAAAGACTTTTTTCCGGGTTAGAAAAGGAATAGGCAGCATTCATTTTTGCGGTGAACTTTCCCTTTTAAATACTGACTAAATCCTAAGGCTGTGGTACTTATGGAACGATGAAAAACATGGAAAAGCGGGAATTATAACAAACTGCGAAAACTGGGAATACTGCAGCTGTCAGGTGATAGTAGGTGAGGCTTGGGATTCACCCAAAGGAAGTGGTTCAGCAATAATTTACACAGGAGCAAAATAAAGAAATCAAGTGTATATGTACACAGTGGGTAGACTAGAAAATAATATCACCTATAATTATTTATCGGTTTTTGAAACCGATTTAAGCCAATTTGACGTCAGCACAGTACACATTACACTTTAGTGCTAAAAGCTTTCAGGGACCTCAAAGAGCCAAGATGGCTGTTCTTGGTGGGAAAAATGCTCCATCTGTTGGCAACGGAATTACTGCAGTAAAGGCTGTCAGTTTTCTTTAAGACCAGCTCGACTCGCACACCCAGAAAACAGAACAGCCATTTCAAGGTTGACTGGTACATCCAATCACACACTTTCTCTTTTTTTCTGACAGGATGGGTCTAGGCACCTTTTAAAGGCAAATATACATAGAGTATAGATCTTTGAGAAAGGCAGGCATAATCTGAGTTCCAGTTGAAAGAGCATAGTGGGGTGGGGTGGGGTTGGGGGGGGGGGGCATCACTGTGGGGGATCTGCTGCCCACAAACTCAAGCAAACAAAGAGCTCTTTAATTTGGACAGCGTGAGGAAAACCCTGGTGTGGACTTGCAACTGGACTGGGCTGAAAACAAGCAATCGTTTCACAGTCTTTGTGCTGATTCTTTTAGCCACTGGACTAAAAAGGGATTCTTCTGTGTGAACTTGCACATATGCTGTCATTATTTCATCCCTTTAGACAGTCATGTGAAAGGATGAAGCTGTGACTGTGACAGCTCCCTAAAATGAAATCCTTGCTTTCTCAGTGTCCAAAAGGCTGTGACCCTGTTCCTGGGCATGTCAACCAGATATAGCCAGTCACCGCCTTTGCACCACAAACTGCTTCCACAGTCTACTCTATAGTTCTATGTAGGCCTATGGACAACAGCAGAATGGCTAACAATTAACTACTATTTTGGTCCCAGGTTCATATATGAACAAAAGCTGGAAATATCTGTTAGCAACACATCAATTACAGAAGAGCTTAGAGCATGCATACATATGTATATAGGCCTGGACCATTCTACCCTACCCATCCTGGCTTTACATTTACCGACAGTAAGTGTGTCCAGCACAGCGCTAAGTCTGGCCCAGAATGCTCCACAGTTTCCTTCCTGCTACATGGGCCGTTGCAAGCGGTCTCACACGTAGGCAGTCCACACATTAACAGCTCGTAATACTGCTTCAGCGCTACAGCCCATCCTGCTGTTGTGCACACAAGCTCCTGGGATTCATTGTCCTAATCTGCTCCCATTGGCTGCCTGACCGGCAGGCCGGCCTTGGTCTGCTGGACATGCAAACATCGCCAGGTTGTGCTGCATACGCTGCAGCAGTGCTTGGTCTTGGACTTGCAAATCGTGCCTCTGGAGTCAGTGCAGTGCTGCATGCAGTCACGCATTAGCCATGTAAGCTCTGTCATTTATGCGCTTCTGCATATGGTGCAGCGGGGGACTTGTAGCCCCTGTGTAATTCCCTATGTGGGTAAAACTAATGCATCATTTGGATGTGGCCAAAATTCCACAATCAGCTACTCTCATTCAGCCTCATTAGGTAGCAAGACAAGCAGACCATCTGTAGTAGAATTGAGTGGCACAATTTTGTCAGCACTCTTACTCAACACAAATAATTATGGTTTAAACCATAAGTACCAATCTGCACAAATCTGGATTGAGCCCACATGCAATTACGATGTCTTCTTTGATATATGTGATGCTGATTATGCTGTGAAATTAACCTAATATGCATTCATTGCATGTGCTGTCTTTAAACATGTACATTTGCTTTTCTTCAGCTGTATTAAGTCATGCTGAAGGTGTGGTACAGTAATGCCATTTTTAATGTTTCCCAGGTAGGTAAAATTGATTCATCACTCCAGGTTTCATTTCTGTGGGCTGACAGTAGGGCCATGGTTCTTACTGTAGAGATGGGGCTGATTATATAATCGGGTTTGTATGATAACTGTCCAGGGAGACTTTAAACATCTGAAAATTTTATTAGAAAATTTATATCAGAAAGAAAACAGGTCATTTATTTGTAAAAGGGTACAAATTGCAAATATTTGGTCATGTGCAGTGAGCAATCTAGCCTCATAATTATATGTTTGCAGGTTTGAATCCAAGGGGTAGCTGTTGTAAAACTGTGTGAGGTAGTTCAATTCAATTCAATTTGTTTTGTATAGTGCTTTTCACAGAAAATTGTCATAAAGACACTACAGAGAGCAAAAAGGAAATTGGAGAGAAATATTAATTTATTTAAAAGTTAACAAATTGCTTCAGTAAAAGTAATATAATAAACATAAGCTATTGGGTGAGTCTGCGAAAACAAAAAAACAAAAAAAAAACATAATAGCAGGATAATAACAGTTGCCTGGTATAACTTTTATATGGATACATTTACCTGTTTCTGAGAAACTGTTCTGCTGAATTCAGTGACCTTAGATATGTACAGCTTCGTGCAATATTAATTTGAAATGCTTTCAATACAAGATCTGCAACTATTTTTTATCTTTAAAAAAACCAAAAAACATAAAAATGATGTAAAAAACAAAACAAAACATTACAGCTTAATTTGAGATTCCCTGGATGTCTACTGTATGTGGTGCTACAAGGCACAATCCTGACTGCATACCTAACAGGGGTTGAAAAATATTTGTATTAGTGGCCATTTTTTTCTAAAGACCATTACACCCATTTTTAGGTTACTTCCATTCACACAAGCGGAGGTAATCCAATCCCCTCTTTTGTTCCAATTGTCTGATGAAACATCTGTTCAGTGTCAGGGATTATTTAAAATGAACAGGGTTGTATGCAAGTGTCTACGTGCAGAACACCGATCTTTGGATATAGCAATAGTTATTTCTCCTTTGCCATAGGGAACCAAATACATTTTTGTTCCGATTATAAAGTAAAAAAAAAACAAACAAAAAAAACACACAATGTCCATACAAATGCTTAAAAGTAATGAAAGTAATTCTTGAACGGCGTACACATATGATGGGTGGCAGTTAGTATTAAGAAAAATAAAATGAAGACTGAAGACTAAAATAAACGATCACATGGTTTTCACTCACATTTCGAGACATTACAAAACGTACGTGCTTCGGATGACAGTAGGCTAGATATTTATGAAAACAGTGCAAGTTAGGGATTGCTTGACGTTGGCTATTTTTACGTACATCCGCTGCTGATGGTGGCAGTAGCGAGTCGCCTAGCGGTAGGTTCGCATAAAGCATTTGCCTGAGCGATTCAGCGTTATTGGCGCCATCAGCCCAGTGGCGCCAGCGTTGCTGAGAGAGGAAGACGGAGGAGAAGCGGCGGGGTGAAAAGCTTAAGGAAGTCGAAGCGAAAAAATACAGTATTCGTCGATAAACGTACACAAACCGAAACAATTAAAGGCTATACGGGAAGGTAAATATACAGGTAGTGTATATAAATCGCCCCTCTGTTTATTACCGGTTTTGTGTGGTGGTTTAGCGAGCTAACATGGCTGGAAGATAGCCGTAGCCAGCCAGCTAGTATGGCTGTGTTTTAGTTCCCTCCCTCGCAGCACCCCTTGCATGAAGGTTTTTTTTGCGCTTGTGTAAAATCGTCGTTCGTTCGCATTGAATAACGAATAGGATCATGCCGAAGCGAGTATTTTTTTTGCAATGGAATACTTTGAAATCGTATTTTATAGAATCTTAACCCAGATCCGTACTGGGTTTTGTCAAAATGGCAGCTGGCTCGCTAACTAGCAGGTAGCGGGCTAGGTAGCTGCTAACTAGCTCGCTATTAGCTGGCTAGCGAATACTGGGCCCTGACGCCAGTATGGATAGAAATAAATTCCGCCGCAGTATAGCTAAATTCGATTCGGTAATTCGTGTTTAGGCCGCGTGGTAGCACCCAGCACCAATTTTAATAGCATTATAATTGCATAATGTTAAAACTAGTAATGGATCGGTTGCGTTTTACCCGCAGAAGTGTAGCATGGCGGCGGTGCAGGGAGGCGCATTGTTGCTGGTTATATAAGATGGTGCCGCCTTTCCCGGGCGTTTTATCGCCCTCCAAAGCTAAAGCTAAGCCCTAATCCCCGAGGCCGCCTCCACACATTGTGGACCAAACATCTGCTTAGTTGATCACGTAAAACATTTTCGTTGCCGTATTTCGAATATTACCGTGAACATTTAGTCTGTTTCTGAGCGGTACTTTTGTAGCTAAAATGCGCTTTGAAGGGCGGAAGTCTGCGGCGGCCATCTTAGGGTTGCTGCGAACCGCAGTGGCATAGCTAAGATGCCTGCTCCCTGAGGCCTGTAAATCCTGCTGTAAATCCCATGTCTCTAAGCCCCTGCTTTAGCAGCTCTTCATTCAAGCGCACTAGGTAACCGAGTTTCTTCCATGTAAAGCAGCTTTATACCGGTGTTCAGTAACTGAATGTGCAGCCTGTAAGATACTAGCTGCTAGTTAGCTGGCTAATCGCTAGCTAACTGGCTAATGGTAGCGACGTGTCGTTGTTCGTCACAAATGAAATTGTGTTTGTGGAAAAATGCATTTTTCATTAAAATTAAAACTATGTGTTTCACATCATCCAAATCACACAGTTCGACTTAGTTGGTGATTTAATGTTACATGTCAGGGTGGCTGTTTTAATTAGACAGCATTACCAGCCAAAAGCCCGCTTCTCGGTTGGCTAGAAACCTTATAATAGCTTGATGCGGTAGCCAGCTATCTGCTAGTTAGCGAGCTAGTTAGCGAGCTAATGTTGGCTTGGTTTAGCCAGCTTGCTTGACTGGCTAGCTACCGGTTTGGCGCCTGGACGAACCTGATACATGAAGAGAATTGCAGAAGTGATTCGTTGAATTTTGTTGCTTAACGAAATTAATTTAAGATGACTAAACGAAGTTGTTTATTTAAACATGGAAAATGCGAATATTTCAAACGGGCAACAGACGTAGCAAAGTTTCTTCAGCATCACTAATTTAAAAATAGCGGCACTTGTAACGTGTGCTGATGGTTGCACCCATACATGCCCATTATCAGAACCATATTCCACTGAGGGCGAGTTTATCTCTTTTACCGGTAGGTTAACTCAGTGTGTTTTAAATTGACATTGCTCAAACTTTTTGATTTATCAGCCCCCCTTTAAAGTCGCCTGTGTTCCTTTAGCAGACCGGCTATGCAGTGGTCCGGCATGCGTGTAATGTACATTGTTGTAGCTAATTTAACGCAAGTGTACCATAACACCAGACTTGGGTCATGCTGGGCCTGACATAGTTCCTTACTCAAAATATCCAAGATTACTTTTTGATGCTCTCCTTCGTTTCTTCGCAAATCTATTTGAAGGGTGCTCCATGCCGATGTTCAGTGAAGGATGTTGGGTATTCGGGGGGGCGGCAAAATGTGTGCACGAAGCTATTGTTGCATTAGTTAATCGTGAATGCAGAAAGGTAGCAATTTGTCATCAAGGGTTATCGGAATTGAAGTGCACCAGGGATTTTGCTGTTGGTACTTCATATGGCTGTAAATTTCTAATCAGACAAAATTATACTTGTGTTGCATGTTCTAATACCCAACTGTGCTCCGAGTCATTAGATCCATGTTCTTAGCTGTATATGATATTCTTTTAAACTGGAAATGAGCATTAGTTACTTTTAATAATGACTGTCAAAGTTAGAATTAAAACTTGTGTAATTTACTAAAAACGTTCAACCATTCTTAAAATGAGGAGTATCATTTACTATCAAGTATCAAGTACCAGAACTGTAACAGGGTTATTTGTTCCTGAGTTAAGGTAAGTCAGGTAAAAGCAGAAATGTGACTCGTCCAGTCTGATGAGCATCATTAGTGCAACAATCTCTAAATCTGGTTTTTGTCCTGAAAGTTAGGGTATTTTTGATTACACGCTGTGCAGAAGTTACATTTGAAAATGGGGACATAAGTTCCATTTTGATTGTGCCTGAACATGCTCATTGGAGGGTCTGTCCATTCTGTATGGACATTTGTATGAAGTTCAGTTTTGATTGGCAGTCCGCTTAACGGTCACACCATTGGTTACAATTTTAGCACCATGTTATTATGAACATGGTCTCCGGGTAACCGGTGGGGTGTTTGTCATGTTCCCCTTATTTGGAAGGTGGGGCTGCTAGTTCTTGTCTGAGTTGGAGGTGATTGTTGTTTCCGTAGGAGCCCAGGTGTCGCGGTCCCTGTAGCGAGAGAGAACTACCCAGGTGTGGAGCGGCAGGACAGCGTTGCAGAGGTGGAGGCACAACAGGAAACCCAGCTGGTCCCTTCCGGGGACCCCCCAGCTCGTGCACTGGAGTTCGTACTAATGGCCGAGTCAGAGACTGAGTGCGACACGTCCGGGCTGGACACGCTGGGCTCGGAGTGCGTGATCCCGCACAGCCAGGTCAGTGACGTGCACTACCCGCCCGGGTCCGACATCATGGCGCTGGACGAGAAGAGGGAGGGCGAGCTGGTCATCCACGGCGCAGACCTCAGCAAGGTGCAGGGGCTGGGGCCGTCCGAGCTGGGCTCCGTCACCTGCGTGGAGACCGACCAGATAATCACAGAGACTGATCACGACTACACCAAGGCCGAGCATCAGACAGACCTGCAGTGCTTCGGTGGCGCAGACATGGCCAATCAGATTAAGGGCGAGTCCCATGAGAGTTTGTTGGGTGATCTTATGAAGAATGACAAAGGTGATCTGCAGCACTGTGCAGGCGAGCTGACGGTGGAGTCTGAGAATGGGGTTGTCATTCATGAGGGCCTGCAATGCAATGAATGCGGGGATCTGTTTTCCAGTGCGTCCGACCTGCACCAACACTATGAGGTTCACAAGGCGACTAACCCCTACAGCTGCATCCAGTGTGGGGAGAGTTTTGCTGTTGAAGCCAGCCTGAAAGAGCACCAGAAAATTCACTTAAAGGGGGTAGACGTGGTGGGGAAGGGTTGTATCGATCCGTTTAACTTAAAGCCGTACCAGATGATGCATTCGAGCGATAAACCGCATAGGTGTTCGGAGTGCGGGAAAAGCTTCGCGGCGGCCATTACTCTGAGGGAACACATGAAAATGCATGCAGACGACAAGCCATACAAATGCACGCAGTGCAGAAAGAGCTTTATCCGGCGGCGTCACCTTAAAAAGCATCAGGAAATGCATGCGCGCGAAAAGCCGTATAGCTGCGCTCAGTGCGGGAAGGGCTTCGCCACCGCGTCCAGCCTGAAGCGGCACCAGCGGGTCCACGCTGGCGATAGCAAGCCCCACCGCTGCGGGCAGTGCGGCAAGAGTTTCGCGGCGGCCTCCACCTTAAAGGAGCACCTGCGAATTCACTCGGGCGAGAAACCGTACAAGTGCAACCAGTGCAGGAAGAGCTTCGTTAGGCGGCGCCACCTTAAAAAGCACCAGCAGCTGCACTCGGGCGGGAAGCCGTACAGCTGCTCCCACTGCGAGAAGAGTTTCAACCACTCCTCCTCCCTCTCTAGACATAACCGAACCCACTCGGAGGAGAAGATGTACGGGGTAGCCCAGTCTGGGAAGGGCTTCCCCTACGGGGCCCCAATTAAGCACCAGAGGGCGCACGTGAGCGAGTACGGGGCCCCTATTAAGCACCAGAGGGTTCACACAGGCCAGAAGACCTACAGCTGTAATCATTGTGAGAAGAGTTTCAATCATTCGTCCTCTTTGTCGCGGCACCAAAGAGCTCACTCAGACGGCAAAACATACAATTGTAACCACTGCGGAAAGCAGTTCATCCACTCTTCCTCTATGTACAGACATCAGCGAACTCACTCGCTGGATGAGAAATCGTTCACCCCTGCTCCGTCAGGTAAAGGTTTCCCCCACACCGCCATTTTGACACACCAGCAGCTGCTCGAAAACGAGAAACCGTACAGGTGCTCCCAATGCGGACAGGGTTTTAACCATTCGTCCTCCCTGGCCAGACACCATAGAATACGTCACAAAGATGTATAGCTCCGCCCCGTGATCAACCCTTTTTACTTGTGGCCCCGCTATTTGGTTTAGACAAACATAATCGCTGAGCATGGGATGATGACTTCCTTCTATAAGTGATGAAAAAAGAAAACCGTAAAATTTGTACAAAGCGTGAGTCGGTAGCCAGTGTCAGAACTGTAACCCTTTGCTAACAGCTAGCGTTGATTGATGAGCCTTGTCCGTTTAAAAAGAAAAAAAAAACAAAAAGAAAAAACGGTCAATATGAATTTGAACAAATCATGTTTTTGGGAATGGAGTCTAAAATTTGGCCCGTGTCCTTGCTGACCATGGTGCTGAAATGATAAATTTGCTTCAGAGCCCCTGAACCGTGTTTAGTGGCAGTTAAATCTGGATACTTGAGGTATACAAATGCTAAGGAAAACATCCTCTGTAAATATTTTATATCCATTCTTGTGGCGGGTCGGTTCTTTTAGTACTGGTTAGTATACCTTGCTGCAATGTTGTTTTGAGCTCTGAAGACTCAGGTGGTGTTGAGCAGTAGATAAATGTAAATAAGCAGTGGTTTTTCATAGGTGGATAGTGTGTTTTTGAGTTACAAACGTGTAGCTTTATTCTGGACCAAGGCCCGGCAAGTCTCTTCCTGGTTAAATGGGATGTTTTTTGTTTTGTTTAGTTTTTTTTTTGTTGTTTGTTTGTTTTTAGTTTTTCCCCCCAGCGCATGCATACAACTGAGGTACCACTGGCGATATTTGGAAATGTCAGCAAAGGGTTATGGTTCCATCAAGTGAAAACAATGCCACTGTTTATATTTTGGGGGGGCCTAATTAAAATTGAGTAGTGTGGGAAGAGGTTTGACAAACAGCTGACTGGGGGGGGGGCGGAAATCAGATTCTTCCATTCATCTCTAGAGTAATACAGCTGTGCTCAAAATGAGTGTCTGAGCAACCGCTTGTACAGGAAGCGGGCAATGATCTGCATTTGACAGTCCAGTGATCTTGTGCTTGTGGACTCTCCTCTTCCACCGGCTGTGAGCTGTGCCTCTAGGGGGCGCTCGGCGTGATGTCAGTTGGTGCCACGCCCACGCAGCCCAGCGGGGAAAGGGCTGAAATAAAAGCCTGTTTCCCCATTTGTTCGATCGCAGGTTACCACCGTGTCCTCCTCCACTAGGTCTAAACGGCTCACGTGCACGACCAAAATGCATTTGGTTAAAAAAAAGAATCAAGCGCTAGAAGAAATATCAACTGTTTTTGGTCTCACAAGATTTGAAGTTGACTTGCGTCCAGAATATTCCTTCTACAGACTAGTTCTAGCCAGTGGTTTGGTACAATACCAAATGTATGTTACCAATAAGTGATTGTGCATATTTACAAATGTTCAAAATATTCCTTGCTATTGCTTTGGAAACTAATTGAATTAGCAATGTATAGCATATAGTTAACTTATATTCTGACTGCATTACATTCTACAAGCTATCCAATTTGACATAGTAATAGATTGTAGAGTATACTTACCAACACGTACAGAGTATATAATAGCTTGCTTTTACTGAAGAACCTTAATTTGAATTCTTTCAAATTTTCAAGATTCCATTGGTTTGCGCTTTCTACTTAACTGTTCTGTGTATGAAAAAAACAAAAAAAAACAACTATTCTCTTTTACAAACTGATGTATTTTTTAAAATATGGTTTGGATTATTTGAAAGGGAAACGAACGGAATATTGTTTTTATGGGAGTGAACGTTATTGATCCTGGTTTCTTTCGTTGAGAAAATGTTTTTGGATAAAAATTGTGCTTCACTTATAGTAGCATAGGCTTATTCATTGTGTTAGATATAGGTGCCTTATTGCATGCTGTGTGTAGAAATGTATGCCGAGCTGTCAATGAAAATATTTGTAAGGTTTTGCAATCGCTCCTTTTGTTCCTCTTCATACTAACCCTTGTTTTGATTTGACTTCATTCGATACTTATTTCCTTTTCGCTTCTCTGTATATGGATATATGTTTACAATACGTTACTATCGTCTTTTTAATTTCCCTGTCTGTTGATTGGCCTCAGTGTAGATAGTTTGAGGTTCAGAAGTTCCACCATTAATCCATATTTTTGATTGGCGCCTCTCTGTCGAGGCTGTTCCACCCGTCTCCCAATCTTTGTTGAGTGGCACATTTATGGATAAATAAAGGTTGACTGTCCAATTCTGCATCCTTGGTTTTTTCTTTTTCTTGCTACGAGTGTGCATTCTTTGAAATGGTCCACAATACTACAAGTGCTATATGGCAGCAACATGAGTGGGTAAATTTTTCAAAAGGACATGCAACTTTGAGTTAGAAAAATATGCATGTGCAAATCTGCAGTCCTCACCATAGAGCACTTTTTCAAAATTAAGCTGCTTCCACAGTCAGTAGGGCATTGCAAGGGGCACTTGGCATCTGATGATTAAAAACATTTCTTGGAAGGCCTTATTAGTGGTCCGAAAGTGATGTTTTCCCTTATAAATCTGAAGGAAAGTAGCCCGTGATTAAAAATAAATGTACATATTAAGTTAATCCATGCCCCTTCATCCAGAGTATCATTTTGTGCAAAATGTGATTTATCTAGCCTAATATTTCCTTGTGATCATTGTCATATAGATTATACTCAACTATAGCATTTTAGTATTTGAGATGTTTGTGAATATTTATGCAAGATTCCTCAATTGATTAAAATGTGTTTAGTGATGGTTCCATCCTTGTGCCTGCATTGTACTGGTATCAACATGTAATTAATGAAACCGACAGCATTTTCGCCCGAGTTTCATTCACGGTAAGCAGCCTACATTCTAGTCAAATGTATGCATGGCATATGTAAAACAAGGCAGCAATTGTATTTACACAGTGGGTTTGTCAGTTTTTCCTGCTCAAATAGGGCTTAGATGGTTTCCATTCATTCCATTGTAAAGAGAGAAAGCCTATTTGCATAAACTAAGCACACATTTTGGACGTTCTCATGGAATTATATCCAATTGCATCAAATGATGTATAAATAGGGGAGAGGTGCTATAAATGTAACAATTTTTTTAGTTTTTTGCTCATATACTCATAAAATATTTAGCTTGGCACTATGAAATTTTACTTCAAACTGCATTCACATGCAAGTTGTCATCAGCCATTTCACTTACATTCATAACTTAATCGAGTTGCATGCAATTGAAGCCAAAGTACATGCCGTCCGAATTTGCATCCATACCACCTAGTTGATGGTAGAGGTGCAGAATAATTATAACGGCGCTTATTCTAAGCGTATTAATGTTAATCAAGGAAACTCATTTCCAGTGGTAACGTGATACCAGCCACATCCTCAGATTATGAAGCATGGGGCTTCATTAAAAAACAGACTGCATAAAAATTGATGCACAAACAACTTTGCCCCTCAGGTGATAATGTCCTGTTTCAGCGTGCAGGTGAGTCTGACCCGGCCCCACAGGTGACAATGGCCTGTTTTCAGTGTGCAGGTGTCTTCCGTTCCTCCTTGGAGTTGCTCTGAGGGACTTCCTGACTCTTTGATTGATTACATGATTCGGTGATTCTCCTCTGCTTCTCCCAATCCCCTCCTGTGCTCCCCTGAGCAGGATGAGCACGATGTGTGGGGAACACTACCAGTCCATTGCACTTCACTGTGAGCCTTTTGCACAGCGGCAGCCAAATGATTTCCCTCACTGGCTCATCTGGGCTTTGTTCTCTGCCTGCTCTCTTCCTGCTCACTTCCTGTTCTCTGCCTCATTTCCTGTTCTCTGCCTGCTCACTTCCTGCTCTCTGCCTGCTCACTTCCTGTTCTCTTCCTGCTCTCTGCCTGCTCACTTCCTGTTCTCTGCCTCCTCACTTCCTGTTCTCTGCCTGCTCACTTCCTGTTCTCTTCCTGCTCTCTACCTCCTCACTTCCTGTTCTCTGCCTGCTCACTTCCTGTGCTGTGCCTGCTCTCTTCCTGTTTTCTTCCTGCTCTCTACCTCCTCATTTCCTGTTCTCTGCCTGCTCACTTCCTGTTCTCTTCCTGCTCTCTACCTCCTCACTTCATGTTCTCTGCCTCCTCACGTCCTGTTCTCTGCCTGCTCACTTCCTGTTCTCTTTGTTTTTTTTCTCTTCATCCTCAGGCTTTTAGCATCATTCGTTTTCAGAGGTTCCTGTGTGATATTTAGGCTTATGCCTGTGATTAATAACGAAGTACAATGCAAGGCTGCAGGTGACAGTAAAGCGTGTTCTTACTGCCCATCGCATGGAGATCCATCATCCAGCAGTAGGTCAGCACAGCATAACGCAAGTCCCCCTGGGGGACACCGGTCTGCACATGCTCAGTGCGCTACACGCACAACCCCTTTTATCGTACAAGTCTGGTTAGGCCTGATATCCTGATTTTAGCTTTGATGATAATCTGTCCACTCAATTTATATCCACCCTTTATCTACGTAGCTTTGAAGGCCTAATCTTTCACACAAACATCATTCTTTTTATACATAAAGCCATTTTGGGTAAAGTCCCCTCATATCTGTACAGCTTCCTCCCCTCCACCTGCACTTATCAGTCTTGCTCCACCTGATGGCTGCTCTACCAGGTACCCAGGGTCTGCTCGGAGACCGGTAAAACAGCCCTCTCTTATTTTGCGCCTTGGTCATGGAATAATCTTCAAAATACTCCCCATTTTAATAATCTTGTCCTCTAGGGGAGTTCAGAGCCATGATCAATGACTGTGTAATTGAAGTGCACATGCTTTTCCTCAGCTGAATCTACTATTGTATGTCTACTCTGTATATGCCCTATTGCTTTTAGTTTTTTTTTCATACAGGTCTTGGCCAGATCTCTCTTGAAAAATAATTTATTAATCTCAAGGGACTTTCCTGGTTAAATAAGGGTAAACTAAATAGATTTTAAAAATATATGATAAACATAAAATGGTACATAATGATTTTCAAGGAATGCAGAAAAGTAAAGGATAAAACGGGAATAAAAGAATGTTGAACAGCAGCTCGGCACACGCCTTTTCGCTGTGGTCTTTAACCGGGCATTCCGGTTCAGCCTGAAGTTTAGTCATAGCGTGCATTCTTCCCCGCCTCCTTTTGCTCGAGAGGTTTCACTGAAACTGGCTCCGCAGTCACTCCTCTGCTTTCTGAGCTTCAGCACGCGTCGAAATGTCACGATCCAGCATCGCGGGCGGCCAAGGCCGAGACCGGGAACGGGAACGGGACCGGGACCGCCGTGGCACTCTGGGTAAAACAGGGAAGTCGGCTACTTTGAACGGTGGCGGTGGTGGCGGTGGCGCTCGAGCCCCTCCGCCGCCGCCGCCGCCGCCGCTCCCACACCCGGAACCGTGCTGTGCGATATCTGCACGGGGACCAAGCGGCGGGCCACCAAGTCCTGCCTGGCCTGCCTGGCCTCGTACTGCGAGGGGCACCTGCAGCCGCACTACGAGTACCCGGCCCTGATGAAGCACAAGCTGGTGGGCCCTGCCGGGCAGATCCAGGAGAAGATCTGCTCCAACCACGACAAGCTGCTGGAGGTGTACTGCCGCACGGACCAGCAGTGCGTCTGCGTGCTCTGCATGATGGAGGAGCACAAGAACCACGAGATCGTCTCTGCCGCCACGGAAAGGACCGAGAGACAGGTACCGGACCCGCCGTGGCCTGGCAGGAACCCACTCTCACCCACACTGAAATCTGAGTCACAGTTTGTGAGTCGTCGGTCGACGATGTGTTCTGTCTTTAAAAGTCAGTGGCTCTTTCTCCTTCTGTAGGGATGGGCATTTTGTTTGTTTAGTTTTGTTTGTTTGGTTTTGTTTGCCTAAAGAAAAACTGATGACGTATCTTTAAAGATTACGTTCCGAAAACTGTACTGAATAATATAATAGGGGCCTGTTGTCTCTTCTAATCATACAGCAGACTTAACAGTACAGAACTAAAAATAATTCCAGCTATTGGATAGTCAGATTGTCCCAGCAATAGGAGTAGCAGTCGCTGACTAGTGCTCATTGCTTAAGCCATCTGAAAAAATCAAAAGCATTTTTATGCCAAGTGGCGCAATAGCATTTCACAATAATCATATTGCTAGTGAAGACTCAACTGCCATTCAGGAATCTGAACATTAAACTCAACCCCAAAACTGCTTTCACCCTGAGACCGAGCTGACCGATATCTAAAGTGGATGAGCTGAAATTGATGTTTATAGTTGCTACGGTTCTACACTCTACACTTAGACCTGCCACAATGGGCTGGATGCCAGAATAGCAAGGGGTAACAAACATGTCAGTGTCGCGTAGTATGTGTATGTATATGAGTGTGCGTGCATGTGTACACGTAAGAGTGAGTGAGATTGCACGCGTGTAAGTGAGAGAAGTGTTAGATCCTAACCCATCATAATGAACTATCCATATACTGTTTAGATCAGAGAATCTGGACAACTGTCCCTGTGAGGTTCCCTTTAAGGCAGTGAAATGTAACGGCTGAACTACTGATGTGCAGAAGCAGCTTGGGGCCACATTACTGAAGTCACAGCAGAGAATCCAGGGGAGGGTGAAGAAGTGGCAGGATCTGAAGCAAGCAGTGGCAGCCGTCAAGGTGAGTAATACTGGGATGACCCGCCCACTCAAACGAGGGCCCAATCGGGGCTCAGAGATGGGCCAATCAGTTCTCAGGCCCGGACCAGTCGGGGCCCAGAAACGGGCCAATCGGGGCTCAGAGCTGGACCAAGTAGCCGTTAAAAGTGAAATGTGCATCTCCTGACAGAACTCTGCGCAGACGGCCATCGAGGAGAACGAGCGGATTTTCACAGAGCTGGTGCGGTCCGTCCAGCGGTGGCACGCGGAGGTGAAGCAGCAGGTCCTGGCCCAGGAGCGGGCGGTGGTGACCCGGGCCACGGCGCTCCTGCACCAGCTGGAGCAGGAGGTGTCCGAGCTGAGGAGGAGGCACGTGGAGCTGGAGCAGCTCTCGCACTCCGACGACCACATCCACTTCCTGCAGGTAACGCCCTCTCTGACCACCGGCTCCCAACACATCTCCCTTACTATGGCCATTATAGGGAAATCTGACCATTGAAATCATTTTTGGCTTAAGTTGCATTTTGTGATGTTACAAATGTCACTATATGCAACAGAGGTATAAGTCCCTTTGGATTCTCACAGTTGAGATAAGTTCAAGGCACAGATAGATATAAGCTGACAGTAGAGGTATAAGCTGACAGTAGAGTTATAAGCTGACAGTAGAGATACATGCTCACAGTAGAGTTATAAGCTCACAGTAGAGTTGTAAGCTCATAGTAGAGATACAAGCTCACAGTAGAGTTATAAGCTCACAGTAGAGATACAAGCTCACAGTAGAGTTATAAGCTCACAGTAGAGTTGTTAGCTCACAGTAGAGATACAAGCTCACAGTAGAGTTATAAGCTCACAGTAGAGATACAAGCTCACAGTAGAGTTATAAGCTCACAGTAGAGTTGTAAGCTCACAGTAGAGATACAAGCTCACAGTAGAGTTATAAGCTCACAATAGAGTTGTTAGCTCACAGTAGAGATACAAGCTCACAGTAGAGTTATAAGCTCACAGTAGAGCTGTAAGCTCACAGTAGAGATACAAGCTCACAGTAGAGTTGTAAGCTCACAGTAGAGTTATAAGCTCACAGTAGAGAGGTACAGGTCTGGCACACACAAGGCTAATTCTCTCTTTACTTTGGCGCAGAGCTGGCAGATGCTCTCCTCCCCCTCTGGGTACGAGGACATCTCCAGCATCAATGTGGACCCACACTCGTCCTTCGGTCCGACGAAGAAAGCCATCTCTGAACTGAAAGAACGGCTGGAGGAGACATGCAAAGGAGAGCTGGCCAATATCTCAGCCACAGGTGGGTGGGGCTAGGGCAGCCAGGCTTCTGATGGGAGCCTCTTCTGAATCGAGCAAAAGACCTAAGGATAAACAGCATAAACATAGCATAGCATAAACACTAAGGTCCCCAGATTGGACGCATTCATTCATTCATATGAGTTTGGAAATGGGTCTGAAAGTGATGAGAAGGAGAGCCGTGCCTGGAGGTGAGAGAGAGGCTTTCCCATCCTCTTTACACGCTGCGCTGGGATTGGATGAGCAGCCTCCCGTCCCTGACAAGCCAAATTCTGCAAGAGCTGTCTGCTGAAGTGACGGAACGTTCATTTGACGAAAGCTAGTTCAGAGGTGTCTGTGGAGTTGTCTAGAGGGGTGCATAGAGGTGTCTAAAGACGCCTTGCATCTATATCTGATTGGAACTTCAGATAAGGGAAGTGTTAAGAGCCAGACAGGTGTGCCTTAAACCAGTAAATGTGTTAATTGTATCACTTGGGGTGTGAATCCCTCATCAAGTGCACAAAGTGCTGTCCTCCATAAATAAGAGCCCATTTCAGCTGTATTACAGTGTATTGGTTTTCTTTGCCTCAGTGGTTAAATGAAATGAACGGACCGCTTCAAATATGTACCTTTTCAGATAATATTCTCACTCTTTGTACACCTAGTGCTCCTGATGTTCTATAAGAGAGATGTAAATTAAGAAGGCACAATTCCTCTCTATTCAGTATGATGTCTGGCACACAGCCAAATAAGGTCTTTTGAGAGGGGCTGCTGAATTTCACAGAGCAAGCGAAGTTTCAAATGCACAAATGGGCCTCTTTTCTGTTCCGTATCTCTCCACAGTGAAAGAGGTCAATGTGTTGCAGGCTGACGAGCCCCGGACCAGAGAGGACTTCTTACAGCGTGAGTGCTCATGGAGACGCGCTTTAAGGGGTGGGGGTGGGGGTGGGGGTGGGGGGGGGTGGATGGTGATGGGTCGGGGCGCCCTATGAACATTTCAAGAGCTAATAATTCTCAATAGTTGTATGCAAAGGACAAACAAAACCAAATATGACATAAACCAATTTTACAGTGATTATTTTACACCCTACAGGACACAAACACTACTACTGGAGAGGCAGAGACTATTTTACACCCTACGGGACACACACAGTACTACAGGACAGCCAGTGACTATTTTACACTCTACAGGCCACACAGTACTACAGGAGACCCAGTGACTATTTTATAGCCTATAGGTGACAAACAGTACTACAGGAGGTCCAGCTTACACACTTCTGCAATAGTTGTAGGGCGTAATATTGTGGTTCTGCCATGGAGCTTCTTGTATGTGGCAGTGAAGAACAGAAACATTTAATATCAAGAAACAAAATGGGAAATTCAAAAGTGTCTATACAGTTTCACAGATAAGGTGCGTGGTGCAGAGACACATAGAGGTGGGTTATATGACTCATTCCCCCATCTGAGGAAGGAACAGTAATCAAAATGTTATCACATACCTTTTAATGTTCAAAAAAAAACTCCAGCCTGAAAGACTTTGACATTTTCAGAATTTGCTTTGTGATGTTATATTTTCCTATTTTTTTGGAGTTTTTCACAGTTGAACTTAAGTTTTGTTGATGATGTGGCATCATACCGTGATATTACCACAGCCAGCACAATGGAGAAAGTGTCTTCAGCTCACTATAGCACCAACTATAAGTATTCAGACATTCATTTCAGGTCATTAGGGACAACAAGTCAGGGGTTTCGCCTTGAATCCCTGCTAATTAACTTTCTGCCACACTCCTAGCAGCCTCAGTAGTCCAGAATGCGACACTGTGGCTTTGAGGGGTTTGAGGGTGTGGCCACAATCTCAGACAGCTTTTAGCTCACATTCTCACAAAGGGGGGGAGGTGAAAGTAGTTCTTGGGGAAGTAGGAAAATAACACACTGGAGCTGATCTAGAAGAAGCCTGACAGGATAGCAACTGAAAAATCTGAAATAGTGATGAAGTAAAATGTATTACAAATATCAGATAATAAACCGTGCAATGAATTTCACGTTGCCGCTACACTTTTACTAACAATGCTAGTGTTTTAACGAGGAGTTTTTTCCTTTAACAATTAACACGTGAAACGAGGCCTTTCTCTGTCCAAAACCTGCCGGGGGAAAGCAGAGTCTCATTCTGCAGCTGTTTATTTCCTGTGTCTCAGATTCCTGCGAGCTGAGACTGGACCCCAACACGGTGCATCGCAGCTTGCGGCTGCTGGAGGGCAACACGGCGCTGGAGATGGTGAGCGAGCCGCTGCCGTACCCGGACCACCCGGGCCGCTTCGCCAACTGGCAGCAGGCGCTGTGCCGGGAGGGGCTGTCGGGCCGGCGCTGGTACTGGGAGGTGGACTGGAAGGGCACCGAGGTCGACATCGCCGTGTCCTACAAGGGGATCAGCCGGAAGTCCAGCGGCAACGAGTGCAACTTCGGCTGGAACGACAAGTCGTGGAGCCTCTACTGCTCCGAGGCCAAGTGCGCCTTCGTGCACAACAACGCCAGCACCACCGTGCCCTTCCCCGGCTCCTCGCGCATCGGCGTCTTCCTGGACTTCCGGGCCGGAAACCTGGCCTTCTACAGCGTGACCGACACCATGACCCTGATCCACAAGGTCCAGACCACGTTCACGGAGGCCCTCTACCCGGGATTCGGGGTGTGGGGTTTCGGGTCCACCGTAAAAATATTTTAGCCGCGGGGAAACGAAAAGGCAAAACGGGGGGTATTCCAGTACAGGTGGGGCCCTTAAAAAGGTAGTGTGGTAGAGGGGCAGTAGTGTGGTAGTGGATAGTGGGGCAGTAGTGTGGGAGGGGAGGGGGTCTGTTGTGTGGTAGTGGGTAGTGGGGCAGTAGTGTGGTAGTGGCTAGTGGGGCAGTAGTGTGGTAGTGGATAGTGGGGCAGTAGTGTGGGCGGGGAGGGGGGAATTGCCCTGACTTAGGAAAATTAGATTCGTTTTCATTTAACCTAACAGGCTACCAGAGAGATTTGTTAGTTTTTGCTGGGGAATAAATTAATATAATTAGCTCATAAATGCAATTTGTTGTTTGAATCATGTGCAGCTGTTACTGTAACACGCTCCTCAGTATCAAGTTTAACGTCTATCACTCTTTTATCATAACTAAATTAAGCTTAGTTTGAGAATTGGCCAATCTACTGACTGTGTCACTGTTTGATGAAGCTTTGTTTTGCTTTTGCTATAAATGACTTTTTATACTATTATAAAATTACAAAACAAAAATGACAAAATAACAAAAGTACAAAAAAAAAGTTCTGTAAGCAGTTTTGGATAAGAGCGTCTGCTAAATGTCTGTAATTACAACACTTACTATTTACACTGAATTAGCTGGATTGTTCTTGATCAAATATGTGTACATAAAAGGATATGTGATCATTTTAAAATCCCAGTGTGCCTTTTTCTGAACACACAGCTCAAGCTCTCGCTAAAACCTCCCCCCTTCCTCGGAGGCCTTTTGCTTTGAAAGCATTTGTGAATGAGATATGAGCAATGAAATTGACTTCAGCAGATGGCAGTACTGAGCTGGCTTTCAGCCTGACAAACAACACACAAAGGAGATGAGGTGGAGGTCTCGCTGGCTTCCCCTACGGGCTCAAAGCCTGAAGAACAGCTAAACCGCAAAACTGTGTAAATGGGGATTGCTCCCAAAAGACCATCAGGTTAGCCAGGGGCCATTTTATAGCACCCAACTGATAACAAGAATCAGATTTAGTGTCAGTTGTTTTAAATTTAAATGGACAGTCTGGAAATGTTTACACTTTACTAGTTTTCTTCACATGGCCAGGACAGGATACAGGTTAACACACCTGTAGAATGTGGCCTGTAGAATGATGTAATGGCAAATTACATAATAATGTAAAGCCTAATTCAGTTAAATTTTTAACACCCCAGTGCTGCTGATAAGATTGAGAAGAAGGTGAGAATGGGGTGCATTCATTGTAAACTGTGAGAGTTACAGTGAGCTACAGGAGCTCAGACAGGGAGGGGCGGGGAGTTACAGTGAGCTACAGGAGCTCAGACAGGGAGGAGCAGGGTGTTACAGTGAGCTACAGGAGCTCAGACAGGGAGCTCAGACAGGGCGGGGAGTTACAGTGAGCTACAGGAGCTCAGACAGGGCGGGGCAGGGAGTTACAGTGAGCTACAGGAGCTCAGACAGGGAGGAGCAGGGTGTTACAGTGAGCTACAGGAGCTCAGACAGGGAGCTCAGACAGGGCGGGGAGTTACAGTGAGCTACAGGAGCTCAGACAGGGCGGGGCAGGGAGTTACAGTGAGCTACAGGAGCTCAGACAGGGCGGGGCAGGGAGTTACAGTGAGCTACAGGAGCTCAGACAGGACAGGGGGAGTTACAGTGAGCTACAGGAGCTCAGACAGGGCGGGGCAGGGAGTTACAGTGAGCTACAGGAGCTCAGACAGGGAGGGGCGGGGAGTTAGACATGCAGCCGAAAGGTCGTTTTCCGGGCCTGTTCCTGTCAGCCCTGCTGCTGGCTGCTGTCCAAATCTCTGCTGCTCAGAGCCCTGGCGCCTCGCTGGGGAGAACTTTAAATGTCCCCTCACAAGTGGACGATTTATACCTCCTGTGTGTGTGGGGGGGGGGGGTTGTGTGTGTGTGTGTGTGCGCATGTGCATGTGTGTGTGTGTGTGTGTGTGTGTCTTACACAGACAACGGTAGAAACACAGGCCAGGATTCAACCAACATCTGTAAGATTTATCATCTGTCTTTAAACTGTATTATTTATCTGTAAGATTTATCATTCATTTGTAGAATGTATCATTTACCGGTAAGATCATTTATCTTTAAAAGGCAACCTTTATTTTAAAGGTTGAATTTATCTTTACATTTTAATCATATCGGCACTGGGGTTTGGCCTCACAAACACAGTTTTGGGAGCAGTCATTTAATAACTGCATTTAAATAACAAAGGTAACACAAGCATGTGATTGTTAAAATTGGGGGAAACTGTCGATTGAGAATTGCTAATGTATACAATGTATACTAAATGTACATTAGACCTGATGTGCATAATGTACAAATACATAAAATACTCAATACATAATGTAACAATGTACATAACATGCTTAACATACAATGATGCAACCGCAAATTAAAGAAAAACAAACCATCAAAAAAGCAAAGAAAAGAAAATAATAGGGGGAGGGGCACTACCATTCCTCTTTATCTGAAAAAACTGGACAACATAATCTGAAAAAGAAACATTTGGAACATAAAAAGAATTACTTTCTGTTTAAATGTGGAATGTCCTCGGATATGGGTACAAAAGGTTTAAAGGTTTCCCTCTGCTGTACTAAGTCTTCTATGTAACATGAAATATGTCAGTGTATATAATTAACTATTATGACAATATAAACGGGACAGCTAATAGGACAGGCAAAGAGAGGTTTACTACACTACGACCCCAATATCATCCAAAAACAGTAATAAAGAATCACATACTTCCAAAAAAAAAAAAAAATCTGATTTCCCACATATTTCTTAAAATAGTCTTTAAAAGGGCAATATTTATGCTATCTGAGTCATACATTGTTGTCTCAGGTAATCAATGAGTATTTCCTGAACTAGACTGAAGCAAACACTTGGGTCAGCCCCTAGAAGATAATGCAAAGGAGATTTGCTGCTATCTGAACACCATCCCAAAATGATTTGATTCTTGGACAGCTCTAAAACATTTGGTGCCAAGAGAGTCCGTACATTTATTACAAAGTTGAGAGTACTCATGAGATATATTAAGACTAACAATGAATTAACTCAGTGAATTCATATTTTGAATAGAATTTAATCTGGTTTAATCTGAATTAACATGTTTAGACAAAGTTTATGAACATTGATTGATAAAATATCAAAAGTATACACCATTTAACACCATGTGAACACTGGCCTTAATCAGCGGCGCGTCCACCCCAATCCACAGGACCAGCGTAAGGCCCACCATGTTCCACAGCGAATGAACACTGTCTGTGCCCCTTCGGCGCAAACGCATCATCACATTCCACCTTATATATTGTGAGACACTTGTATGAATTTTGTCTTTCTTAGAGGCTGAAAACGAGGCCATTTGAGCCTGCATTTGACTAGCCTACAATATGAAATGTTGTTTCGGTTGCGTTTACCTAAATTACACCAAAAAGCATGTTATTCCAAGTGGTTAAAATAAATGAATAATTTGGATATCAAGTTAATATATAGTACTATCCATATTTACAAAAAAATGTAAATGGAGTAAAGATCTAGATTGCGTTTAGAAATAATGGATCGCTGCGTCAATCATTCAGTTCATGGGCAAAAAGAGGAGCAGCGTGAGTTATGAAGATGACGCTCTTTAAAAGACGGCACAATGAGACCCCTTTTTAAAGGAAAGGGAAAATTAAAGTCTGAGGCTAATTTTACCTGTGAAAAGTACAAGGAAAATAGCCGGGCCCCGCAGGGGGAGTTGCTGGAAACAGCTGGTTTGTTTTACAGCCTCCTGCTCCTGACGTCCACAGGGGGAGACGCACGAGTCTGCACAGCGCCCCAAAACACGCTTTTTCATTTTTCACGGAGCATGAGAGATGGGGGTGCGAAACGGCCACGCATCGGATCTTGGCTTGGACGGAGTTTGTAGTGGAAGTCTTTGCCGTAGCTGTTATATTTTTGGGACAACACGGACCGGATTGCGCCGGAGAATTGTAACAAGAGAAAATATTCGTTTGACAGAAGTACATTCTTCATGCTCTACAAAACTGTGAATTAGCTCAATTAGAAAAAGAATCTAACCGTGTCCGAAAAAGATCTCCGTATGTTGGCTGCAGTCGAGAAAAGGTAAGATGAAAAGATCTCACCGTATAGCTCAAAGCAGCATCTTTGCTGCCGAAGTTACATACCCAGCTAATACGTGAACTACATCATTCAGCCATTTTGCTCGATTCGTTAAAGTTCAAAATATCTTGCAGTAAGATTTGTAGTTATTATTTAAAATAACTTTGTTTTTGTGTTTCATTCTCACACAAGTAGGATACCTACCTAACTGACTCTGAGTCATCTGGTGTAATATGCTACATTATGCGTTGAGTATGCATGGAAAAAAATAAAACACCAGAGTCTATTTTAGTTTTTACTTGGTCACTAGACTATTATTAGATCTATCAGAGTTTTCTCATTTGAAGCAGTAGGTTAGTATTGTTGTTATTTTGTAATATTGCCATGATCTGTTTTGTGTTTCCCAATAAAATGACGGCGTTTTGAACACTTTTTTTCATTGCCGTTCCAGAGAGAAGATACTTTCTTGCTATCAGCAGCCTGCTACAGGTTAGTCCTTCAAAAGTTGTGTATCCGTGGGAGTAAATACAAAGTGGCGGATTTCCCTGGCTTCAGAGGTAAATGCTTATCGAGGAGAAGCTGGTGAGGGAGGCGAGGGCGGAAGAAAGGCGACTTGTTTTTGGAATCACACTTTCGCTTGTGAACCAGGGTCGGAGATGTCCATTTGGATGATTTTACCTGTGAGCCTCCCTGCTTTCACCATCACCGGAATATGGATCGTGTGAGTATCTTACAACAGTCTGTGATCACTCAAAACATCGCAGTTCTATCTTCTGGAAAATGCATTTTACTGTGATGTTGTTCCTGTGCATTTGGCTCGAATTCATTAATAGCTTTTGACATTTATTCAGCCTTCAATGCCGGTGATTTGTGCAACAAATTATTTGTAATAAAATAAATAAATAAATAAATTTTGACGATTTTGAGAAACTGAAATAACTTGGTCCGAATGAGTCACTACTATATGGAATGGGAATAATATTATATTACCTTGGTGGCAGTGTAATATAATGGTTAGGGAACTGCCCTTGTAACTTAATACCCGAGTGGCTGTGAGAGCAGCAGCAGAATTAAACTGAAGCATAATTGGCCTGTTTGGTTTACCAGAACCTTCTGTCAAAGTTACGCGCAGGAGGCAAGACGCCCAGTGCGCTGGGGCTCCAGGAGAGGAGTCCTGGGTCCTAATGTTGGCCTGCATTCTTCATGATCTCCAGCCTGCTCGCATTCTTGGGTACCATGACAACACGTGTCAGCATTTCTCCTTCTCACACTGCGCCGAAATCTCATAACTGCTAACCGGAGATGGTTCAGAATCTAAATTGGTGGGGCTGTTTACATGTGGGCTGGTCTGTGCTGTGTCTGCCTCCGGGACCTCGCTGCCCCACCCACTGTAATTCCACCATTCCAGGAAGGCCTGGCAGTTATGCAAGGAGGGGGGGAGAAGAGATGAAATGAACTTTTTCATGCAGGCCCACTTTGCTGTCCTTACCTCGGCAGGTAGTAAAGGCCCTGGTTATATCTTGTGGAGATGAAGAATAAAGGTCTCTTTAGAACATTAAACACAGCTATTCTTTTTCAGTTTAATGGCACAAAGATGTCTCTATATATGCCTGCCTGGATGCAAAATACAATGTCAGGACCTCGTAGTGATCACAAGGTGCAAAATATGTGGAACATCAGTCTGGGCTATGACAGCTTTACCACAAAACGCCAGGGGAGGAAGCTACATCATAATGTGAGCAATCTTCTTTCGATCTTTGGTCTTTAGTAGTGTGACTGAGTTACGGAGAGTGGGCGTAGCTGAGTGAGCAGAGTGCAGATGGTGGGCAGAGTTTAGTGAGCTGGATGTGGACAGTGAGCAGAGTTAAGTGAGCTGAGTGCAGACAGTGGATGGAGTTTAGTGAGCAGGGAGCAGTCAGTAGGGCGGAGTTTAGTGAGCAGGGTGCAGACGGTGAGCAGAGTTTAGTGAGCAGGGAGCAGTCAGTAGGGCGGAGTTTAGTGAGCAGGGTGCAGACGGTGAGCAGAGTTTAGTGAGCAGGGAGCAGACAGTGAGCAGAGTTTAGTGAGGAGAGTGGAGACAGTGGGCGGAGTGTAGTCGGTAGGGTGCAGACGGGTGGAGTTTAGTGAGCAGGGTGCAGACAGTGGATGGAGTTTAGTGAGCAGGGTGCAGACAGTGGGTGGAGTTTAGTGAGCTGAGTGCAGACAGTGGATGGAGTTTAGTGAGCAGGGAGCAGACGGTGAGCAGAGTTTAATGAGCAGGGTGCAGACGGTGAGCAGAGTTTAGTGAGGAGAGTGGAGACAGTGGGTGGAGTTTAGTGAGCAGGGTGCAGACAGTGGGTGGAGTTTAGTGGGCAGGGCGCAGACAGTGGGTGGAGTTTAGTGAGCAGGGTGACGGCAGTGGGTGGAGTTTAGTGGGCAGAGTGCAGACAGTCTTCCATCTGTTTGTTCTCACTTCTGCCTTCTTGTGAGCTGAAGGAAACAAGTTGTGACTCTTTAATCAGCGCTAGTCAGGAATGCACACCCTGGGGGTGTAATGGCACGCATTTAGTCCCGGAGTTTCCGTACAGATGCCGCATTCTTATGACGGGCTGGGTTGTTTTTCCTGGAGTTTCATGCAACATTAGAGGTCTGTGAGAACTAGGCTGTCTCAGAGCGTGGTGCACAAGACACTCAGCTCAGATCAGGAAAGGGTTCATTAACCCACAGGTCCCCTTCTGGGCCTATGTTTGACATGGCCATGCAAGCTGTGTCCAGAACATGCCCTGGTGTTTATACAAGAGCGATGTGCTCCTCTTTCTGAGAAATAGAACTGGTTTTTGCTGGAAAAGCTTAGCCCGATTACAGATGACCTGCGGCTCTGTTTTCCTCCTGCATGCTGCATGAATGCTCTTGTTTTGGCTGGTTTGTTCAGGTGTAAATATTGGGAGTGGGGAGGTGTATCCAGTATTCATTCAGGAGCACTTCTGCTTTTTCAAAAGCATCCATTCACTGAAAAGGGCCTTTGGTGGTTCAAAATCATACAGTCACATGGACTGCAGCAATCCATTGTTGTTAAGATGTGCAAAATCATTATTAATGCCTCGGAGGTGCATGTGTAAACCCCTCCTGTGGTCAGATGATCATGTGATCAGATGAGCTGGGAAATCTGAGCTCCCCCCCCCTTCATTTGAAGGATTGAAAAACACCATCACAGTTTATTCAGTGTGGTGTGTCAGGTGGATTGGTCTGGTCTGTGAGCTCCGTGTATCGTTCTGCTGAAGGTGTGAAGGTGGATTAGTCTGATCTGTGAACTCGGTGCATTGTGCTGTTGAAGATGGCTTAGTCTGGTCTGTGAGCTCAGTGTGCTGTTGTGCTGAAGGTGGATTAGTCTGGTCTGTGAGCTCAGTGTGGTGTATTGCTGAAGGCGGATTAGTCTGGTCTGTGAGCTCAGTGTGGTGTTCTGCTGTAGGTGGATTAGTCTGGTCTGTGAGCTCAGTGTGCTGTTGTGCTGTAGGTGGATTAGTCTGGTCTGTGAGCTCAGTGTGGTGTTGTGCTGAAGGTGGATTAGTCTGGTCTGTGAGCTCAGTGTGCTGTTGTGCTGAAGGTGGATTAGTCTGGTCTGCGAGCTCAGTGTGGTGTGCTGTTGAAGGTGGTTATTCATAACGCAGCTCTGGATAAATGGCAGAATGTTTGCTAAATGTAATTTGTGTGCGCACTGCACAGGCTCCAGGTGATTGAATGCTTTCCGGACCTTTGATGATGCAGCCATAGATGAACGCACTGCTAATTACTGTTTAGCCTGTAGCTGACCCTGCGGCTGCTCTCAGCTGCATAGAGAGCACGCTTAGAGAGACCAGGTGCTCTTCTGTGTGTGTGTGTGTGTGTGTGTGTTTATCTGTGTGTGTTTTTATATCTGTGTTTACCAGTTTGTGCGCCCGTGTGTGTGTGTGTGTCTGTGTTTGTCTGTGTGCGTTTTTATATCTGTGTGTGTCCCTGTGTGTGTGTGTGTGTGTGTGTCTGTGTTTGTCTGTGTGCATTTTTATATCTGTGTGTGTCCCTGTGTGTGTGTGTGTGTGTGTGTGTGTCTGTGTTTGTCTGTGTGCATTTTTATATCTGTGTTTATCTGTGTGGGTCCCCATGTGTGTGTGTGTGTGTGTTTGTGTCTGTGTTTGTGTTTGTGTGTGTGTGTTTGTGTGTATGTGTGTGTATGTCTGTGTGTTTGCAACGTCCCAAAATTACATTTTGGTGATGGAACAGGCCTTCAGTCATGAGGACACTTCAGGGATGGAGACAAAATTAAATATGATACTCGAAAAGCTGTTAAAATGCCCTAAATAGTGAGGTTTTCATAGGTTATACTTGCAGTACACTGAAGCTGTACTGTAGTACTGCTAACAGTGTAGCATACAAACAAACACAGAGATAGGCTATGTCACTTCATTAGCTTCTTCATGATTGAACTGTATTTGTGTTCAAGTAAAATATGTCAAATAATGTGGAAATTAGAATGCAATTTAAAACAGTTATTTGAGATGGGGGGGGGGGGCAGAGTTTAGAAAGTTTTTGTGGGGCGGGAAATGACACTAGTGACTGCTTCTCATTTCATAGAAAGGAAGTGGATTAAAAGTAAGCATTAATGTAAATGTTCTGAATTCTCTCTCCCGGGAAGTAATTGTTTCTGCCTCCGTGATGCATGTGTCTCGTGTTTGAAGAATGCACTTTGATTAAAAGAACGCAGCTGTCTTCCTTTCCAGCAGTAACATGTAGCATCTCATCAGTACCTGTCTAAGAAATTAAGAAATTGCAGACAGCCCAGACGGAGTGGGGGGGGGCGAGGATGGAGGGGGCGTGGTGTTGGTGGTGGTGGTGGTGGAGGGGGGGGGCTGGCAGTTTAACCACAGCTGTGTGATGAGGCTGACGAGACGTAGTTCTCTGTAATTAATTTGTCATATCTGACACGGAAGGGCAGCATCAGTTAATTAATGCAGATGTGGGCTGGATAAAGAGGTTTAGCTCTTTTAATGTTTCTTATCATTGCAGGTACGCCATGGCTCTGCACAATCAGCATGTCTGCCCAGTGGATAACTGGTACTATATGCCCACTTTCCTTCTGTGATTAAATTGTGTGCTAAACTACAGTAAATGTGCTAGTGCCATCGTTTTAAGTCAACTTCCTGTGGATATGAGGACCGTAGGTTGTGTTTCTAAGGCCCCCCCAAAGTCTTACCTGTGCGTGTATCTGTGTGTGTGTGTGTGTGTGTGTGTGTGTGGTGGGGCGGGGGGGTGGCGGCGTGTGTGTGTGGTGTGTGTTTAGGTTGTATAACCAGTCCTGTGAGATGGAGCTGCCATTGCAGAGAGGACCTGTGCTATGCTGTACCCTGGACAATGTGCCTCTCATCAGGTCAGTGCTTTTCCTCATTACTGACACAACCCGCTCGGATCCTCATAAAGTCACACCACTGACAGAACTGCTCTGGGTCCTCATAGTCACACTACTGACAGAACTGCTCTGGGTCCTCATAAAGTCACACTACTGACAGAACTGCTCTGGGTCCTCATAAAGTCACACTACTGACAGAACTGCTCTGGGTCCTCATAAAGTCACACTACTGACAGAACTGCTCTGGGTCCTCATAAAGTCACACTACTGAAAGAACCTGCTCCAGGTCCTCATAAAGTCACACTACTGACAGGACTGCTCTGGGTCCTCATAAAGTCACACTACTGACAGAACCTGCTCCAGGTCCTCATAAAGTCACACTACTGACAGAACCTGCTCCAGGTCCTCATAAAGTCTTTCTGCTGCAAGGAGATAAACACACACATGCTCCCAGTAGACTGGGAATAAGGCGCTCTCTTCAGCCCTGTACTGTTTCCTTGGAGAAGGCACGCTCGGTTCCGATCACAGACCTCAGCTTTAATGCAATTTTTAAATTATGTCCTATTTCCAGCCCTCCCTTTCGTCTGATGAATTATGTTAAGAGGCTAAAATAGTAAGCCAGCCAGATCCAACTGCAATTTTTAGGGGGAAATCCCTTCCATACCCCTGGAGACAGCCAATCAAAACCGACCTATATAGAATGAGCTGGATGGAGCTGGCCAATGGGAGAGTGGCTGGATGCCCTGGTCTAGTTTTCCTGTAACCATCTGTGCATCTGTGGATAATTGGCTGGGTGCAGAAAACATGTTGAACCTGTCTGTGTGCATGGTACCAGGTGGATGCTGGTACACCCAGTCACACAAAGACCTTTTTTGTTTGACACATCATCCATGGTTACTTTGATTCCTCTCCATCTGTTTGGAAAACAAATGGCCTTTTCAAGGGTCACGGTCAATGGTACGTTTACTCAGGTGATTTTGCTAATCCAGTGCCTATGGGGACCCCGCCATGACATTGACTGTAATGCAAGTTTAAGTTCCTGCGGGTCACATGGTGACTTGTGAGTAAAGTCCAGCCTGACTGCAGCAACCCACCACCAGCTGCAGAGAATGCGCTCTGCAATTGGCCCCCAGCTGCAGGGAATGCGCTCTGCGATTGGCCCCCAGCTGCAGGGAATGCGTTGTGCGTTTGGACCCTAGCTGCAGGGAATGCGCTCTGCGTTTGGCCCCCAGCTTTTCCTGCAGTTTAGAGACCCACCAGATACTTGCTTCCTACTTTCCTCCTTTTCTCTCTTTCTGTCCTGTGCTGTTGACTGTTCTCGATCACACCCCTGAATTAATTTTTCAGAAAGTCAAATTGGAATATTTCGGCGTTAACAGAAATGGCGGTGCTCAGCACAAAGGTGAGGGGCTGGTGGGGCTGTGGTGAAAAACAGGAACCTGGCTGACCTCTCCCGGCACCTCCCACCTCTGTGACACAGCCTGACTGGTGTTTGACGGCTGATTCCGCTCCTGGAAGTAGTGCACAGAGAGCTGAGGGCCACTCTCTCCTGGCTGACAGGAATTCCCATTGTAGCCGAGAGAGTTGGGCCTCTGCCCTTTGACAGGAAAAGAAACTGAGTTTGTTTTTATAAGTCTGCTCTTCTGCAGAGTTTTGTATATCACAGCTGAGTAAGAATGTAAACATTGTGTGTGTGTGTGTGTGAGTGCTTGTACATGTCTTTATGTGTATATCTGTTTGTGTGTGTGTATGTGTATGTGTGTGAGTGCTTGTACATATGTTTATGTATGTATCTGTGCACATATGTGTGTGCATGCATATGGGCAGGATGTTATCCACAGACTCCCACACTGATTTTGGCTTCAGGCCTATTTTCGGGCAGTCTGGTTGGGCTTCAGGGGCTAACCTCACCCCCCCCATGTTTGTTCTCACTGCAGTAAATGTGGCACCCTCCCACCAGAGAGCTGCTTCTTCAGCCTGATCTGCAGCACCGGCTCCTTCATGGGTGAGTCTCCAGCCGCAGGAATAGGGCCAATCGTTACTCCCCTTTCTTATTGAGTGTCAGATTGATCATAGCCAATCAGGATCCAGGCCTTATGCAACAGCATTAAAAAAGACCATCAGAATACTGGGATATGAAGCAGAAGGACTTCCTCTCTCTGCCACAGAGGAGCTGAGGGAAACACTGCTCTTGTATTGACTCCCGATACTCCTGCTCTTGTAATTAGTTCAGAAATAATGTCTTTGCTCTGGAAAATGTAACAAGGCAGTAAACACATTATCTAGTTTTAATGTAATGTATACATCCTGCAAGTAAATACCAATAAATATCCCCATTTGTTTAAATGTTCAAATAATATACAGATCTGTTTACATGGACCTTCATCAGTTAGTTGCATTTATTAGGGTAGCATGTAAACACATGAGAAAAGCTTCCGGTCTCAGATTCATCAGAAGACACATTGATCATACATGTAATTTTTAAGAATCACAAACTTAATCTATTATTGTTATTATTATTATTAGTAGTAGTATTGGTGTTATGTTCTTTGGCATAAGTAATTTTCTACAAACGCTGGCTTTACATTTACTACATTCACTCGCTTCCTTGGGGGCTAATGACTCTCTTCCTTCCTGAAGACAACAAAATATTTATTTTGAGATGCATGTTTTCCCGGCATGACAGGGTTTATTTTAACCCGAGGTGTGGTGCCGAGTTTAACAATGGCCTGGACCCAGTTTCCTGTGTTAAGTGCTGTGTGTGTGTGTGTTTGTGTGTTTGTGTGTGTTTGTGTGTGTTTGTGTGTGTGTGTGTGTGTGTGTGTGTGTTTGTGTGTGTGTGTATGTGTGAGTGAGTGAAAGATAGAAAGAGAGATAGAGTGTGTGTGTGTTGGGGGGGGGGGGCAGGAGAGGATGTGGGGAAGGAGTGGGCGGGTGGGGTTTCTGTTCTTATGGCTACCGTTTGAAATTTTCAGTGACCTGTCATGTAGAGTTTGGAAGCTTAGTGGGGCTGTGACAGCTGCTGATGCAGCAGGTGTGTATGGACGATGCTACAGGTGTCCGATCACAGGAGGACAGTGGCTGCTGTTTACACGGTTCCCAGCAGATGGCGCTGTATTGCCAGTAAATGCACGCTGCCACTCCCCCTCGCACACGGCAAAAATGCCCTGGCCCCAGAGAAGTGGGTTTTCCTTGTCCACAACTTAACTATGCACTAATTCTAATAACTATACCCTAATACTCATAACTTAAAATTGCACAAATGCTAATGCCTAATACTCACAACTGTGCACTGATGTTAATTATAAAACGGGTTGTTTCGATTCTGTCATGTTAAACGTTATGTAGTTGATGATAAGCTGAATCGATTTAGATAGGGTCAATGGTCTTGTATACTAATCCTCTCTCTCTTTCTCTCTCTCCCTCCCTTTCTCTCTCTCTCTCTCCCTCCCTCTCTCTTTCCCTCTCCCCCCTCTCTCGCTCTCTTGCTCTCACCCCCCCCGTACAGTAATGGTAATTGTTCTTTTACGATACGCCCATGTGATTGAGAAGCAGCAGCACTGTATGTTGAACACAGCAGGCCTCTCTACCGGCTGGATTTGTGCTGCCGGCCTCATCATGGTGGGAAACTTTCAGGTAGGCACATTTGCCACAACAGTTTTTTTTTTCAAAACCTTTTTGTGTTGTAATGTAATGGGGGTTGGGCGCGTTGGGGTATCCTGGGGCCTGTGCTGACCCCCCCCATCCCTGTTCTGCGCTCTGATAGGTGGATCACGCTAAGGTGCTGCACTACGTAGGGGCCGGCGTGGCCTTCCCCACCAGCATGCTGTTCCTGTGCCTTCAGTGCGCGCTCTCCTACCGGCTGGCCAAGACGCAGAGCGACTACAACATGGCCTACCTGCGCTGCACCATGAGCCTGCTGGCGTTCATCTCCCTGGTGCTCAGTATCCTCTCAACTGGGGGGGGGGGGGTGTCCCTCTGTAAAAATAATCATCATAATCATATTGATCTATTAGTTTATTATAATAACAATAGAAACTTAATAATAATACTGCACTTCTCATGTCAGCATTCCGAGCACTTTCCAGATAAAATGTGAGAGCCAAACACTCATAAAATAAAGATACTTTATTTTATAACTCACAAAAGTCCAGTGAGCAGTGCTTAGGAAGAAGTAAAACAGCTCACACAATAAAAATACCAGGAATGAAACAAGTAAATCAGGAATAAAATTTATTTCAAAAAATAAAAAGTTCATTCAAAAAGAGATGAGCTTTGAAAAGGATTTAAAAAATGGTAACAGCCTTTTAAAGAGTTTTATCATAGTACAGAGAAAAAGCCCTGAATTTCCCGTAGCCTGAGCTATTAACAGAACTTACCGTTCTAATAATAGCTCTTACAGTAAGGAGGCAAGCGGGAAAGATTACGGTTAGGAACAGGTCGAGGATAGACTACTGACTGTTTATTTTTCAACATGGCATGACCGAATGAATGGCTAGTGCTCACAACTGACTGGGCAATAAGCAAATAGTAAATAGCTAAACGGTCACACTACCAATGCCTAAAATAGCCTTTAAAAACCCAGTCTCCTTATGGATGACTGCTTTCCATCCACCTAGTCATTTTTATTTTTAGTCTGACTGATTCACGCTGTTGCTCTCAGCCTGTCTCTCTGTGTCCGCCAGTGTCAAAGCCATGCCCTTAACCTCCTGTCCTCTAGGTGGTGTGTTTTTCATCCAGGAGAGCTTTGTGCTACAGCACGCCTCGGCGGTCTTCGAGTGGGTCTTCTGCCTCATCATCATGCTCTTCTACGGGACGTTTGCGTTTGAGTTTGGGGGCGTGTCTGGGGACACTCTGATGGTTTTGGCCAAGGGTGGGGCCCAGGGGCAAGATGGAGTCTGTGGGAGGGGCGAGCCAGCACCAGGTGGAGAACCTCCGGGCTGTAGGAAGGACCCAAGACCTCCTGTGATGACCTCATCAATCAACATGCAGACTTTGGAGGCAAGTGGGTGGAGCTAACGGCCCCACCCCCAGTTTCCAAGATGCCAAAGCTTCTGTACATTTCCACTGCTTCCTCTCCATGCCTGGAGGAGGAGCCAGGGCACGGTGGAATGTTTCACTCTGGATGCGGAATTAAAGGAATAAAGAACACTGCAGTGCCTCTGTTCTACCTACTGCTGTGATGTCATCCGACGGACAGCCAGAACAAGAAGAGGGCCTTCAGGTGCCGCGCTCAGAGGGGGATGCTGGGGATTTCTGCTGCTGGGTGCCTTGGGGGAGCAGGCCCAGGGATGATCTTATGTGAGCGAAAGGAGGAAAACCAAAGTCTTCATAAATCGCCGATCCCTGCACAGGGCCCCTAAATGCCACCCGTCTGCAGCCACTTCACTCCAGAGTGGATCGCACATAAAGTGCGGGATTCACTGCAGTTCCCAACCTAAACCACACTGCCACCGTCCTGTTCAACATGCTGAAAGAAGTACTCAAGGTCCAATCGCATGCCACCAGGGCAGACCTTACGAAGACCAATATTCTAAATGTGGTCCATTAAATTATGTTACAGTCGCTGAAAAAATTATGCATAATTGTATTACTTTTTTTGGGGGGAGATCATTCAAAACCTTATGTTTGAACCATGGATATTTAGCCAGGCTACCACATATGTCAGGGTGATACACTTACATTTTTTTCCAAGGAGCACATGTGCTCCTAAGTTGAAAATTTTAGGAGCACACTAATGCATCCCAGTTCGTAGATGTGCTCCTAAATGATTTTTTCCAGGTGGCACACGTCAATTTTCAGGAGCCTCTGCTTCTAAAATGGGAGCGCCGTAGAGCTCTGCCTGACTGTGCGTAAAAGTAAACCGATTATTTGATGAAGTCCTTGTGCTCCACTTTGTCCACACGTGGGTTACGCTGCCTTTTTGGTAGAGCTGAACCACTGTGTCTGTGGGACCGCTAACGGAAGACTACGATGGGTTAAACGAATGCGCTGTCACAGTAAAGGATTTACTGCGGTACATAATTAATACTGCACTCACCCTCCTTTTCCTTGGATTCTCCTATTGTCCTGGAATAAGATATCAGCCTTTCTAGTCGCCAACCGAAAGGACCAGACTGAACTGAAAATTTGGCTGTTGCAGTGACTGACCAAAGCGCCCTACGTGTTGAACTGCTGCATTGCGAGCTGGGCCTAGCCAGTAGGCCACGTTTGTTATCGTTTATTATTTACTCGATACATGAGACAAATCAGTAACAGTGTACATTCTCTGCTTTCAATGTCAAATCTATTTTTATAAGGAGCGATAAGACATTCCCAAAGTAACATAAGGCCTATCGACCTTGGAAATGGACATATAAAGACCTCTCACTATTTAAAAAAAAAAACATCTGAACGGGTATTTGTGTATCGATGGACGCTTACGACTATACCTGCTGTGTAACTGAGTAATTTGCCAAGTTCAGAGTGCTTTACTGGGATGCATACTTAAGGAACCAAAGCGAATCTGATATCAGTAAATGCTGTTCCTTGACAAGCTGATTTGTAATTATTTTAACTGTTTTATATTTCTTTTTTAAACCTAGAAACCCTGGATACCCTAAACCTGTCATTGTAAAGTCGGCAAGTTGTCAGAAACGTCTGGAAATATCTAAAATATCATTCATCGCACACAAAACGGTCTGAGCCAATCGCAAATATACATTCATCTGAAATTGTATTTTAATAAGTGAACTATCCTTTTTGGTGAAACATAATCCTTTATCACCCCCTTGTGTCACTATTGGGAATTGCAGTGTTTGACTCATACGTGTTATAATTTTCCAGATGGCCAAGCCCAAGCATCTTCCACAGTGTTGCATTAAAGTGCCTGGGCCCTTCACATTCCAAATAGATTAAATCAGGATTGCATCTGTTTTTATAAACATCAGAAACTGGGATGTGTGAAGAAAAGAAGAATATGTGTCTTCGTGTTGTAGATTTGAATGACTAATATGTTCATAGAAGTGGCCTTAAGAATATAATCGCAAGGTGTGAACATTTTATTTTTGCTGAATATTGTGTTACTATATGTACTAGTGCAATAGCCCTGTCAAGCCTGGACACCTGGTTTTAGTGCCATAGCCTTGTCATGCTCAGTGTCCATGCGTTGTTTTATTCTCAGGAGCAGTGGTTACATCACCAATGTGCTATATGTGTATATAAAATATAAAAAAAATACATTTTGGAAGTTAAGAGCTGTTATTTTTATATGCACAGTGTTACTTGTACATTAATTTCTGTAGCTGTGTGAGTTCTGTATGCCGGGTCTTATCATACCTTAAATAATCACTTAAGGTATTCTTAGTTTGAGTACATGTACTATGTTTTAGTGTCGGAGGGTGGGGTGGGGTTGGGGGGGGGGGATTGTTCCCTATTGATGGGGACGTGATCTGACAGCTGCGCCAAAGGATTACAGCCATTTCACTGACACTTTCTGTTAACTGGTGATCACAGCGATCGTGGACATTGCGTTTTGGTGGGAGGTGCACGTTGGACAGCTCATCAGCTAGCGGAGAAAAGAAGTGCCTTTAATCAAACCAAAGCCTTTTGCGAGCTTTGTGTGGGGTCCAATCCCACTCTGCTGTGTGTGGGGTCCAATCCCACTCTGCTGTGTGTGGGGTCTAGTCCCACTCTGCTGTGTGTGGGGTTTAATCTCACTCTGCTGTGTATGGGATCCAATCCCACTCTGCTGTGTGTGGGGTCCAATCCCACTCTGCTGTGTGTGGGGTCCAATCCCACTCTGCTGTGTGGGATCCAATCCCACTCTGCTGTGTGTGGGGTTTAATCTCACTCTGCTGTGTGTGGGGTTTAATCTCACTCTGCTGTGTATGGGGTCTAATCCCACTCTGCTGTGTGTAAGGACTCATCACCCAATTTTCTGTTTTCTTTTTTGTGGAGGGAGAGAGGAGAAGTTCCTTTGAGTTCAAAGTTTGTTGATACATTTGTCTTTGGATCATTTAGGTCATTAAACGGACATCAAGAGATGATTGTGGCATGTTTGTCTTTCTTGTGTAATATTACCTTGCTCTGATATATTTCTCTCTCTCACCTGCACCCAACCACCCACACACACACACACACACACACATGCACACACACCTACACAGACACACACACAAACAAACACACAGAATTAGAAAAATTTACAGAATTATTGTGATGGTAATACGCACTCCTCCAGCAACACAAACACATTGCCATGTTTCTTTATGGATTGAGAAGATTATGCGTGGACTGTGGGGAAAAGAAGGAGGGTGAGAGGCTGTAAACTGTGGAAACTGTGTTCAGGGATATTCCCTCTACAGGTGTACTATAGGCTTTCTGTATGTAGATATTCCCTCTACAGGTGTACTATAGGCTTTCTGTATGTAGATATTCCCTCTACAGGTGTACTATAGGCTTTCCGTATGGAGATATTCCCTGTACAGGTGTACTATAGGCTTTCTGTATGGAGATATTCCCTGTACAGGTGTACTATAGGCTTTCTGTATGTAGATATTCTCTGTACAGGTGTACTGTAGGCTTTCTGTATGTAGATATTCCCTGTACAGGTGTACTATAGGCTTTCTGTATGTAGATATTCCCTGTACAGGTGTACTATAGGCTTTCTGTATGTAGATATTCTCTGTACAGGTGTACTGTAGGCTCTCTGAAGAGCAGCACCAATGAGAATTACGGAACCCATAATTAATTTTGTCTGCCTCCTTCACAGAAGCGTCCATGTTCACACGCCCAGGGAGATGGTCAGCACTGGGTAAGTCCAGGGGCCATTCTGCAAGTATTTTAAAGGGAGGGGGGATTGCTATTTAACAGAAGGAAAAAAGGGGTTTAAAAAAAGCATAAAAGCAAATATAAAGCATTTCCTAGTTGAGTGTAATGATAAGAATCTGGTAAATGGAAGCAGCCCGCCCCTTCCCCCTGCCTCCTCCCTTCACTGTCTTAACTGCTTGCTTAACAGCGGTAGTGGTCATTATTCGGAACTAATTTATTCTATAAAATATCAAAACCAAATTCACCACACTTACTGTTGAGATTTTATTTAGACACAATGCAAAAAAAACATTATTTTTCATGATCATTTTTACTGGGGCACAGAAAAATATTACTGGGGGACATGCACCCGTAAACGTGGTCTGCTGACGGCCACGGATGAGTCGCTGTCACATGACTCCCAGGACACTGGGCAGCACTGAACATTGAAACGGGCTGCAGAGCTTGTGTGTATGCATGATAGCAATATGCATAGTTTGTGGGGACGTGTGCGTGTGCGTGTGTGTGTGCAGAACAGCTGTATGCAACAGTGATTCATGGGGACACGTGTGTGCATGATAGCCATATGCAGCAGTTTCCATGCCAACAAACCAAGTTATGATAGGATATAATGATAGAAAAAGTCAGATTTTACAAATATGAAAGTTAAACAGGTACCATATGCACAATGGTATTTGCGCACGTAAAATGTTTCAGTTGAGAAAATGATTTCAGGCTGTCCAATAAACAGTTTTTGGAAAGCATAATTTGAAAAAAAAAAAAAATTATGAAAATATAGTTACAGTATATTGCATTGGGTACATTAGTCTCGTTGTCAAGACACACTGTAAATTAAGATTGAACACATTGATTTGACCCCTCATTACTTAAGGGCCAAATTGCACCCAAATCCCAAAGCACAAAAAATATCTGTATACATCTGTAGTGCCCCTCCTAGTAGTACAGCAGAAATGCATTTATATATTCCCACATACAGTTTCCGCAAAATACCTGTACCTTTATACCTATGCGAATGATAAATCCAGTTAAAAAGCCACACCATCACACCTGCAAATCCTCAGCACAAATAGGATTTAAAAGAAATCCCATTACATCTCAAATCCCTGAAATGTCTTTAAGAAGTTACACACACACACACACACACACTTGCTTTTGCAATTGTTACTGATGAAAATGTTAAGTCGGATATTCACAGATCACGTGTAAACATTTAAAATAAATGTTCTGTCAAAAGATGCAGTTTGGTGGTTACAGGGTGAATTTCTGCAGAGGGTCGATAGGGCGCAGACTTTCAGTCTTATGTAACTGTTTCACTGTGATCTGCCTGTTTTGCCCAAAGGTGTGGTGTTTTTAAATCACTTTAGCAACAGCGTAGAACTGTTGGCACGTCATCAAATTAAAAAATGACCCCCAAACTTAATGACAAACACAGGAACCAGAAGAGGTCACAGCCAAAAATTAAACCCGTCTTACCGTTGATAAAGGTTATTATCATACCTTTATCAAACCGCTGCCAAGTTAACAACAAATGAGTATGAGACAGCAGACGTGTTCACCCGTGACCTACAAAAGGGGGACAGGGGAAGGCGGTCACCATATGACTTTGTTTTTTAGCAATGCCAAGGTGAAATGTTGAGAGTGGTGTGTGGACCCAGAGTCCCATCCCTGAATGGCTTGTTTTCCGGGGGTTAGAAGTGCATCCTGACGTCCGAGGGTAAGGGGCAGAACTGGAATGTATTGACCGCTGAAAAGGCTCTGTGATATGCCTGTTTAAAGGGTGATGGTGCTGCTGTGCGGATGTGACTGGCAACAATTTACATCATTTATATTGTACATTTTACATCAGTGTGACTAACGCATCTCCCGAACACTGATGCGGCCCGTGATGTCACGAGGCATCAGGAAATCTGGTAATCTGTGCGCTGTGTGTAAATTCACAGCGAAAACTCAAAACAAAAAACAAAAAAAACAACAAAAAAAAAGGTTTTACAGAAAGTGGGCTGATACTGGGGGTTGATGTTTGAACCAGTACATTAAAGGGTGAGGACGGGGGGGAGAGGGGGAGGACTTCCTCGTACGTTGGCGCCCTCAGTACGTCAGTTCCTTGGCCTCCTCCCAAGGGAACCCGGCCCTGCCGAAGTGACCGTAGCACGCAGTCTTCTGGTAGATCGGCCTCTTCAGGTTCAAATCCCTGAGGACAAATGCTCAGAGTGACAGAGTGCTCGACAGAGCTGTATCTACTGGCACATAGACACTCAAATGTGTCTATGTGCCACTCATATCCAAATTTGACCCTGGTTTTCACACCTGACTCCCAGGTAAAGGGAGGGCAGGAATCCAGCAGTTCTATGCCCTGTAGGGCCACAATTTGAGTAACAGGGCCCCAGCAGCTGTATCCAGCATTATTCCTGGTGTTAAAATTGTACTTTATGAAATTGTAGGTACAAGTCCACCCCGACTACTGCCTGCCCTGTTCTAACATAATCTAGGGCTGTGCTACTATGTCTCTTCCTGGCCAATGCTGTGAATAATTATTACAGTGGGTAATTCATTGTATTACAACAGTAAATGTGTTACACTGGAAATAAATTATTTTATACTGGTAACTGTATAACAGTGGGAATAGTTCCAGAATCAAGATACCACTGTACCGGTCTGGAGAAGCTCACCTCACAATGACCCCTGGTCGGAGGTCAAAGTTGTCATTGACAATATGCAGCAGCTCCTTCTCTGACTTTTGGGATGAGCCGTAGGTGAAGAGAGAGACAGACAGTGGATGGGCCACACCGATCGCATAGGATACCTGCAGCACGGACACAAAGAGCAAGGGGGGGGTTCAACAGGACTCCCCCACACAGGTGGGCATTAACATTGTTATTTGTGGAGGCACATGCATGTGCAGGATAGCAAGGATAGCTGTGTGCAGCAGTGATGTGTTGGGAAATGTGTGTGCAGAAGGGATTTGTGGGGACGTTTGTGTGTGCAGGATAGCCATATTCAGCAGTGATTTGTGGGGACGCACGCGTGCGTGGGCGTGTGTGCAGGATAGCCACATGCAGCAGTGATTTGTGGGGACGCGTGTGTGCATTTACGCCTCACCTGCACCAGGACTCTCCTGCAGAGCTTGGCTTTGACCAGTGACTTGGCCACCCAGCGTGCAGCGTAGGCAGCCGAACGGTCCACCTTGGTGTAGTCTTTTCCGGAAAAGGCCCCTCCCCCGTGGGCACCCCATCCCCCGTACGTGTCCACAATGATCTTTCGCCCGGTCACACCAGCATCCCCCTGCCAAAAAACAGGCTGGTGTGTCACGAAGAACAGCTGTAGGCAATCACAGTGATTGTTAACACTTTATCTGTTCTGCCTGCACTGAGACCACAGGGCTCTGGAATAAGAGATGCACGTGGGAGCAACGTATGGTCTAATCCCTTCTCCTGTCATGTGTGTTTCGTTTGTCTGATTGTTCGTTTGTTTTCTTTGTCATTGAGCGCACGATGAAAGCCCGTGTGCGCCTAACACTTGGGGACTGTGCGGTTTGTGGGGAGATGAACGAGGAAGCCCCGTTACAGTCTGTGCGGCCATGTTTGGCACCGGGGTACGGGCAGGCTCACCTGGGGCCCGCCGATGACAAAGCGGCCGCTGGGCTGCAGGTGGTAGATGGTCCGCTCGTCCAGGTACTTGGCGGGAACCACGGACTTGATGACCTTCTCCTTGAGGATGCGCTTCTGCTCCTCCAGGGTGACGTTGTCGTCGTGCTGCACCGAGATCACCACCGTGTGCACCCTGAGGGGGATCACCGCACCCCCCTCCTGGGAGTAGTGCACCGTCACCTGGAGGGAGAGGGGGCGGAAGCCCAACTTCAGAAACTCTCCACCTTCCATTCACAGAACATCCTGTCCTGGACAGGTGCACAGCTGTGGCCATGCCCCTTTTCGGATTTCATACCAACTTCTGCTCTTATTTGATTGGTCCATTAATTTGATCATTCATTTGATGCCAGGCCCAGGTTTTGTAATTCTGAGGAATCTGTTGGAGGACCTTTATCCTATAACCCAGTACCTTTTCCTGCAATAACTCGCAGTGCTGTCTGCCTTGGTGTTACATCGGTGGAGACCCTTCAGCCTATTCGCTTATATTTTTGGTGTTGGTCTAGATTAATCTGCCAGAGCTCCAAATATTTTTATTTCCAAACTGGCCTGACTGATGTCACCAGAGAGGCTAAATTGGCATCACCTGGCTGTCTTGCTGTCCACTCCTGCTACAGCAACCTGCCTCTCTCCCACTCCTGCTACAGCAACCTGCCTCTCTCCCACTCCTGCTACAGCAACCTGCCTCTCTCCCACTCCTGCTACAGCAGCCTGTCTCGCTGTTTGTGGGCGGCCCCCTGCAGGATTCTGTTTCCTGCGATCGTGTTTCCATGGCGCTGGATGGCAGGGCTCTCCTACCTGTGTCTTGGAGTCTGGGCGGAGCCACGGGATGGTCCCGTCTCGGCGGAGTTCGGCCATCTTTGCGTTGAGTTTGTGAGCCAGGACGATGGTGAGTGGCATGCACTCCTCCGTTTCATCTGTGGCGTAGCCGAACATCAGACCCTGCCAAAAAAAAAAACCTCATCAGGGAGACCCTCTGTGCGCACATAAAGGACCAGAGAGGGGGGTACACATGAGCTTGTAGTCTTATTCATAATAATAATAATAATAATAATACAGAGGTTCATAAATGCAGTATTATGGGTCATATGCAGTATTCCTGTTACAGGTGTGGGTCATATGCAGTATTCTCATTACAGGTGTAGGTCATATGCAGTATTCCTGTTACAGGTATGGGTCATATGCAGTATTCTCATTACAGGTGTGGGTCATATGCAGCATTCCTGTTGCAGGTGTGGGTCAAATGCAGTATTCCTGTTACAGGTATGGGTCATATGCAGTATTCTCATTACAGGTGTGGGTCTTATGCAGTATTCTCTTTACAGGTATGGGTCTTATGCAGTATTCTCATTACAGGTGTGGCCTCACCTGGTCCCCAGCTCCGACGTCCTCCTCGTGCCGGTCAATGTGGACGCCCTGGGCGATGTCGGGAGACTGCTGCTCTAGAGCCACCAGCACATTGCAGGTCTTGTAGTCGAAGCCTGAGGAGGGAGAAAGAGAAACGTGGGTAAGACATGCAGGAAATGGGAACAAGGCACACAGGAAATGGGGGTAAAAGACACACAGGAAACAGCAGTTTTCACTGCACAAATATCAGCTGCTCTGCACCGGAAGGACACAGCTCCAGTCTTGTCGGGCCTGTGCAGGTTTTTACTGAGATTATGGGGGAAGTCTCAGGTCAAAATGTAAAATGAGTTTACTTATTAAGACTGTCTGAGAACAGTGCAGAGCTTTAGAATGTTCCAGAATATATGTCAGAGTGTGAGAGTGTAGAGTAGGAAAGTGTGAGGATGTGGGTGTGTGAAAATGTGAGTGTGTGAGTGTCTTAGAATAGTGAGAGTGTGAAAGTTTGTGAATGTGTGTGTGCTAGAATATGAGTGTGAGAGTTTGTGAGAGTGTCTTAGAATGTGAGAGTTTGAGAGTTTGTGAATGTGTGAGTGAGCTAGAATGTGAGCGTATTCAAATGTCTTTGAGTGTGTGTGTGTGTGTGTGTCAGAGTGTTACAATGTGAGAGTGTTAGAATGTGTGTGAGAGTGTCAGAGTGTCTGAATGTGAATGTGCGAGTGTAACTATGGTTTGGAGTGACTGTGGTCTGGCCTTGAGGCTGCACCTTTGTCAGAGTTGTCGTAGCCGATGTGCTTGATGGCGTCTCTGACCACTCGCTGGTAGTCCACGTTGGCTCTGGACGTGATCTCTCCGCAAAGCAGCACCATGCCGGTCTTACACACCGTCTCTATGGAAACCACAGGGCGAAGTCAGGACTGGACATGCATATGAACGCAGCACACTGGACCATGTGTGCTGGTGCATATGAATCATTGGCCAATCAATCAGTCGGTCATTCAATCAATCGATCAAGCAATCATTCAAGTTCAAAATCGCAACAGAAAACTAAAATGGCAGTAGTGATAGGTGAGGTAAGACAAAGGACAAGAATAATATGTGAAATGAATTTCAGTGTGAAACTGTAGACAACTTTAATGGGAGTAATAAAATCAACAAAATTCCCCATGAGAAAAAACTCAAATCAATAAGAAATGCTTTCGTGTCTCGTTAAGATGTAACTATTGGATTTCTCCTATTTAGACTACGCTACAAGTTTGGTGCATATTACTTTGGTGCATATTACAATATGTCATCTAGAAAAATAATCTGTTGTTAGAACATCACTTTTAGAGGAGCCTTCATTATTAATTATTTAGTTATTTCTCTTAAGTATTGTTGTGGTGTATCACCCAGCTCTAACTTGACAGCTTCTGGGCATGGACCCCGCCGATTGGTCCAGACTATTGTTCATTTCTGTGATTGGTTGATGTGTATCTGCCTTAAGGACACATGAATGAAGGGTAATGAACCTCAAACTGGGTGGTGCTACCATGTCCAATCAGTCACAATCAGTCACACACTGGCATTAACCAATCAAAGATCATTGTTCTCTCCTGTTAAATGATGCTGTGCTTTCAGATTATGTCCCCTCCCACTTCACTGCTCCGCCCACCCTTCTCCCCACTTACCACAGGCCACCTTGGCATCAGGGTCCTCTTTCAGGTGAGCATCTAGAACTGCATCGCTGATCTGGTCACAGATTTTGTCTGTAGTTGAAGAAAGAAAGAAAGATGTCTGCTGCTGTGATGTACTATCAAAATATATTTGCCACCAAGCATTGTGCTGTGTACCATCCTACACTGTGTAGGTATAGTGTGTGTGTGTGTGTGTGTGTGTGTCTGTCTCTGTGTCTGGATGTGTGTGTGCGTGTCTGTGTGTGTGTCTGGATGTGTGTGTGTGTGTGGTATTTTATATCATTTGATAATAGTTTTTTAGCATAGAGAATTGAAAATGCCTCTCTGTGTTGTGTGTTGTCAGGGACTCAAAGGGGGAAGGTGTGGGGGTTCCCCTTTTTATCTGCATAAGGAATGCTCCCTGTCATAGGCAAGCATTACATTTCAAATAAAGGACACACAGATCTACTCAAATAGAAAAAATATGTTGACAGAAAGCTGTGGAAGCCCTGATGAAAGCAGCTTTCTGCTGAAACGATGGCTGTTAAAAATCGCATCGGGGGAAAAAGAGTGTGCGACCTTTCTTTTACGGTATTACTTCCAAGTCCCTCGGTCTGCGTCGTGGCGAACGAGGTGTGCGTTTTCTTTTTCTTTCTCAGGGCAGCAAGCTGTGGAACGTGTTCCTGGGCCCGGTTTCACAAAGCAGGTTCATGGAGTTAACTGGATAACTGTACTGGGTAAAAAAAACCCGGAACCCTCCCAAATCTGGAACAGGGACCGAAGTAAAAAGAGCTGTTCTGGGCTTTACGCAGCACAGTTATACAGCTACGTCAGTAATCCTGCTTGGTGAAATACCCCCCTGGTCTCTGCTCGGTCTGCGTTTCCCGGCGGACGGACGGCATTGGTCTGCAGCAGCGGGACAGGGCAGCTGTTCCCTGTTATCTTATCACTGCCATTCAGGCAGCTGAAGCAAAGCTAAAGCAGATTTCATCAGACAGCAATAACCAAAACGGGAGCTCTGCTGGCCCGCAAGAGGGTGCTGACAGTTCATGCTAAATGTGGGCTGGGAGATTGCAAATAAATAAATAAATAAATAATTTTTCTTTTTAAAAAAGATACTCGAGATACACCTGCTGTCTCTGGGTATCAGCTGGGAAACTGGAAAAGTTATTAATGAATTGTGATCGTTGATCTCTGGTCTCTGATCCCAAGCAGCAACATTAGAAGAGTAAAATCATCTTCCTGCCAAATATACATTTCCTGACTGACTCTTGACTGTAACATATTTGCCAACAGGTTTAACAAGATTTTTGTTTGTTGCTGCAGGTTCCAGGTGACCAGCCTTCGTGGCATGATTACCCAGCGTGCCGTGCGATAAGGAACGCAAGGTCTGGTCAGTTCCCATACGGGCCGTGTCCAGCTTAGCTCCTATCTCAGGTCAACACTACCCTGCACAAACATTACCTAACAACACGTGCCCCAAAACAGTGTGTTGGGGGAGCGTGTGTGCGTGTGTATCAGACCTGGGTCCAATACATATTTGTTTTGGCTTCAAATACTTTTTCATACTTTATTAAGTTTGTCTGGTGTATTGGAACCTATGACATACTCTCAAAAAGTGCAAACCCCACCTTTGGGTCCTATTGGCAGGCTCAGTTGCACCAGGCAAGATCAACAGAGAACAGAAAAGTATTTGAATCCAGAGCAAATACGTATTTGACCCAGATCGGGTGTATATATGCGTGTGTGCGGCGTGTGTGTATGTGTATAAACCAATAATAGAACAGTGATAACGAAGTGCAACTGTTACGTGGAATTCTGTAGATGACAGAGCTCTGATGAGTGCTCTCTAGCTGAAAGGTAACAGCATCTCATAACTTTGATAGCACAATAAAATGCTGTATGGAGTTAAGTTTGTTTTCTTGTTCGTTAAGATGTTGCATAGTCTTTAAGGCTTCAGTTATTTCTCAAATATAAATTTTGGGTTCTGCTGCTACTCTCTGCTACATGCATACCACAGGAGCCACACTGAGCACCAGTGATAATACTTTATAAACATCGGCAGAATACACAGCCTGTAGAATGTTTGTGACCTGTGGAGTTCATGCCTAACTTGTATGTGTTTAGCCTGTGATTTCCCCCCCATGCCCTGGCATATGTGCTGTCCCCTGGTTACTGCGGTTACGCGCTCGGTCCCCCCAATGGATATTGGGGGGGTGGGAATGTGCGGGGCAGAAACTCACCGGGGTGGCCCTCGCCCACAGACTCGGAGGTGAACATGAAGGAGCCGTCGTCAGGCGCCAAGTCGATCAGCCGGTCCATGGTGAGCGTCGCTGCCAGGGGCTCAGAGAGCAGGTGTGGGGTGCGGTGCGGTGCGGTACGGTGCGGTGGGGGGGTCCTCTTTGAGCAGGCTGAGACTGCGGGGAAAGGGGGGCGAAGGTGGCTTGATATTCCCGCGTGCTGAGTCCTGGCTGGCTGGCTGTCTGTCTACGGCATGGAGCTCCAGGGTCCAATCCAAACACACTCCTATATAAGGTTAGGGGACAACGCACACGCATCATGTGACCCGGGGGGCAGATCATTGCATAGGGGTGGTGCTGAGGGAGGGAAGGGACTGGAACTTTTGGAGATTTAATTTAACCCTTTGTGTCCCCTTCTGGGGTGTCCTCTGTGGAAGTCATCTAGGGAAGCAGGCTGGTGAAATTGGGTTTTTGGGGTTGAGCTTTCTCTCTCTTTCTACCCCCTCTTCCTCTCTCCCCCTCCCCCTTCCTCGCTCCCCCCTCTCTCTCCCACTCTCCCCCAACACACACACTTTCTCTCTCTGTCTCTGTCTCGCTCTCTCTCTATTTCAATTTTCTATTTTCAATTTCATTTTGCTTTATTGGCAGGATAACTACAGTCATATTGGAAAAGCAATATGCAATACATACAATACATCGAAACATACCACATATACAACATGCAACAAGTATGACCAACAACAACATAATAATAGTAATAATAATAATAATAATAATAATAATATTCAAACAGTGCAAAAAAAAAAAATAGGCATCAGAACATTGCATGTTTGCAGCAGTGTGAGTCAGGAAGTGATGGTTTTTTTCAAACTTTCTTTTTAAAAAAAATAATAATAATAATTTGGCACCCAACGTGGGGCTGTGTATGTCCAAATCCTCCCTAATTCGGAAATTCCAATTGTCTCCCCAAACGTGTTCACAGAGCAACCCTGGCTGAACACTGGGTATCAGACCGTAGTGCAGACCCACAGCTCAGCCACCTGTTTCAGTGGAAACGGACTTCAGCCGAGAGCCGTCTCTGGCTGCGTCCCGTGGTCAGAAGGTCATCCCAACCAAGGGGAACATCACCGTTTGCTTTGGCATATTTTTGTCTGCTGAACAAAGAATTCAAATATTTACAGACTTCACTAAACAGCCGTAGAGATGCCCAGTTAATTGACAGGAGCTTCCAGCTTCTGCAGTGGTGACGGTTAATGACTGACAGTACGGGAGAAATGTGGAGATCGCGTCTGTTCCACTGTTGACTAGAACGGACTGGTGTGTATAATCAAACAGGATTGCACAACCCCCTGTGTCCCTGGGTCAGTGACATGCAGTGACGGCTTTCATTCTCAATCTGTCGACATTTGAAAACTAAATCTTACAACCGTATTCCCAATCTCAGTGGTGGCATAGACTTTGTTACTTCCTGGTTTGGCTGAGGAAATTCTACCCCCATTTAAGTTCATAATGAGTTAAGGACTTATGACTTTTGTGAGTGCAGGTGATGTATGGTCAATTGTCAGGATAGGTAAATAGCGACTGATATCCTGATACTGTAACTCCATATACATGAATCAAAAATACAAAGGTAAAAGGAAGTCACTGAACACCCTGTGCATCAGGAAATTTTCCGCTGAAAACCCAACCTTATAAAAGGTCGTTTAATCAGGAAGGTGATGCACAGAAACATGTCTTTCGGGTCTTTTCAGTACACCATTACTAGGCTGGACAGCAGAAGAAGAGACAGAACTCTAGTAAATGAGTACAGCGCTGTCCCTGACAAACAGAGTCAAAAGGGTGAACTGTGAACTTTTGCCTTGAGCTAGGGGTACCTCCAGAAATTAGCTTAAAGGGGCAGTTTTGCTTTCTTGAGGTTTTTATGATTTATTTTGGCCCAGACAGTTTTAATGTGCAGTGAATGATACTTTAGATAATCACAGAAGTTTCTAGAACTGCATCGCTGGCTTTATAATGGTGTACAACCACATTATACCTCCAGAGGGTTGGACATTACCCCATTATTTCTCAAACAACAAATTATATTTTTATAGAATTTGTGGTTGGAACTATTTGCTTTGGCACGTGCATCCTGTGCTCGCTTCCTAACAACACAACCGCAGGGGTCTTTGGGAGTGAAGACCAAAACGTCTGTATGTTTTTGAAAAATCCTTCTTCACACAAATAAAACTGCCTTGGCCAATGGAAATCATACAATACAACTGAAATGATAGCAGAAAAAAACTGAAAATAACTGTCCCTTTAAACAGACAGCAGGGTAGTGCTCCCCATCTCTGCTGGTCTCTGATTGGGCAGTGTGCATGTGCCACCATGACCAGTCACTTCACCTTTCGGGTGGATGAATTAAGCAAACCTGTTTGCTGTTGTTTAAAAAAGTGGACCTAGTAGATACCTTCTGGGCATTTGACACTATTCACGCCCAGGAACATTTTAAAACCTTTTTTTTAAATTGAGATTTGCTTTTATTTCAGATATGTAAAGCTTGATTTTATTATTTTCAAACAAATTTAGTTTTGCTGTCCCGCTATATTCTACTTTTCAATCACACTGTATCTAATGTGTCTAATTGTGGAAAAACTGTCTCCCATTCATGGGAAGATGGATGACCTCACTTCAGATGAAAGTAAAGAACTGAGAGCAAGAGAGAATTATATTAGCACTGGATTTCACACAGAAGGCAATCAGGTTGTTAGAATGGTATTAACTTTAAGTAGACCAGGTTCTGTGGCTATGTGAAGTATTATTCAGGAAAAGTCATCCTTCAGAGGCAAGAGAAGGTTTCTTTCCCCTCCCCACTAGTCTGTGCAGAATTCTCTGCCTAAAACTTCACCAAACAAGATTAGATAGCTGTGATCAAAGACACGCTGCAACACAAGCAAAGCTTTTTATGTTCAAGGCTGGTCTTACCGGAAAGTGTAAGTGTGCGTGTGTGTGTGTGTGTGTGCATGCATGTATGTGTGTATGCGTGTGCATGTGCGTGCGTGTGTTTTCTTGTGTGTGCATGTGCATGCATGTGTGTGTGTGTATGTGTGTGTGTTTTGTTTGCTTGATTGAGAACCAGTCAGTTCCAGTCTATGGCTACTGAGGACTGAGAACCATCCCAGCCAACGTGGTCAGGGCCATGGTTGTCATGGGAATGAAGCCTGACATATGCTGGAGAGCAGTAAAAATACAGCAACCCATGTTTATTACAAAAAGGTATATTCATTTACTCCTTAGAAACATCCACTGAGAGAAATTTGTATCATATTACGGATTTAGTTGTCTATTTGTTGGGAGGGCGGTTAAAGTGGCTGCAGGTAAATTGTATTTTGTTCAGCCAAACTGATTTGGTTGAACTCTAATGTAAGTGATCTATGTATTTTTAATTCAGCTGGTTGCAGCTAACTGCACAGTCACATGGCATTTATAGGGGCATTACTGTTTCTCCATGTTTTCAGTCTAATTAATCAACCAGTCAACACCTTCTCTGTTCCAGCGCCTTCATCACAAAGCAGGATTACTGAGTTATCTGGACAACTTTACTTTTAAACCCAAAACCTTCCAAAATCTGGAAAATGGACTAATACAAAAAAAAGAGCTGTTTGGGGTTTATCTCAGTGCATTTGTCCATGATACAGGCCCCTGCGTCTGGCTGATGGTCAACACTCTGAGCCTGCATTCTGTTTTTCTCCTTTCATACACCTGCATGATTGGCTGCAGATTGTGGAGGTGTGTGCACAGGTAGCCAATAGCTGTTGGGGAGTGTTCACAATAGTAGGTGGAATTGAAATTCCTTTGACCGATTGGCTGCCTCCTTCAAATATGCTCCATAAGGGGGAGGGGGGGGGGGGACAGACAGACAGGTAGATGTGTTATTGGAGACCTGAAGTGACTTCAGTCTTGACCCAGAAAAGATGAGATATTAAAGCCTGTCACTTCTGGGCCTGTTGCGAACTCTGTGAACCGAACGGCTCTTTTCACCTCAGATTGATTATATCACTACTTCAATAGTGACAAACGATAGCAAGATTATCTTATCCTTGGAGATCTCTGCTGCTTCCTGGAACCATAGACTGTAGAAAATAAATATGGACAAAGTGACTGTGATGTCACCCATTGGCTTTCCATGGGCTTGTGAAAAGTGTTTTTTGAAACCGCAAAAGTGCAGTTTTCGTGCCGCCATTTTGTACAAATTTGTCAGAGTCAGAGACTACAATTTAATTCAAGTTGTGTCATTTGGACAATATTATAATTTTGTGGATGAATTAGGGACAGCCACTGCATACCACTCAAGGGGGGGGGGGGGGCTTATATGGACATGAAGTCTGGGCTGGGTCTGGGTCATGAAAAGACCCCCCCCCCACCTCGAGTGGCACACAGTGGCTGTCCCTGATTCATCCACAAAATTTGAATATTGTTCAAATGGCACAACTTTAAATTACAAGGAGAGACATTAGACAAAGAAAAAAAAACACCTATTTTGAATACATGTCTTTGTGGGAAATTATTGGCTTTGTATTTTTACCAATAAATATTATTGTCAGTATGATAACTGCAGCATTGACCAGAAAATGTGTGTATACATGAGTGTGCGTGCGTGTGTGTGTGTGTGTGCGCATGTGTGTGTGTGCAGGAGTACAGAGGAATGCTGCAGCAGCAGCAGCCCTAATCTGTGCCTCTGACACTGACTCCCAGACCTGCCTTCCCCAGAGCAGCCTTCCCCCAGGACAGGGCCTTTCCCTACCCCACTCCTACCCAAACCATTTCCTATTCACACCACCTAAAAATGACACCTACAACAGTAACATTACACTACATTCATTTGCATATGCTTTTATCCAGAATGACCAACAAATACCAGAGAACATTAGCACATCCACCTTAGAAATATGAGCAACAGTGACACTCCGAGTCCAGAGGGACTATATACACAAAATCACTAAACGCTACGTACTAAGTCAAGGGTGTCCAATCTTATCCGAAAAGGGCTGGTGTGCATGCCGGTTTTTGTTATAGCCCAGTACTAAGACACCTGATTCCACTAATCAAGGTCTTGACTGAAGACCGTCATTAGTTAGTTAGTCGAATCGGGTGCTGTAGTGCTAGGCTGAAACAAAAACCTGCACCCACACTGGCCATTTTTGCATAAGATAGGACACCGCCACCTGCCCTATACTAAGCAGTAGTGTCAATGATCACCATCAACATACGCACTTAAACCAGAACTACCGGAATCAAATCCTTTGACCTTTGACGGGAACCAATGAGAGAAGCGCTGCTGAAGTGCCGGTTGTGTGGAGAAGAAAAGCGAAAGGCTTGAAAATCGGCTGCTTTTTAACGTTTATTTCTTGAAAAAGTCATGTGTTCTGTTCCATTCAATTTAGAAAATGTGGTTACGCACTTAAACCTCTCGGGAAGACTTTCAAACCTCACAAGAAACGTTTAACGTTACTGTGTAAAAGACAGAAGGTGGTATCGGTTGGATAGGACATTATGCAAGCTAGCTAACATAGGTAAGTACCGGTTGGTTACATATTGTTCATAGTTTGCTTGTTGCTAACATTACTCATCAGCTCGTTTGTATAAGTTATATTTAGCTACGTCATGATCGACGTTGTTATACTGAAAATACGTATTCTGAGATTTGTACTAGTAGGCTGGGTAGATACCTAGATATTAGAAGCTGGTGAGGGTAGACTATTTGTAGCTAACAGACATTTGGAAATTGCTAGCAAGCTGGCTGTATTTAGCAGAAGTTGGAGACTAGAAGAGTTTGGTTTGCAAATTAGAGTTGTCAAAGAGGTATAGCTTATGTCACATTTAAGGATTGCACCTTGCGTTTCCTGAATACGGTTAGCTCTTAATCACGGACTATGTTTTCTAAAGCAAATCATTTGTGTATATTTTTTAAGTGTTTATTACAGGAATAGAAACATTCACCCTCACATGTTCTACCCTCACGAAATGCGTTGGCTAAAATGACACTACTTGCACGGAGCTGTACATTAGTAAGACGTTTGATTGTGACTGATGGTGTTTGTGAGCATTAATGTTGGCAGGTCATGCTCATGAATCAGCCCATGTACTGCTGTTCTTTAGAGAGGAGAGGGTGGAAATGAGTTCGAAGAGGAGGTACAAGCCCAACAGGGGTGGGGGTCGCTTCAATAAGCCCCGAGGAGGAGGAGGTAGAGGAGGTGGCAGAGGAGGCGGCGGAGGAGGCGGCGGCGGAGGCGGCGGAGGAGGCAGTCGGAAAGCAGCTTACGGTGACTGGGATGACGGAGATGACTTTTGCCTGGATGCAGGACCTGCCCGCCCGAGCAGGTAGGGCAGTGAATCCCCTCCACAGGAAACACACTGCAGCAACGGCCTGTCACACCACTGTCACTCTGCTATGTGAAAACTGCCTACACATTCACAGCGAGCCATGGGTAATGCCTCACACCCGTGTGCGTGTAGTGTGCATGTCTGTGTGTGTCTGTCTGGGTGTGTGTGTGTGTGTGTTTTACAAACACACACAATCTATGTTTTATTCTGTCCGCAGGCCTTCTTCCAGCAGAGGAGGACGTGGGTTCAGCACGGGACGAGGAGGAGGGGCTTCCAGCAGAGGAGGACGTGGGTTCAGCACGGGACGAGGAGGAGGGGCTAGGGGTGGTGGGAGGGGGCGGGGCATGGATAGGGGGCGGGGCATGGGGCTGCCAAAGGCCTTCCAGAGTGAGCGGCCCAGGCGGAGGCCGGAGTACAGTGTTGGCGGCGGCGGTGGCAGTGGCAACGGAAACAGTAGCAGCAACGCCCGGCCTAGGGCAGATCTGCCCCAGATGCCCCTGCAGAGAATCCACATGACCTCTGACAACCAAGCGCAGGTGATGGAGCTTCTGCGGGAGCTGCAGGATTGTGAGGAGGACAGGTGAGTGAGCATTTCCATTCGTGACCATTTCCACTGTTGAGCACTTCCACTGGTGACCATTTCCACTGGTGAGCACTTCCACTGGTGAGCTGTCTGGCTTGGTAGGAGGGATTTAGTACACACACCATGAGGCACGCTGGGTAGATTCTCCTTTCCTCTGCTTTTCTCTCTCTTTCTTTTCTCTCTCTCTCTGGCTTGGTAGGAGGGCTTTAGTACAGTACTGCACACCATGAGGCCTTGAGTGTAGATTTTCCTTTCCTCTGCTCTTCTCCATCTTTCTCTATTGCTCTCTCTCTCTCTTTCCTCTCTGTGACATGGTGTTCACCTGGATGGTCTGTCTCTTCCTTCTCAGGTACTCGGGCTCTGACGCTGAGGAGGAGGAGGGGGAGGATGAGTACGATGAGCTGGATTACCGTGAGGAAGGCCAGTTTTGGGAGACGCGCGACGAGGTGGTGGAGTTTGCAGAGGGCCCGGTGTACGAGGAGGACTCTGAGGAAGAGCAGCCGTCTGCGGAGCCTGCCGTGTCCCTGTTCGCTGTGGGCCGTCTGAGCAGGTGCTGCCCTCTACTGGAGCTCAAATGCACCTTCACTTTGATTTTCTCTTATTAAATGCCAGATGGGAAAAGCTCCATCTACAGTAATGATATGAAAATAAAGCAGAACCCTGCTCTTGTGTTGTGAGTGAGGAGTTGGATGATAATTTAAAATGTTTTATGATGATGTACAGGTCTGTATGATAATGTGGTATTTGATATGATAATATACAATATTGAATAATGTGCTGTTTGGTGTGATAATGTACGGTTTGATATGATAATGTGAAGTTCAGTATGATAATGTATGGCTTGGTATGATATATGGTTCGGTATGCTAATGCATGGTTCTGTATGCTAATGCACGGTTCGGTATGAATGTACGGTTTAGTTGATATGTAGTTGTATGACGTGTATGGTTTGGTATGTAATGTAGCGGATTCTGGGTATGATGTAGATTTGGTATGATGTATGTTTGGTATGATAAGTATGTAGTTGGATGATGGTGTATGGTTTGTATGATGGATGGTTTATGGCTTGGTAGGATGGTGCATGGTTTGGTATTATGATGTATGATTTGGTGTGATGATGTGCAGGTTTATGACACGCTGCTCTTGTGCAGGTACGGCTTTGACCGCGAGCGCAGCAGACAGGCGCTGGAGTCGGGCGGGGGCGAGGTGGGGGCGACGCTGGAGCAGCTGCTGCAGCAGGTGTTCGCCGAGCGGTATGGGTCGCGGGCGGCCCCCGGGGAGGGGCTGCGGTCCATCCCCATGGACGAGTGCCTGGCCCAGCGGCAGGAGGAGGCCATGGCCCTGTCCGCCATCTACGGCGACCGCTTCGCCGAGCGCATCGCCAACAGCGTGTGGACCGTGTCCCTGGACCTGCAGCACCTGACCCCGGGTCCGAGCGCGGGGCCCGACCGGCCCGCGCACAAACACGGCCAGGTCCTGCTCAAGGACGTGTGCAGGTTCTACCTGAAGGGGGCGGGCTGCCGATTCGGGGACAAGTGCAAATTCAAGCACCAGCTCCCCACCGACTCCGGGGCCCCCCCCGCGGGCCCCCCCGCGGGCCCCCCCGGCCCCAGCCAGCCCGGCTTCAGCAGCTACTCTGCCCCCGAGTACGAGCTGGAGGTACGCTTCCCCAGGGGGAACCGCTACCCGTTCCAGCCCCCGCTGGTGGCCTTCAGCACCAGCGACGAGCGGCTGGGGGCCGCGGGCCGGCTCCACGTCACAGAGCTGCTGTTTGGGGAGGCGCTGTCCGCCGCCCGGGCCGGCGAGCCCGTCGTTTACACGCTCATCACCTGCTTCGAGGACGAGAGCAGGATGAAGGAGCTCCTGTCGGCCGCCCATCACAAGTACAGCTCCCCGCCCCCTGTGTTGGCGCCGCCGCCTGCGTTGGCCCCACCCGTCGCCGTCACTTCCGCGAAGACCAGGAACGCCAAGAGCACCAGCGCAACATCGGAGACCCACGTCAACAACAGCATCACCAACAGTGCTACCAACAGTGTCAACAACAGTGCCGCCAACAGCCGTGGCACGCAAGGTTAGTGCCAAGCTAAACCTGTGCTGATAGGGTCACAAATTTTCTCACAGACCAGCATAAAAATAAAATAAAAAAATCTGTTTCTGTTTGTTGATACTGATGAGAAGATAACTTACATTTTCCTGTGTTTAATTACTTTGACGTGCCTACAGGATAAGTGAGAGTAACATTTTGTGCAGTAGCAAACATTGTATAGCTGTGTGTGTGTGTGTATGTGCGTACATATATGTGTGTGTCTTTTGTGTCTCTCAGCGAAGGAGGCTCCAGAGCTGGAGGAGGAGCAGGAGGAGCAGGACGAGGAGGTGACCCCAGTGGTTGTAGAGAGTGAGAGCTACGTTCACCTGAAGAAGAAAATGGCACAGAAATATGAGACCAGAACGGAGGGTCTCCTGCAAGAGAACGGCAAACTGTGCAGGGAGTTCAGCAGGAAACGGGTGAGCTCTGAAGCAGGAAGTCAGCCTGCACTGGAAAGTGCAGGAATTGCACTGTAGGAATCTACCTCACATTAATACTCATGGAAATACAACCAGTATTACAACCAATTGAGTAAAAATAAAGTAAAATAAATAGAATTTTTTGAGTGTGTAGGAATGTGCAGTTTACCGTGTTCTGCTCAGTCTTCCAGGCGCTTTATGGCGATGCTGGAGCAAAGGCAGAAGCTCCCAGCCTGGCGGGAGAGGGAGAACATTCTGGATCTTCTGCGGGAGAGCCAGGTTATGGTGGTGAGCGGGATGACCGGGTGAGTCTCGCGTTCCGGCGGTCGCTCCCGCGCGCGGGGGTGCTCTGCGCTGTGCTCTGCGCTGTGCGCTGCCTGCTGCGTGTGCCTGCTCTGACGGACCCGCTGCCCGGCTCTCTCCCTCTCTCTCTCTCTCCCCCACTCCCCCAGGTGTGGGAAGACCACGCAGATCCCTCAGTTCATCCTGGACGAGACTCTGAAGGGCCCCGCCGACCGGGTGGCCAACATCATCTGCACGCAGCCGCGGCGCATCTCCGCCATCACCGTGGCCGAGAGGGTGGCGCAGGAGCGCGCAGAGCGGCTGGGCAGCTCCGTGGGCTACCAGATCCGCCTGGAGACCGTCAGGGTCAGTCCCCCCGCGTCCCAGCATGCAACGGCGAAGCTCCGCTCCGCGCCCAGGAAGTGTGGTTCTCCACGGAGAAACGCTTAGCTTAGCATGCGATGGCGCCGCAGTGATTTCTGTTCTGGCTGAAATGTGTGATGTTTGAATTTGCTTGTGTACATGGAGCTGGCATTAATAGACCCCCCCCCTCCCCAATACCACCCCCCCCCAGTCATCAGCCACCAGGCTGCTGTACTGCACCACGGGCGTCCTCCTGCGGCGACTCGAGGGCGAAGCCAACCTGCCCGGCATCACGCACGTCATCGTGGACGAGGTGCACGAGCGCACCGAGGAGAGGTGAGTGCCCCGCCCCTGCAGGACCCAGCATGACTGGGGGATTGTGGGACTGTGGAGGATCTGTGGTGCTCTCATTAGAGTCTCGTTAGTGATGATGTCACTGGTTTCCCCGGCAGTGACTTCCTGCTCCTGGTCTTGAAGGACCTGATGCTTCAGCGACCCGACCTGAAGATCATCTTAATGAGCGCCACCCTCAATGCCGAGCTCTTCTCCCAGTACTTCTACAACAGCCCCGCCATCCACATCCCAGGTACCCCTCTCCACCCTCACTCAAATACAACTGCCCCGCCATCCACATACCAGGTACCCCTCTCTACCCACATTCACATACATCTGCCCCGCCATCCACATCCCAGGTACCCCTCTCCACCCTCACTCAAATACAGCAGCCCCGCCATCCACATCCCAGGTACCCCTCTCCACCCTCACTCAAATACAACTGCCCCCGCCATCCACATACCAGGTACCCCTCTCTACCCATGCTCACATACAACTGCCCCGCCATCCACATCCCAGGTACCCCTCTCCACCCTCACTCAAATACAACTGCCCCCGCCATCCACATCCCAGGTACCCCTCTCCAGCCATGCTCACATACAACTGCCCCTCCAATCATATCCCAGGTACCCCTCTCCACCCACGCTCACATACAACTGCCCCGCCATCCACATCCCAGGTACCCCTCTCTACCCATGCTCACATACAACTGCCCTGCCCCAATCATATCCCAGGTACCCCTCTCTACCCACACTCACATACAACTGCCCCGCCAATCCCCAGGTACCCCTCTCCACCCACGCTCACATACAACTGCCCCGCCAATCCCCAGGTACCCCTCTCCACCCACGCTCACATACAACCGCTCCGCCAATCATATCCTAGACACCCCTCTCCACTGCTGGACCCACACTTACATCCCACTGTCTCAATTTAGTCTTTTAATACGAGAGCCAATGGCTCATTTTCTTGGTGGTTTTTTTATAGCTGCTACAAATAGCTCATGAATGTAACGTATTTTTACACGGTAATGGCTACGATGAAAACTGATTTGTTGAATGTCCGGTATAATATGAGCTGTGATGATGTAATGCTGTAATCCTTCAGTCGTCTTGGAGATTAAGCAGCACTTCCTCTCTTTCCAGGTCGCACGTTTCCTGTTGATCAGTTTTTCCTAGAAGACGCCATTGCCATGACAAAGTAAGTCACTGGAGCATCTTTACAGAAAATAGTCTTTTCTTTAATTACCACCCTCCGGTGATGGTTTGGGTTCTGTGGTCTCTCTGCACGCAGGTATGTGATCGAGGACGGCAGCCCCTACCAGCGCTCCGGCAAACAGGGCCCCTCTGGGAAACAGGGCCCCCCAGGAAGGCAGGGCCCCCCAGGGAAGCAGCAGGGCTCCAGCAGGGTGGCGGTGGACCAGCTGGAGGAGGACGTCTGGTCCTACATGTCCTTCCAGAAGACGGACTTTGTGAAGGACTCCATCCCTGACCAGCAGCTCACGCTGCAGGAGCTCTCTGTCCGATACAAAGGTGCAGTCTCATCACGTGCTTACGAGGAAACGCAATCGATAAGGCGCCTTCTGCCCAAATTGTTTTTCGGATGCCCTAGCGGGTGCATTTTTATTCGTGAACTGGTCAGTCGATCAATATGCGTGTCGACAGTCGAGACTTAATTCTGTTTTTAACATAAATCAATCACTCAAAATGATTTTGCACAGAAGAGTTAACAACATAAAGTACAATACCAAAGTCACTTTGAGAGATTGATTGGCTGGTTTGTGTTAAAAACAGACACTAAGAAGTCTGTTCTGAAGACAATGGCTGCCATGGACCTGGATAAGATCAACATGGACCTGGTGGAGAGTCTGCTGGAGTGGATTGTGAATGGAGACCATAACTACCCGCCAGGTGACTGAGACACAGGCGTGAATTGTAACTGGCCACCAGGGGGCACTATGACACAGGCATGGGCTTGCCCGGCGGGATAATGTTTAGTTTTGGCTGTGTCTGAGAGGGACGTGGGATGATGCTGTCCTTGTGTGCGCCGCAGTCATATGACCCTGCTCTCCTCCTATCGGCAGGCGCGGTGCTCGTCTTCCTGCCCGGATTGGCTGAGATTAAGATGCTGTACGAGCAGCTGCAGTCGAACAGGATGTTCAACAACAGGAAGTGCAAACGGTGTGAAAAGTGTTTCCCTGGCAACGCTGTGTGTGTGGAGTAGCCGCATGCCGTAGCTCTGTGACTGTGGGCTAACTGCTTGCGTGAGGCTGCAGTGGAGTGTGTGGCTGATAGGATGTCCTGAGGAACGATGTCTGTTTGCACACCCACTAATAGTGCCATTCTAGCTTGCTAGGGTGGAGTTATGGATCTTATTCAATGGAGGCATAAGCTGATGTTAAAGTGATCTGCTGGTGTTATTGACTGAGTGATGTGTGTGTGTGTATGTGTGTGTGCGTGTGTTGCAGGTGTCTGGTCTTGATGTATTGGTTTTATTGACTGTGTGTGTGTGTGTGTGTGTGTGTGTGTGTGTGTGTGTGCATGTTGCAGGTGTCTGGTCTTGATGTATTGGTTTTATTGACTGTGTGTGTGTATGTGTTGCAGGTGTGTGGTGTCGAAGTATTGGTTGTATTGACTGTGTGTGTGTGTGTGTGTGTGTGTTGCAGGTGTGTGGTGTTGATACACTGGTATTATTGACTAAGTGGTGTGTGCGTGTGCGTGTGTTGCAGGTGTCTGGTCTTGATGTATTGGTTTTAGTGACTGTGTGTGTGTGTTGCAGGTGTGTGGTGTTGATACACTGGTATTATTGACTAAGTGGTGTGTGTGTGTGTGTGTGCGTGTGTTGCAGGTGTCTGGTCTTGATGTATTGGTTTAGTGACTGTGTGTGTGTGTTGCAGGTGTGTGGTGTTGATACACTGGTATTATTGACTAAGTGGTGTGTGTGTGTGTGTTGCAGGTGTGTGGTGTTACCCCTTCACTCCTCTCTGTCCAATGAGGAGCAGCAGGCTGTGTTTCAGCGCCCGCCCGATGGCGTCACCAAAATCATCATCTCCACCAACATCGCCGAAACCTCCGTCACCATCGACGACGTGGTCTACGTGGTGGACTCGGGGAAGATGAAGGAGAAAAGGTGCCCACGCACACACACACACACGTACACGCACACACACACGCACACACACACAGCTCATGGGAACAGAAAGACCTCAGTCACATGGCTGTGCTCAGTGAAATGTATGTACGCTGTTGACATTTGCTTCTGGTTGGAATCCCAGCATGCCCCTGAGCGAAACCCACGTAGCCACAGACGGGCCATATTTCACACAACACCCCGTCGCCTTCATCCCGTCCCCTCTGACACCCCCCCGCCCCCCCCCCCACCCCCAGGTACGACGCCGCTAAGAGCATGGAGAGCCTGGAGGAGTCGTGGGTGTCGCGCGCGAACGCGCTGCAGAGACGGGGCCGAGCCGGGCGCGTGGCCTCGGGCGTCTGCTTCCACCTCTTCACCAGCCACTGCTTCTCACACCTGCTCGCCGAGCAGCAGCTGCCCGAGATCCAGAGAGTCCCGCTGGAGCAGCTCTGCCTCAGGTCAGCCCCCCTGCAGCCCCCTTGCAGCCCCCTGCAGCCCCTTGCATCCCCCTGTAGCCCCCTGTAACCCCCTGTAGCCCCCTGTAGCCCCCCTGTAACCCCCTGTAGCCCCCCTGTATGAGCTGGCCTCCAGGTGAGACGCAGGTAACCCGCTAAATCCGCCATTCTCCCCTTTCGCAGGATCAAAATCCTGGACGTGTTCGCGGAGACGTCGCTGGAGTCGGTGTTCTCGCGGCTGATCGAGCCGCCCTCCCCCGCCGGCGTGGAGGCGGCCGAGCGGCGGCTGCAGGACCTGGGGGCGCTGACGGCGGACGAGAAGCTCACCCCGCTGGGGTACCACCTGGCCTGCCTGCCCGTGGACGTGCGCATCGGGAAGCTCATGCTGTTCGGGGCCATCTTCCGCTGCCTGGACCCCGCCCTCACCATCGCCGCCAGCCTCGCCTTCAAGTCCCCCTTTGTAAGAGACGCGTATCCCATAGCAGCGGCCACAAAACCACAGAAGAAGATGGATAGATTCCTTATTACGTTTCTGTTACATGCATTATGAATGTGTTTGCTATTTGGGTGTTCTGGCCCGGTTTTTGCTTTTTTTCTGCTATTCTGTAAAGAGTCTTTGTGACAGTCTTCTGTAAAATGCTCTATACAAATTGAATTGATTTGATAAAGACAGGAGAGAACTGGTTGGTTTTTCCTGCCTAAATGTCCTCTCAACCTGCTATGCCCCCCCTGTTTTCCCCAAATGCAGGTCTCTCCATGGGACAAGCGTGAGGAGGCGAATGTCCAGAAGCAGAGCTTTGCTCTGGCCAACAGTGACCACCTGGCCCTGCTGCAGGCGTACAAGGTGCGTCCGTTTGAGTATAGCCCCCTGTCCATCCTGTTTGAGTACGGAAAAGAAAATGGTGTCAGATGGAGCTGATGAACGCGTGCACGTCTGTGACGCAGTGTACACCTGTAGGAAGCTCTCTTCACATATCTGCTGTGTGTAGTGCCAGGTGCTGTCCTCACCGCACTCTGTCTCCCTCTACAGGGCTGGAGTGCTGCCGCCAAGAACGGAAATCAGGCTGGCTTCCTGTACTGCAGAGAGAACTTCCTGTCTTCACGAGGGCTCCAGGTGAGAATTCTCACTCGCCGTCCAATCGCAATAATCTCCAGGTGAGAATTCTCACTCGCTGTCCAATCACAGTAATCTTCAGGTGGGAATTCTCACTCGCTGTCCAGTCACAGTAATCTTCAGGTGGGAATTCTCACTCACTGTCCAATCACAGTAATCTTCAGGTGGGAATTCTCACTCGCTGTCCAATCACAGTAATCTTCAGGTGGGAATTCTCACTCGCTGTCCAATCACAGTAACCTCCAGGAGAGAATGCTCTTACTGCAGTGAGAGTGGGGATCATATGAGGGAGTGATGGGCAGGTTCTGAAAGTGCTGTGTCATCGCTGCTCATTCACTGTTTGCTGTAGGGGTGAATGGTACAATGATTGTTAGTTGTTATGTCTGCTTACGCTAAGCCAAAAGCAGATTGCCTTGTCAGCTTCCTTAGCGGTTTTTCACTGATGAGGCTGTTTTTGGTCCCCAGGAGATCTCCAGCCTGAAGAGGCAGTTTGCGGAGCTGCTGTCGGACATCGGCTTCGTGAAGGAGGGCCTGAAGGCCAGGGTGATCGAGCGCATGAGCAGCAGGGGGACGGACGGCGTTCTGGAAGCCACAGGCTTCGAGGTGGGTGAGCAGTCACAGCACACAGGCGGCCCCAGCTGAACTGTCCCTAAAGCACAAAGGCCGCAGTCACACAGCTGGGCCGTGTGGACACGTGGTGTTTGTCAAAGCCGTTGTCTGAGAAGGGGAACTCGCACACTAGCTTTCAGTATACCTTTATTGCACCATGACAGCTACGTTGTAAATATCAAACAAGCTGTCGATCATTACCAAGTAATGATTACGGGAATCACAATGGCACGCTATCCCAGGAACTTAAGCAGAAGTGCTGCTTTTGGTATGACAGTGAATACAGCTGCCTGAGGGGCGGGTAACTGGGGAAGTGCTGATTTGGACTGAGGCAGAGGTCAGTGCAGCTGTCCAGGTTTGAGTAGCTGTGGTTTGAGTAGCTCCAGGTGTGAGTAGCTGTGGTTTGATTAGCTGTTGTTTGAGTAGCTCCAGGTTTGAGTCGCTGTCCTGTTTCCTTTCCCAGGCCAATCTGAACTCAGACAACACCAAGCTGATGTCGGCTATGCTGTGCGCTGCCCTGTATCCCAACGTTGTCCAGGTGAGTCTCCAGTGTTCCGCTCACTTCCTGCATGCAGCACACGATGGTGAACTTGTTACCTTCAACTTCAAGATCCAAGTTTACTCGGATTTATGCTTAAACAACCAGTGAATGGAAGGGCATTAAAAGTAAGTGCTGATTTCTTGAGTATGTGTGCAGTTGATGGGTGTGGCTGTGTTGCTGGTAAAGCTTGATGGGTGTGGTTGTGCTGCAGGTTCGAGCCCCCCAGGGGAAGTACAAGCTGACCAGTAAAGGAGCGATGAAAATGCAGCCCAAGGCCGAGGAGCTGCGCTTCATGACCAAGAGCGACGGCTGTGTTCACGTCCACCCCTCCTCTGTCAATTACACGGTTAGCTCCGCCCCCACTGTATCCACGTCCACCCCTCCTCTGTCAATTACACGGTTAGCTCCGCCCCCACTGTGTCCATGTCCACCCCTCCTCTGTCAGTTACACGGTTAGCTCCACCCCCACTGTGTCCACGTCCACCCCTCCTCTGTCAACTACACGGCTAGCTCCGCCCCCACTGAGCACCGCTCTGTTCCTGCCCTGCGTTCCTCTCACAGGGATACAGCGCAGTCCCGCCACCCGCCAGAGGCACTGCGGGTTCAAATCCCAGGGTGGGGGCTGGGCAGTGCTGTAGAACCCTTGAGCAAAGTCCTTGAAACAGATTGCACCTGTAAAATGTTCAGCTGTGCAGATGGGCAGTAGTGAAGTCTAAGTTACGCAGAGTAACGTAAGCAGTATTAAGATGTAAGTTAAGCGAATTTCCCGACTGGCCCAGTGCGATCACGGCTCTGTCCCTCAGGTTCGGCACTACGACAGCCCGTACCTGGTGTACCACGAGAAGGTGAAGACCAGCCGCGTGTTCATCCGGGACTGCAGCATGGTGTCTGTGTACCCCCTGGTGCTGTTCGGAGGGGGGCAGGTCAGCGTGGAGCTGCACAAGGGCGAGTTCATCGTCTCCCTGGACGATGGCTGGATCCGCTTCGCCGCTGCGTCCCACCAGGTGCACCGCGACGTCGCAGACGCACACACACACACACACACACACACGTACAACCACACATACACATGCGCACACGTGTGCACAAACACACACGTGCTTGCACACACATATATGCATACACAAGCATGCATGCATGCACACACAGCACAGATATTTATCAATTAAAAATGTTATGTCTGTAAATTGTCATTGTGATGCCATTATAACTGTTTTACAGACTCCCCCATAACTGTACCACAGTGAGATTAACCAGAAATCAGGGGCTTATAAAATTACTAACTGGGTTGATCACAGAAGTCAGGAGCTCATGTAGTTTGCAGTGCTGATTTTGGGGGTTGGTCTCACTGTGGTAGTGGAGTGCTGATGTTGGGGTTTTGGGGTCTCTGTGGTTGTGGGGTGCTGATGCTGAGGTTTTGGGGTCTCTGTGGTAGTGGGGTGCTGATGTTGGGGTTTTGGGGTCTCTGTGGTAGTGGGGTGCTGATGCTGAGGTTTTGGGGTCTCTGTGGTTGTGGGGTACTGATGCTGAGGTTTTGGGGTCTCTGTGGTAGTGGGGTGCTGATGTTGGGGTTTTGGGGTCTCTGTGGTAGTGGAGTGCTGATGTTGGGGTTTGGGGGTCTCTGGGGTAGTGGGGTGCTGATGTTGGGGTTTGGGGTCTCTGTGGTAGTGGGAGTGCTGATGTTTGGGTTGGGAGTCTCTGGCAGTGGGAGTGTAGAGCAGCCGCGGAGCTGGACAGCCCTGGGCTCAGATCACCACCAGCATCGTCAGCTCATCTCACGCATCATTCGTCAGCCTCCGTGCGCGAGGGACTGATGCCCATACGTGGCCACGCCCTGTACGCGGCCACGCCCCTATGTGGCCACACCTGCTGTGCTTCACCTGGAGGACTCACCTCCCTGTGCACCTCCCCACTCCCTGTGCCACAGGCAGTGGTTAGGCGGGGTCTCCCTGTCCTGGTTCTGACGGAAACTCGCTTCTGTCTCCAGCAGAGACTTTGATTCGTTGGCTTTTGGGTTCAACTGTGATAGGAGTAGAAATCTGCATCTGGCTTCATTTAACTGGGTGTATCTGCCATTTGGCTTCTATTTCAGCCCAAACATGTTTGTAATATAATAACATGATCCGGCATTCATAAATTAATAATTATTAAATGAAGCCAGGCACAGTTAATTGAGCAACTCATTTAAATTGCCCTGAACATGACCAGTGGTCATATATTTGAAAAATAAAATTATAATCTCTTTTATTAGTTCAGACAAGACATTTCTTTTTTGAAGAATTTATTTCAGATACAATGCTGAGATTTCAGGTGTTCTAATGGCACAAATGATATCAACATAGCAACGCCTCTTGGTGAAGATTGATATCAACAACTAAGCCGAGCAGAGAAGCTTCACACAGAGCTCAAGATGGAACCAAAAACAGTGCTCATGGAGTGCCAGAGAGCCACTAAGACCAGCGCACCAAGTACTGGCATGGCCACACCTGGAGCTACTCTGGGTGGAGCGAGCAGAAAAGGGTTTTTTCACTTTTTTAAAAGAAAAAGGAATGACTCTGTTATATTTACAAGGCTTCAAATGTGTTTTCCTTCATTGTCTAGTTTAGTGCTTAAAATAGAACTTGAGTTGTGTGATGCTGCACATTATTGTGGAAGGCATTTGAATCCACATTGGATTTTCTTAATGTAACGAGGGTGCATGGAGAGAGTGTGGTGTTTTATATGTGCTGACGTTTAACGCAACCATGGCAGGTTGTAAAAGAAAACCATGTCAAATATTATTCCACTTGTGCGGTTTTTTTGGCATGTGCCTAAGGAATGTTCAAATGAAAATCATGGAAATTAAATTCAAAGGGCTATCAAAATAGGATTTGGTCTGATGTTGCCAAAGGAAATTTAAGTGTATATTTGAAGGCAGAACGAACATTTGTTCTGTGTTGGACTACACCAAATAAATCATTGCCTGAACAACATGGGATTGGCTCGATTTTGTTTTTGAGCCAAGGTGGTAGGCTCTTTTTAAACCTGGGGTTCGAGCCCATAAGTGGTACTGTATGGCAACGAGGACACTGTCACTGTATCCTCATCTTCCTGTTCTTAGCTGGCGGGAGCAGAACCCAGCGTGGTCTTCTGCTGCTGAAGCCCATCCTCTCCAAGGTTCAATGCATTGTGGGTTTTGTATTTTCTTGAGTCCAGTAATGCAGGCTTAATGTAATTTTTAAAATGGCTGAACAGTAAGCAGCTAGAGCATTCTCAGTTACTGCGTGATCTACCTTGAATATTAATTAGCTGTACTCAATGAGCTAATATACTCAGTGTGAATCGCCTTTTACTTGGCTAGCTTGGCCTGCTATTGTCTTGCTTATGTGGGAGATGAGAACTAGACGCTCTGTTGGCAGGGGCTCTGTGGCTCCTATCTGATATTAAATCATATCTCCCAGAACACATTTCTGATGCAAAATGAATTTAAGCCTGGCCATGTGAAGTTGCCAAAGGGTAAATCCATGCTAATCTAGCTGCTGACCTCAGTACAAACGCCACAGGGACCATCAAATTTCAGTTCCAAGTTTAGCTCACCTCAAGAGCCCCACTGAGAACCAGCTGAGGAAAAAATTGATATTTTCTTTGATGGATCTGGAATGGGATAAATGCATAAACTGGAGCCACCGCACCAGCTTTTTTTTGTTACATTTTTCCTCCCAGAAAGGGAGGTTTATGTAGGTAATCTTGGGGCAGGTGTCCCCCTGGGGTGTTCTTTTGTGGAGCTGAAAGGTGCAGGGGTGCAGAAGATGCAGTGTGTGGCTTTCATGGCAAGTGAATGAATGAATGAATGAATGAATGATTGCATTTATATAGCACTTTTCTGTATGCTCAAAGTACAGTGATGCTGAAGATCTGCCATACACTGAAGTCAGTGAAGAAACTCCTCCCTCTAAGGTGCATGATTTCTCAGCCATTGTTAAATGTTCTCTTATTGTGCTCTTGTGATTGTATTTTTAAGTTACGTGTGCGCATGAATTATGGACGTATTGGAATATTTTATTATTAAGATATCCAACCGCAAGATTTCCAATCGGTTCCTTTGGCCATTATGCAAATGCTTATTAAATAACAAAAATGGAAGATGTTCCCAAAACCGATTTTTTTTCCATCAGTATTCATGAAGAGGGGTGTAATGGCTGAAATAAGTGAGCGATGCAGAGCAAGTGAGGGGTGATCTCGGGTCACTGAGTCATTATGCGCACTCGGTGTGAGAAAGTGGTGTCATGCAGTGATGATTTAAGAATATTCAGTCCACTGATGCAGGGAATATTTGAATATCAAATTACGGGGGATGTTTGCCCCCAATGAGAACTGGGGGGGGCAGGGGGGAGAGGAAGGGATTTTCAAGATTCATCAGATCCCGAGTGAGCAGCCTGGGCAAGCTCTAGCCTGAGACACATGAGACCCAGGTTGGTGTTTTTCTCCTCCTTTGCAATTATGATTTTGTCCTTGTATGGAAAAGTTACCTAAATAAACGCATATAATAATAATAATAATAATAATAATAATAATAATAATTGTCACCATCACCACCACCATTGTATTTTTTTCCTCTGTGGTACATGTTGTGCAGGCGAGAAGATCTGGCTCAAGGTCCCGTACTCTCTCTTGTCTGAAGAGCAGGTTGGTGTGGCTCTGGCTGACTGTAGCAGCTGGTGGGTGCAGTCAGTGTCTTCTACAGATGAGAGGCTGATGTTCTTTTATTTGTGTTTTTATCTGAGAATCATCTTTAATTCACACCCCAGCTGAGGGAACACAGTGAACAAATTTTCTTACAGCCAAGCCCACAATGTGAGCAATCGGCTCAAAGTGAGTCATAGCTCCCATCTATTCTCAGCCATCAACCACATTGTAATTTATATTTAAACAGAACTGCTGTTGTAATTGCAATGTTGATATTAAATCATTCAGCTGTGTAGTTCTGGAACACTTTGAATGGGCTTGTGTTATCAGGTAGTTAACATGAATGTATAATTGGAGCGGGAAACTAATTTCAGTGTTTGTGCACGTTATTATAAAAATCGCTCAGGACATACTGAGTGTGTACTGAGCATTGAGTTGGTGGCCATTAAAGTGGAATTTAATGCAATTTAAAGTGGGTTTGAATCTAGCCTCTTCCCTGTGGTTGGCTTTCACAGAATCCCACGCGGCAGCACGCGGGTCAGTAAAGACCTGCTGTAACAGAAGGTTTCTCAGTAAGTTAAAGACAGAATGCCAAGGGAAACAGAAGGAGAAAACTTCTGGTGATTTGTTTATTTTTTCTCCAAAACCAGAAAGTGCAGCAGACACAGGCCGAGGAACCAGAAAAAGACGCTCCCACAGGAGAACCTGCTTGGAATGAAAAGTACAGAGCTGGTCTATGATGCCCATCTCAGATAAACCACATCTGCCAGGATCCAGAGCTGGTCAGTTTTGGTCCCCTGTGAGGAGGTAAGGGATTAGCCTTATACACATGTACATCTCTCTCTCTCTCTCCCCCTCCCCCTCCCCCTCTGATGGTTTGCTTTGAGAGAAATCTGTTGAAATTTGGCAAGTTGAGTATACACAGATGAACCTACCACCTTTTGATATGACTGCAGTACACGCTAGACATGGTGGAAAAGTCACAAGGCAGAGCAGTGTGTTTGTTAGAGCATAAGTGAAGTCATTCACTTGGCTTTCAGTCACATCTCCATCTGATCACACAGGACTGGCAGAGGATCCCTGCAGTTACCCACGTCTTTAAATAGCCTCATTAGCCCCAGAGCACAATGTCAGCCGCCTAATGCACGCAACCTCCTCTCTGGCTCAGTCAGCTGTGAAAGAAAATTAGCGCAGACATCCCGGGTGTTAGTGGTGATTGAGGAGACGTACTTGCCGGAGTTGGAGAGTGGGATAAACAAAAATGTTTACATGGAATTTTGAGCTGGTCGTTGTAACATGTTTGTCCCTAATTATCTACAGGCCGAGTACGGCTAGCGTAAGCATGTGATTTAGCATGGCTAGAGTAAGTCTGTGGTTTAGCATGGCTGGAGTAAGTCTGTGGTTTAGCATGGCTGGAGTAAGCATGTGATTTAGCATGGCTAGCATAAGTGTGTGGTTTAGCATGGCTAGCGTAAGTGTGTGGTTTAGCATGGCTAGCGTAAGTGTGTGGTTCAGCATGGCTAATGTAAGCGCATGGTGTAGCATGGCCAACGTAAGCGTGTGGTTCAGCATGGCTGGCATAAGCGTGTGGTTCAGCATGGCTAATGTAAGCGCATGGTGTAGCATGGCCAACGTAAGCATGTGGTTCAGCATGGCTAATGTAAGCGCATGGTGTAGCATGGCCAACGTAAGCATGTGGTTCAGCATGGCTAATGTAAGCGCATGGTGTAGCATGGCCAACGTAAGCATGTGGTTCAGCATGGCTAATGTAAGCGCATGGTGTAGCATGGCCAACGTAAGAATGTGGTTCAGCATGGCTAATGTAAGCGCATGGTGTAGCATGGCCAACGTAAGCGTGTGGTTCAGCATGGCTAATGTAAGCGCATGGAGTAGCATGGCCAACGTAAGCGTGTGGTTCAGCATGGCTGGCGTAAGCGTGTGGCTTACTGTAACATGGCTGGAGTAAGCGTGTATTTTACTGTAACATGGCTGGCGTAAGCGTGTGAATTAACATGAGGAGTGACGTGTTCCACAATGCAAGTGAGATGAGTTGTGGTGCTTCACTGGACTCCTTTGCTGGTCTCAGGTGGCGGAGAAGCTGAAGTAGCTGGTGTGGCTATAGGTCTCTGCTGGGCTCAGGCAGTGGAGAAGCTAAAGTTGTGTGATATGGCTGTAGGTCTCTAGTGGTTTCAGACAGTGAAGAAGGTGAAGTTGTGGTGTGGCTGTAGGTCTCTGCTGGGCTCAGGCAGTGGAGAAGCTAAAGCTGTGTGATATGGCTGTAGGTCTCTAGTGGTTTCAGACAGTGAAGAAGGTGAAGCTGTAGGTCTCTGCTGGTCTCAGGCTGTGGTGAAGCTGAAGCTGTAGTGTGGCTGTAGGTCTCTGCTGGTCTCAGGCAGTGGAGCAGCTGAAGCTGTGTGGTGTGGCTGTAGGCCTCTGGTGGTTTCAGGCAGTGGTGAAGCTGCAGCGTGTGGTGTGGCTGCAGGTTTCTGCTGGCCTCAGGCGGTAGAGAAGCTGAAGCTGAAGTGTGCAGTGTGGCTGTGGGCCTCTGCTGGTTTCAGGCAGTGGTGAAGCTGAAGCGTGTGGTGTGGCTGTAGGTCTCTCCTGGCCTCAGCAGGGTGTTGGGGAACTCGGGCTGGAAAGTGGAGGTCACGGTGAGTCCAACAGGTGCGGCGGCAGGGCGGCAGTTTCTGCAGCTAAAGCAGTCCCTAATCCAGAAACCCCATCTGTAGCTCCAGTGCTCACAGTCTCTATTTCACTTCCTTTTCTCTTACGCTGCTAGCCGAGCTTAGGGCCGTGTGCATAGCCGACACTGGTTAGGGTTAGGGAAGGCAAACTACTGCAGTAAACACTCCTGCATTGCCAGGTCAGTAAAGACGTTTACCAGAAGTGCAAACCGGATGGTGTTTTTAGCTTAGCTCTTTTGTAAAGCCCCGTCCGTACTGAAATCACCTTTCCATAACCACCCACTGGTGGACTTTACTTCGAGTTCCAGCACAGCGCAACAGCTTCTTGTGTTTGTCGCTATGCAACTGAATTGCATTCTGGGAGGCTGCAATGGATTACTTGAATGCCATGTGTGGCTAATGGAGACAGCTGTGGTTGCTAGGGACAGGCAGGAGGTGATTGCTAGGGTACTGTGGAGTCTGAGGTACGTCTCCAGGGCACCTGTGTTACATGACCAAGGGCCGTGGTAGTAGATAAGCACACCAAAACGTTTTGGCTGCAAGTTGCGTAATCCCAGCTGAGAGCCTCCTTTTAAAATTACTGTGGTAGATCAGCCCACTTTGGAAAAGACAGAGGATGATTATACATCAGCAGCTCCCTAAAGCTGTTGTGAATTTGTTTCATATGATAATATGCTGCTGCTAGCGAGCCCGTTAGCTGTGTGTGATCTCCACAGAGGCGACCCGCTTCGCACCTGCCTCTGCACAGCATAATAAACAGGGACATATCTACCAATCTGAGGAAATATGAGGGGGACGGTGAGGCGGTGCTGTTGGTAGCAGTCTGAACACGCAGCTCTTCAGACAGTACCTGGACTAACTATCACCCCTCCGCAGGGCACTCGCAACATAGGATCACTCTTATCACTTGAATCCTTCTACTTTGTTCTTGCAGCACTTCCATGTTACACATGTACCTCCACCCATGCCCTCATATTGCACTTGTATCGTTATCTTGATGTTGTAACTCGCTGTGTTGCCTCCTAGTTTGACTTAACATTACCGTCTGACCTAGTCTATGCTTACTGTGTGAACTGGACTTAATGTGTTCATGGCTCTGAATAACTGTTACATAATGAATATTGTACTTTGTTGGTCCCGTGTTTTGTAGCGGTTCCAATGACCTTCGGAATGCACTTATTGTACGTCGCTTTGGATAAAAGCGTCTGCCAAATAAATGTAACGTAATGGTGAATGTGCCTTACCCCCTCCCCCGTGGCTGAGTGCCGCCTTTTCTGATATATATGCAAATGGCGGTGCCTCTCAATCTGATGTCTGGATGCTCACTTTGTTCTTGAACTCAATCCAATGCTAACAGCAATCAAGCGCTGGGCCAGTTAGCACCGGCTGGCACTGCTAAGCATGCGGCCCACGTATCCAGCCCTGCTCCAACACAAATGCTGTAATTACCAGCCTCCAAATTGCCAGCCATTAATGCGCCTGAAAGCGCGGAAGCTAAAAGCTCTGTGTGACATGGGGATTAGAGCAGTGGCATTGTTTACACTCGGGCTACACATCCCAGCTGAAGCGCTATAGACCACAGTCCACAAAGGGCCCAGCCAGCCTTCATTATGAGGTTATAAGCACCCAGCCAGCCTTCATTATGGGGTTATAAGCACCCAGCCAGCCTTCATTATGGGGTTATAAGCACCCAGCCAGCCTTCATTATGGGGTTATAAGCACCCAGCCAGCCTTCATTATGGGGTTATAAGGGCCCAGCCAGCCTTCATTATAGGGTTATAAGGGCCCAGCCAGCCTTCATTATAGGGTTATAAGGGCCCAGCCAGCCTTCATTATGGGGTTATAAGCACCCTGCCAGCCTACATTTTGGGGTTATAATTGGTCTGGTTATAATTCCTCTGTACTCCTGAACCTGAGCGAGATGCCGGGTCAGGACATGTACCTGCAGCAGATGGACAGGGATCACTGACGGCCACAGAGGTGGGCGTGGCCTGAGGTGCTTCGGCACACGGGAGGGGTGCGACATGTAGTGGGTACGCCGTGCGTGTGTGACTCTAGATCTCACCCCACCACATCAGACCTGTAGCTCACTCTGCTTTACTGCAGCTTTTCTGTGCAGTTAATAAGGCTGGATTAAAATCTGCCCACCCACCCCATCCTAGAGAATGGGATTTTGGGTGTGGCTGATGGTCCGGGATCCACCCCATTGGATAGCCATCGCTACGGCAACAAAAACCTGGATAATGCCCAGGTTCTGCTGTCTGCACTCTCAGCCCAAATAGATGGCAAAAATCCAGTTAGTGCCCATTATGTCTGACATTTGAGCCTCTTCTAGAAAGCACATTAGAACATGACAAATTGCAGCTCCTGTAGTGTCTGACAGTGTCTTGGTATTCAGCCACATCCGAAGAGTACAGAGATACAGTGGGTCGACTCTCATTCCATTAAAAAAATGTTTGTGTTCACACAAATGCAATTTGAGCACTGAACCAAATTCCTGATTCAGCTCCATGACGCATTTTCTCCCGACCAACTCGATTAACCATTATCAGCTATTTACTTTTTAAGACCGGCAGCTGTGTGTACAACTCCTAAGTGACACTAACTGGGAAACGTTTTCAGACCAGAGATTCAAGCTGTTTATGGTTTACTTTACGTACTACTGAAAACATTTCTTCATCAGCTTCATGGCCTTGCTCAAAGTTATAATGGCAAATTATTCTAGATCCATCTACACAGTCAGTTGTGATCTTATAAGGTAGTTGGTCTCATTGGTAATTTATCAATTCTCTAGAACACATTTTATATTTATAATTGAAATATTCTAAGAAGAGTTGCTGACTTGTACACTTAGAAGGGAAAAAGAACATTTCAGCATGCGACACAGCACAGTGGTTCTCCACAGGGTGGGCCGGGGCCCAAAATGGGTCCTCAGGGTGCTGCCAAGGAGGCCTTCAGATGATAGGAAATTACTGAAAGCTTTAATCACAAAACCTCACAACATACATATTTATTCTGCTAAATAAATAACACAGAGCAAGCAATTAATATTAATGGCATAAGCTTGACTTAACTTCATTAGTCACACTGAAGATGGTAGACAGGCTATCATGTCTCCTGTGGGTGGGTGGGGGGGGCTGGACTGTGTTTGGGATTTGAGCGGCACCACTCCGTACCTGGTTGACGGCGTTGGGCCAGTTCTGGGTCTCCAGGCAAAAGGCGCTGTGTTTGGGGTAGGTGGCCCCGCCCTTGCCCCGCAGGCTGCCATCGAGGAAGTTTGCGGTGTAGAACTGCACGCCCGGCTGGGTTGTGCTCACTTCCAAAACCCGCCCACTCTTTGGGTGGTGCACCCTGCAGGGAGAAGGGGAGGGATAGTTAGAGTGGGAGGGGTCAATGCATAATGAGGCATGGGCGGGGTCACAGTAGGAGGAGCCACTGCATAATTTGGCATGTGTATGGGGTGAGAGTGGGAGGAGTCACTGCATAATGAGGTGAGTGTGGGGTTAGAGTAGGAGGAGTCACTGCAAAGTGAGGCATGTGTATGGGGTCAGAGTAGGAGGAGTCACTGCATAATGAGGTAAGCATGGGGTTAGAGTGGGAGGAGTCACTGTGTAATGGATTTCAAACCCAATGTGCTGGAGTACAGAGCCAAAACAACAAAGATTATGTCACTGTCCAAATACTTACAGTCTGTGCTATATATGCATGTATGTATACATGTGTGGAGTATAAATATCTGCACTGATACTTTGTTCCCAGTCATCAGCATGATTGGACAGACAGGAAGCTGATGGGGATGTGAGGTTTGCAGTTGCCGTGGAAATGCAGGAAGTCAGTCCATCTGACCTGGCACATGGTCGCTCCTCCGGGGGCTCCCCAGGAGATGACAGGCAGAAGTTATGGTCAAAACCTGGTCCTGGGACTTCCTTTAAACGTGGACCAATCAGCACAGGCTTTCGGAGGTCAAAGGGTGAGCCATCTACAGCCCTGATTTCCCCTACGGAGGTGAGCATACCGGCAGTCAGAGATAGGCCCCTCCCACCCTTCAGCTCAGTGCAGTCAGGGATAGGCCCCTCCCACCCTTCAGTTCGATGCTGTTAGAGATAGGCCCCTCCCACCCTTGTGAGAGCATGTGTGAGAGAGAGAGCATGTGAGGGAGAGAGAGGATGTGAGAGCATGTGAGGGAGAGTGAGAGATCATGAGAGAGAGAGTGACTAAGAAACTGCCCCATGACCTCATCACTGCCACAGCAAGCAGCTCACTGCTCACACATTCACTTTCACTCACATTCACTCTTACACATTCTCATCAGTTTCAGTGGCATGGAATGCTAAAAACCCACAAAGAAATTCCAAGGTTTTCATTAGTGTGTCTTATACTGCACAGCCACACATACAGTACGTAACAGAAAAATATATTTATTGAGAATAAAGGAGTGACAGAGAGAAATGTTCATCTGACCTGTGGGAATCATAGTGTCGTCCACAGGCAGGTAGGCATCAGCTGTGATTGACACCAGATGGTCGTATATGTCTGGGGTCCCCTGGAAAAGCACGTTCAGCACAAAGAGCTCAGAACGCCACCATTACAGCCATAAAACACTCACTGAACAAACACCGGCTTCAGCGAAGCGATTCAATTTCAACACCTGACGAGCACAAAATGCAGTTTCCTAGTAAGCTTTTCACACTAAAATAAGATTTAATCCCATTTACCTGCGGAGGGGGGTAAACATACACACTGTCATACATGTGTGGGACATTCTTACAGTCTAAATGATGAAGAACGTATAAAGAATAAGTAAAGTATGCTGTATCATATTGATCCATTTTTTTAAAAACTAGGGCTGTCCGAGTTAATGCCTAAATTTGAAATGCTTAATGACTCCATTTTTTAATGTGCAAAACTTACTTGTCCTTAATTCCAATTTCAGAGCTAATGGCAAAATATTAATGCGATGAGATATTTATGGTTTCTCTCGCCTTAATGCTAACAGTAATATTTTTAGACTGTGCCTGGGGAGATGGTCATCCTACAGACACGCCTGAGCTAATGTTAGTTAAGAAGGGTAATCTGAGAAATTCTAGCTCTGCTCCACTGCTGATCAGTGTTAGATACTATCTAGAGCCTGTAGGTAACCAGAGCACTAGGTACAGTTTATTTATGTTATGTTATCTTATTGGACTGGTGAATAAAAGGAGAGGATGCTGATTGGATAGGTGAATAGAAGGAAATGATGCTGATTGGATATGCGAATAGGAGGGGATGATACTGATTGGATAGGTGAACAGGAGGGGAGGATACTGATAGGCGATTTGATCTCACATGTCCAGCCAAGTTGAAGTAGGAGTGGTTGGTGAGGTTAATGGGCGTGGCCTGGCTGGAGGAGGCGTGGTATTGGACGGTGAGGGTGTCTCCCTGCAGGCTGTAGGTGACGGTGGCACTCAGCTCCCCAGGGTAGCCCTCCTCCCCGTCCCGGCTGGTCAGCGACAGCCTCACACCGTCGGCTGTGGCTTCACTCGTCCAGATGGCCTAAAACCCGCAGCACAAACACAGCTAATGATCCTGCCACAGCACAAACACAGCTAATGATCCTGCCACAGCACAAACACAGCTAATAATCCTGCCACAGCACAAACACAGTTTATAATCCTGCCACAGCACAAACGCAGTTTATAATCCTGCCACAGCACAAACGCAGTTTATAATCCTCCCGCAGCACAAACACAGTCAATAATCCTGCCACAGCACAAACACAGTATATAATCCTGCCACAGCACAAAGGCAGTTTATAATCCTGCTGCAACACAAACACAATGTGTGTGAGACCAGGCTGAGTGAGTCATAACAGATCCCAGCTCCCCCCTCAGTCTGATTGTTTCTTCTTATGGTGTGAGTTATTGTCTCTTAGCAATTTAAAGGCCTTCTGAGCGTGAGTGTGTGTGTCACTCTTTTTGTTTTACACACTTTCACACCTTTGTGTAATGAGACTCCTGAGTTTTAAAAAATATATATATTTTCAGAACCGAAATGAGTACTGGTGTTTGTTTTGTTCCACTAGAGACGTGATAATAAGGGTTGTGGAGTTCAAGCACTACAAAATATCCTCAGTGGATCTGGGCAGGTTGTCAGCAAATCTGCCCATCTGTCCACGGCCATCAGGGGCTGGAATTTTTGATAGGTTTCGATTCGCTGGGCGGTCAGCGGATACGGTAGCGGAGTGCTATTTGCAGAGCCATTATCAGCATTCACTGCGCATTAATTGGCTGAAATGTAATTATGTGGAGGGAAAGCGACGAGGCCTGAGGCTGGACTGTTCGGACTCAGCGTGTGGCACGCACTGAACTCTATCCATTGCTTCAATACAGGTCTGGGTAAAAGCCTCATTCTAACAGCCACTGGGACATGGCAAACGTGATACCGACGATTCCTGGTGACAGTGTTAGCGAGAGGATGTCACTTCGTCACCAGCAGCCAACCACTTAGGGGGCGGGTCTAATTATTGGCTTGGTTGCATGAGGACATTTCAGAAATCTGTCGTCGTCTCCTTTTTTTTTTCCCCAGAGAAGAATATGCTGTTGCACTTTTTTTTGCGTGTTTAGTACGGAGCACTCAAACTGAGTCCCGGATGAAAGAGCGGCCCTGGTGTCCTGAAAGGCCCGGCGAGATCCCCTCATTTTACTTGCTGCTGTCAGAACGGAAGCCAGGAAAGCTACTAGACCAGAGGAAATGTTTTGAAGGGTGCTGAGGAACCAGTGAGCTGGAAAATGACTACCTCAAACCGAACTGGAATAGCACTGAATACACGCACATGCACAGAGGCAGTGTAGTATAATGGCGAAGGGGCTGGTCTTGTAACCTAAAGGTCGCAGTTTCGATTCCCCGGTAAGACACTGCCGTTGTACCCTTGAGCAAGGTACTTAACCTGCATTGCTCCAGTATATATCCAGCTGTATAATTGGATACAATATAAGTCGCTCTGGATAAGAGCGTCTGCTAAATGCCTGTAATGTAATGTAATGCACACATTTCAATGCTGCTTTTCTGAAGAGTCCAGGAGGTGCTGTATTGCTGAAATGAATTCTTTTTCTCTCTCAGATTATTATTTATTACATATCTCTTTCTCATATATTCATCATCTTACCTTGTCAAAGCCTTTCAGCCCCCCGTGGAGGGAATTTGGCCCGTTATTGATGGCCAACTGATATTCCTTCCCATCGATCGTGAACTTCCCCTTGGCGATCCTATTGGCCACCCGTCCAACGACAGCTCCGAAGTATCGGGGATTTGTCAGATAGCCTGCAGGAAACATTATTGTCACTCCCTGTCGCGCAGTACCATCATATAGAACTCTAAAACCTCTCGTGACAGCGAAAAATTCCGAAACGTCCGTGGTTTAACTTGTGTTTAACAATGCACAACACATTCCCAAAAAAACCCGTTGGGAATGCTGCCCACCCAATGGTTTCTTATATGTTCCGGTTTCACTTGTTTTTGAGTGATGTGGTCCTTCATAAAAAAACATGATGCAAGGCCTTTAGAATAATTCAAAACCCACTCTCATTTTTTTTTAAGTGTCTAAATATACAGTAAGCACAATCACGGTGCTGACATTATCGGTTCAGTCATTTTAATTATGATAAATCAATTTTAAAAAATGCAGCAAGTAAACGACACAAAAGACCCTCCCCATCTTAACAAGATGTAGCCTACGGGCCCCTTATCGCAAATGTGTATTGCTACATTGGCATTTTAAACATAGAAGCTTGCATGTGAGACACCGGTAAAAAATCGAAAGAAACTAAAACGTTCAGAGCTCTAAATGACTTTCCAAGTTTTTATTGCTGATCTATTGCCCGTAAGTATTTTTTCTACCACTGGCGTATAATCACGCGATTTTGTGGTTTATGTAGGCTATAAGCCCTCTATTTGAGGTTGATATTGTCATTAATGATATCGATTTACAATTTTTATTTTTACAATTTTAATTAAGTTGAATATTGTTCATACACGACTGCGCGAAAACCTAAGGTTACCTTCGAGGCTGTCAAATCCCAGGACGATGTCATCCATTTCTCCATTCTTGTCTTGGGTCTTCAACGATGTTATAATGCAACCAAGTGATATAATTTCTATAGTAACACTTTGTGATTTTAACTTCCATTTCTCCACACTTCCTTGCCCGGGTATCACCCCAAACTCTTCCTTTGATACCTCTGTCATTCTTATGAAATGTTCAGAGCCTACTTCGCAAAGAAATCTTTTTCGCTTGTAACTCAATGACAAACTCAATGATTTTCCTACTCATATAAATCTGCACTCTATGGTTAGCTTGCTGCTTTAATGCGAGAAGCTTTCTTGCACTTCAAACAAAGTGAAAAATCTTCTTTTGCAACGAAGCTTTGAATAAATAGTTTCAGCTAAATTCGAAAACGGGGCTTACTGAATGTGATGAAACGCGCATAGATAGCTGACACGGCCAGCTGAAATTGCGAACACAATAACTTAAATTCCATAGACATGCACATTTATCTAGGCAGGAAGGACGACTTCAGCTAACCTAAGCATGTGAAGTCCCGGAAGTAAGTCTGTACTGCGCATGTTGAGGGCACAGCATTGGTGCTCCTATTAAAGTGAATACGGAATATCAGATTTTGAAGGCAAAATAAAACGTCCCTGGTGGTATTTTGAAACCCGATTAACGACCGTTAGGTTTCATATGAAGAGCAGATAGCAAAATAGGTATTATGTAATAAAATATGCACATTTAAATTATTTTTTCCCCAAGACATCTGGACCAAGACTACTATTTTTTCCGAAACTGCTACTCACTATGATGTATGTATGATCATAAAAACTGGACCGATGAGGTTTTCTTTGGTTTTGAATCATCTTGGTTTTCTACATTGAATTCAATTGGCAGCAAGCGCTTTTGCCCTCAAGCATGCGCAGTAGAGGCTGTTTCCTGTTACTTCCTAGGCTTCACCGCCTGGCCCCTCCTACCTTCTCCAGTTCCTATCATAGAACGTACATAAACGCAACGTATGTTTGACTAGCTTAACCTCGCTGATCTGAGATCAGCAGTTGATTCCAATAGCTATCCGGCTCGTATTGTAGTTTTTATTAAATTGACCCTTTTCATTTTATTTATTTATTTATGGTTTATACTCATGGTTTATTTAAAACCATGAGTACAATTAAAGCATTGTTCCGGGGTTCGTACACAATATATAAATGGCATTGCATTCCATTTAACTGTAATTCATATATTTTTAGCTTACATTAGTAATTGAACTGCATTTTGTCCAATACAGGATTAATTGTGTGCAGTTAATGTGAAACAAAATCAGTTATTTCAATTAATTGATTCCACTGTTCGTATTCACTTTAAAAAGGAAAAATATTGTAGGGACCTATCGTTTATACAGGAGTCACACAAACGCCTTTGATGACCAAAGTACAGTCTGATTGGTACGCTTTTAACTGAGCTCTGGGGTGGTGGTGTACCTTATTCCTTTCCCTTCTCAAATCTGTCCATATAGCATTGTTCCAAAAGTTATATTTAAAAAACTTTTTAGCAAACTCTAACCTGGCTGTTCGTTTCTTGAGGTTTCCCAGTGATTTACATTTTGCGGTGAACCCTCTGAGGTTATGCTGGTGTAGTCTTTATAGTAGTCTTTGATGCCTACATCCTGTGGAGCATTCTAATCTGTTCAACATTTGAAAATGAGTTTGTCTTCACAATTCAACATATTCTACAGTCATCCTCTGCTGTGGTCTTCTGTGGTCTACCTCTATTCTTGCATCTTAATGTGCAAGTTTGTTGATTGTAACACATCCAATGTTTGGGCTATGTCTCTAAATGACTTTCTTCAGCCTCATGATGGCCTGCTTTACTGGCATTGACACTTCTTTGGTCCTCATGTTGAGAGACAACTGCAACAGACTCCAAATGCAAATGCAAAACCTAGAATGAACTCTATAACTTTGGTGTGTGTATGTCTGTGTGAGTGTGTGTCTGTGTGTGTGTGTGCCAGTGTGTGAATGTTTGAGTGTGTGCGTGTGTGTGTGTGCTTTATATTGAATTTATTCAAAAATTTCCTTTTGATGGCTGAATGAATCAGTTGCTATAGTAACCATGTGAATATGCAAGACATTTAAATGCCTTTGAATGGTGGTGGTAGCAACCGAAGCCACATGTTAAATTTAGTTCCATTAAGAACTGGCAGGGCATCATTTGTTCCAACAACAGATAAACGGAGAAATCAGAGCCGCTGCTATACGATAAATTTCTGCTGCCTCTTCCCTAGCTGAGAGCCAGATGAGCACCACAGAATTTAAACCAGGAAAACTTTGCATCTAAACCAATCAGTTACTGGCCAATAAATGACTGCATTCAATATCTCTTTACATCAGTGCAGGCAAGCTACAGTGAAGGCTTTAACACACTACAATGTAGGCTTTAACACACTACAGTGTGGGCTTTAACACACTATGGTGTGGGCTTTAACACACTACAGCGAAGGCTTTAACACATTACAATGTAGGCTTTAACACACTACAGTGTGGGCTTTAACACACTATGGTGAAGGCTTTAACACACTACAATGTGGGCTTTAACACACTATGCTGAAGGCTTTAACATACTTAAGTGTGGGCTTTAACACACCATAATGAATTATGAGCTGCAGTGGAGGTCTGCTGGTCCCATTCAGAATTGATTACCTGACTATAACCTAACCATAACCCTAACCTAACCATAACTTAATCTGTTGCGCTACAGTTACAAAAGAAAGCACCACTGAGTCAAAATGCAAAAGTAATTATGCAGGTGGTCGTAAATATTTTTATGTTAATAATTCAAAATTTTTTATTCAGAACAATAACCGTGTCAATTACAGTGTCCAGAAGGCATTTCACGTGAACAAGCAGCCATCTACCCGGGAAAGTGTCATATAGTTGTAAGGGATGTATCCTAGCATGAAGCCGAATTTGTTGTTGTCCTCTTTTCAGTCTCACAGAAAACAGTTAATGTGTTTCAGCCCCCCCATAAATGCAATCTGTATTCTGTATTTAAAAAAATAAAAATAAAACCCAGTGGCTCTCTCTCCCTGTCGCTCTATTACCTGCTATCTATTAATTAGGAGGAAGAGACGGTTAGTTAAAACCAATTGTGAAATAAGAAGCCATGCAGCTCAACATGTATAATAAAAAAAAAAAATCTCAACTCTCCTTTTACCTTCTTGGGAAAAACATGCATTAAGCAAGCAGCAACCTTGGATAGATAAACTGTTTTGTCTGGAATATGGACTGAAATTGACACAAAAATCCCTCACCTACAAAACCCATCCGTGTTCATTCACACTGAGGCTCCACAATTAGCCTGAAGCACTGGGCTCTAAACAAAATCAGCCTCAAATAACTTCTCAAGAATGAGTAAATGAACAAATGAGTTTATTTGACCATTTAAAATGGAAATGTCATAAGACTGCATGGCAGACAGTAATCCTTTCAAAACTATTGAGGGTAGAAACACAAAAAAGCCAACATGCTTGTTTCCATTGTGGTCCTCTGACATTCAAACATAGACATGACAAAACATTCAATACAGTACAGTTAATGCAATACAAACAGATAAGACAATACATTCACTAAAGGACAGACAGCACACTGAGAGATTATATTATTAAAAGAATAAGGGTTACGCAGCATTTAACAGCCATCCTTTTAAGCATATCTTAAAATGATTCTCCGATGCACATGATTTCAGTTCAGAGGGAAGTCTATTCTACCAGATCGCAGCTTTGTACAAAAAGATATTCTTCATTGCTTCATTCTCATAACTGCAAAAATAATCTTGGCTTTCCTGTCAAATTTGTGAAGGAAACCAATATTTCTGTTTATTATTATTGAAGCACACTTTTGTAGACACAAAAGGCCTTGCATGAAGCTTGGCCGTCTTCTAAAAAAATAAATAATGTAATGATCAAAGCCAGATTCTCCAGGTGTCTCAAAGGTTATTTATCTAACTTGGGTTCACATTCTCATATTGAATCCCGACTGTGCGCGCGCTGACTGTGGCTGGTAGCTGCGTAGTTGCCCAGGTTATGGGAGTGTTACATTAGAAAAGAGATGTGAAAGAGGCTTAAGGGTTGCGTTAGTGTCCGTTTAAGGGCTGCGTTAGTGTCCGTTTAAGGGTTGCGTTAGTGTCCGTTTAAGGGCTGTGTTAGTGTATGTTTAAGGGTTGCGTTAGTGTTCGTTTAAGGGTTGTGTTAGTGTCAGTTTAAGGCCTGTGTTAGTGTATGTTTAAAGGGTGTGTGTATGTTTAAGCGTTGTGTAAGTGTACAAAAAAATATATTTTACTGCATGGAGAGAAGTGTACGATGTTGACATTTTCGCAGTGTAGGCTAGAAAAGGACATGAAAATGCACAGGGCTCAACACAGATCTGCACAATTTCTATTGACTTTCAATTTGCAGATTTATCTTGTGTTGACTCACTCGGAAAAGGGATGTGAAAGACGGTGACGTTATTTCAGAGCCGCGGTTCTGCGGATAAATGCGCGGTGCTCTTGCCGTACTACTCATCTCGCGGATTTTTTGTGGAAAAAGCAGAAATGACTCGCGCAGACAGTGGAAGTGTCATCAGCAGGCAGTGCACTGCTTCATCTGATCACGGATGCTGTTGGAAAGGCAGCGAGCGCAATGCCAGTTTACCGTCCCTTTGTTTTGGTCTTTCATGTCTGATCAGGAGACTTGTTTTCACAGGCTCAGAATAATCACCTCTGTCATTTTCATCTCACTTCATCCTCTTAAATTCCATCTCCTCTGGCCATGACGACCACACACCAAACTCTCTGACTGTAGTGTGGCCTGACGATGCCTTAATCTGAATGATAATAGTTTTCCAGAGAGATCCTGAGCATTCAGGGATACAGTTACACAGTCCTTGTCTGCAGCCATTTAATAACCATGCTTTCATTCTAACAGTCAACTACCATCCCTTACAACCCTAATCTTTCCTGGGGAAGTTAGTCTGATATGTACTGAATCCAACCTTAAATCATCTCCCATGTTGTTAAGAGGCACAAAGCTTAATTTCTCGTTTCATTCTTTCCATCTTTATCATGAAATTCCTCATGAAAGTGTGTAAATGGCCGATCTTAATCGTGTCCGTGGCGGGCGTACACCTTCCGAAGTCCGACCTCCTCCTAGGTCAGCCCGTGCCTGGCAATGTAACGCACCGCACTGGGACACCAACAGGTGGTGCTCTTTCCATTGGCCCAGAGAAACCTGGCAGCGCCCAAGTACTGTGTCAAGGGCCGCGGTGTTGCAAGAGGCCCGACACACGAGCCGAAATTAATGCAGTGGAGCACAGCTCATCAGGGAGGGGATCTCCAGATCCTGCCTGGATTAGGACCCGGTCAGGGCGCTACTCGTAGCTCCGCTCCGTTCACAGAGCAGGAAACAATAACATGAACAGAAGATGTGCTTGTTGTTGCGTCCTGGGTTTAACCTGATCGTCACACATTCACCTGCCAGTTTGCACCAGATAGTTAATTGTTTGACAATCTAAACTACGAAGACGTGCATGCGAATGTTGAAATCGACAGCCTCCGTCTGGGTGGTAGAAAGGCCTCTGAAGACACGGAAGCTGCAAAGCAGAACTAGCACTTTGATTTTGTAATCAGGCGCATAAAGGAAAAATTCAAGTTTATACCTGTTTTCTGCCCTACCCTTGTCTCGGTTGGTTTCTGCTGCCCGGTGGCTGAGAGCAGTTTGTGGACACGCTGAATTCACTAGAATATTTTCAGTCATTGTGCTGAAGCACTGAATATAAGCCTGTGAGAAAATATCTAAATGAGTAACATCTCTGGGTGTATATCCTTTTCTGTGTTTGTGTCTATGTGTGTCTGTGTTTTTACGTTTATGCATGTACTTCCTTATTTGTTGAGTGTAATATTGATTTATATGCATTATAATTAAATAGTAATATTACAGTTTATGCATATTAAGCAGGGGCTTTTATTATTTTATTATTTATTTATTTAAATTTATGTTAAAAAAAACTGTTAATTTATTTTCCGTATGTCACACTTATAAAAGTTTGTTTTAAATTTTATCATAAACACTGACATATCAAAGGGAACAATTTCGAAAAATTAAACTCGCTGTGAAGCCTAATACATGCTGATATTCATTGGGAAACTTTACATAGCGTCCTGTTGACGCACTTCATTGTAATAATAAAATCTTTTGATAAACATACAAAACGACATTCAAATATTGTTCACAACTTTAATCTGGATATTGTGTAGACTAAAAAATCACATCGGTCAGAAAGGCTCTGACGTTGACATTTCTGCCTGATTTTCTCTCATCCTTGAAGAAGCTGTTTGTGGCGGTGCTGTCAGTCACTGTTGCCTTATGCGCGCGTGGTTCCGGTGGCTCGTCGACCACTGCAGGTGGATCCACGAAGCTTCAGCGCTACGTGCTGCCCACTGCAGGAGTGTCTTTGGCTCGCGTTCCCTGCTGTTAATGCGCAGTTACTTTAACCAACCAACGGTCACATTTTTAAGAAGCAAGCGAAGGTTGTCCAATGGGAGATCTGCGAGGTGGGCCGTAGCTGTCACCGCTGCAGTGTGAACAAAGAGGGACGGTACAGTTACGAGGAGGCGGTCTGGAGTGTGACATTCGGCTTTACCCTTTTACGCACCGACTGGAGAATTACACAGTCGGACAGGGCGACGCGGTTCCAGAGACGCTCGACAAGTTCGCACGACTGGCCAGTCTGTGTGCATTTAAAGGATTCGCTGTTGTCGTCGCATTTAATTTGCCTTTTGGCAGAATGTCTCTCGTAGAGGAGTACGAAGAAGGGGAATACGAGAGGGCGCCCAAGCGGCTGAAGACGGCGGAGGTAGAGGAGGGCGAGGACTTGGAAGAAGGAGAGGATTCAGACTCCGCATCAACAGGGCTGCTAGGAGACGAGGAGGATGTAGCTGGTCCAGGTGGCGAAAAGAGGGCCCATTGGTCAACATCGAAATACGGATCAGCACGAAGGGTGAGCTAAGTTTAAGTATGCTAATTTGCCAGATGCTGTATTAGCTGTATCTGTGAACACACGAACATGGACCGCGGCTCATTTGCAGGTTATCTTTATTCTACTGACTTGTTTTTTATTAACAGCTAGCTACATAAACAAGACAGTAAAACTAACTTTACAGCACAACCACGTGCTATACGTACACCTTTTATTTTATTTGTTATTTTAACTAATATAATATTAATATATGTTATGTTAGGCTTAAACCTGTCATTTTAATTAATCGTACATCACAGTGAATTCATAATTCACTCTCTTAAGTGGTCAAATTAACCTCCATTCCTTTCCTATTCAGCTTGTAAATCTGTAGGCAAGAAATAATCTGCAGGCAAGACTTTGCTGAGATGGGGAATTTTACGAGATGCGCAGAACAGTCGCTACCATTAGCGGAATGGACAAGCCATCACATCATATGCTGTTCTTTTTTTTAAAGGACAGTCCTCCATCCCTGGAACTTAAACAGTGTAGCTTTAAGTGAATTCATCGATGGGATCTCACTTAATCACACGCAATCTTTCCAGCTTTAAATAGAATTTCCTGTGACAACAAGAAACTATACTTTGAATAGGCCTATAGCCTACTGATGGATATCATTTTGAAAACACATCCTATCTTTGTGTTCGTAACATAAACGGCATATAAATTGAATTTAGAGACGCTTACAGATGCTAATATAGTTCAGTGCTCGCCTTTTTTATGCGCCAACTGTATTGTGAAGTTAAAGGGTTTGGGCTACATTTCGGCATTTAGCCTACTTAACATGTAGCAAAATTCTGCACTTTACCATGGGAAATGAAAGTTTATATAATTATTCTTTTTGGTTATTCCCCTGTGTATCAATATTTAGTCTAATAGCCCGGGAAGGTTGACTTCAGGCGGAATCTTAGTATACTATAACGAAAGATGTTTTGCAAAGGTTTCAAAATAACTTTGAGCCTGTTACAAACTACGAATAACACCGGTGAAACTAATCATGAAATGGTCTACCACAGAAAACAAGATTTTCGTATGTGGGTCAGGATTGACTTGTTATGGTATTGATCAGTTACAATTTTCAGCTGTTGTTAGTTACATCTTTTTTCATAGTTTCTCATATTAAATCAGATGAAGTAAAAAACCTTAATATGAACATGCCAAATCTCGCGGGGGTTTTTGGGGAAATATTACGTAGTTTGAGAACTCTATATTACAGTAACTACACTCTCAAAAATGATGTTTTAATACGCTTTGTGTGTTACTCCTTGTGTGTTACTTTCAACTCATTTTGTGTCATAGTTCCTAATGTTGTGTTGCAAATATACAATTTATGTCTTACAAAGGGAGACTTTTTGACACAGATTGTGTTGAGGGTAACACAAAATGTTTTATCCTTAAATAGACTTGGAGGTGTGTTAAAAATGACGTCATGTGTTTTAAAAATGTATTTTAACAAATCTGTATAGAGGGTGTAATGTTGCCTTTTCATGTAACAGTGCAAAAAAAGTGGCAGGCCTTTATAATGTGATGTCCCGGCATGAACACCAAGTAGAACCATCATTAGACTTTTGGGGGGCCTTAGGAAAAAATAATTTGGGGGTCCCCTCCAAACCATTGGTACCTTCTGATTCTTTTGCTTGGAAACCAGTGCTGCTGCTGGGTCCCTGGGCAAGACGGTGGGGCCCTGGGCGAGAAGGTGGTGCCCCAGGCGCAGTGCCTGATCTGCCTAGTGGGAGGGATGGCTCTGCCACCAAGTGTGTCCATATTTGGCACGTCTTCTGTCAAAAAACCCGGTGGAAAAGTCTGTTGTTTTTGTGCCAATGACATCACACATGTTTTAATTGTTGTGTGTGGCCTTTGTGGACGTTGTCCACTCGTTTCAATTTATAGGTAATTACAAGCTGCCTACTCTAGTGTATGTTCGAATGGGTAATGTAATTGAACGCCCGGGAACCAGCTTGCAGCATAAAGGAATATGCTCGTAAATGAATCTCCTTCTTCCGAAGACATCATTCGCTATCGTTTCCATCCAACAATTAGTATTAAACCCGGAATTTGAGGAGGGGTAGGGGCACGTACCAGTGATTACCAGTGGACTACCGCCTCAAAGCGTGGACGCATTATCGAGATTATCGACGGAACACCGTGGCGTTTGCAAGTGCGCGGCTCCACAAATCTTCCTCGTGTAACCGGCTTTTCCCTTATCGCGGAAGAAAAGCTTGGAATCCTGCGGTGTAAAACAGACTCTGGTACAGCTGTCGTGCAGTTGATACGGGAGACAATGTGTTTATCTTTGCTGGTTTTACATAAATTATAACGTTGATAGCCTGTCCACAACAAATGGATAGCACATTTTCGATCAATCAATTTTTTTCCCTAGAAGGTGAAGTACACGTACGTTTCGTAATCCGGACGTTTTCACAAGCTGTCTCCCTTCCCTCACTGTAAAACAGAAGTGTCCCCGATAAAAGGAAGCGAGGTCTAGCGCTGGTGTGTGATCACTCCTGTCCGTTAAAACGCTTAATGGCAACCAGGGCGCAAGACTTTCTTCTGACGAATGAGAAACCCCTGTGCCTTCTACCTTTTTATTATTTTTACCAAGAGGATGCAGAGTTGGCGCAGTTTCATAAGAAGTGCCTCGCAGGCTTTTGACCCAATTAACATCTGGACACAAGAGGAATCCCCTGCTGCTCTATTGGATTCCTCCTGTCCACCCTGCAAAGTAACGTGATTTTCCTCTCTTGCGACATGTTTAATGGGACTGTAGACTAAACTGCTATAAGCGGAGCTCAGGTCTTCTAAGAAATTAGGTATTGATTTTCATTTTCTAATGTAGTATGCATCTGGCGGAGATCGGCTGCACAGCCCTGAGAGAGAGAGAAAACTGATCGAGGGACGTGTCTGTCCTCTCAAAGTAGTCTGTCCTGTGTATATACAATGTAATTAAAACACAGATGCAAATTGCAACCAAGTTTACACGTTCATAGAAGAAGCAGATGAGCACAAATGTTAATTTTTTAAAGGAAAAATGTAGCAAATTTAAATGTAATTGTTCATAACAAAACATCTGAACATACTCCCTTTATTATTAAGCATAAAGTATGACCACATAGCTACTGAGTCTGTATAGCTTTGCTTTGAGTTTTGCTGGTAAAATTATAAGTAAAAAAAAAGAATAAAAGCTCTTCAGGTGACTATATGATGTGTTTTTTTTGCATGACGTTTTCATGTATTCCTTATGTTCAGTTTGGGTCAAATGGACCCATTTTAAACTTTTTGTAAAAGAGGAAGGACACTTTTGAGAGATCACATAAACAGTGACTAAACCAGTGTAAGTTTGGTTCTTGTTTTGTGTTTATATTTGTTATTTCTCATCCATATTTGCTCCATGTGTCTTTGCCTCCATTTGGTTTCTTTGAATATAATAAGATAAAGAGGAAAAATAATTGAGAATGTCTGTTCAAAATAATGAATCGCCGTAATCAACTGCATGAAAAGCTTTTCATTTTAATGTTTCACAGATCAACATGATTTATACTCCTTGTGTCTTCATTACTGTGGATTTATACAAATCACATCATTAACACAAAAAATGAAAGACACTTTCATTGTTAAATGTGATCTAGCAGAAGTAAATGGCAACCACTAACCATACATATTGTTGATATTGTTTGATAGGTCAGATAAAGATAATACACATTGAGTATTTGCGCATACATTTTATTGCTGTATTGCTTTAAAATCCCAGTAATGGCCTGTTTATATTTGACCCAGGCTTGAGCGTTCCTATACAGCATCAGCAGCACATGAAAGGTGTCCTGTCATCATCTCAGTCGTAAGCTTGGCTTATTGGCCATTGCAGGAAATTTTGTTTTTCAGACATTATCAGCTGTTTTTGGGTATTATGGCCTGATGTTGATATTATGGAGGCCCTGTTTACGCTTGTGACGTAGCCACTTGAAGTCAAGGCTGAGGACAGACATTTGCGGTAAGCGGCTGAGCAATTCTGCTGACTCCCACTGGACAGAACGGAACACAGCAGGGCTCCAAGCATTGCAAAGTGTCAGAGGTCCACTGGGAGCACTGTTCTCAGACGCTGCCTTTTCCCAAGCTGCGTGAAATCTATTTTTAAAAAATTGTTTTACCCTGGATTTTTAACTCAAGGGGGAAAAAAAAGAATATTAAAAAACAAACAACAACAAAAAAAAAAACAGACAAAGGTTTCTGTGATGATGGCCCTAATGTTTGTAATGAGCTGTAGGCCTCACTCCAGTCTCACTAGCTAGCATTGGCTCATTCTGAAACAGGTCTGAAGTGGGCTATTGGTGCCTACTGCTTCCAGGGTGCTTTTGACAAACTGCTTCTGCTTGACAGAATCTTGCCTGTGAAATCAGAAAATGACAGCTCCCCCTCTCCCACCCAGCTATTTCTAGCTGTCTGTTATGGATGTGTTTATAAGCGGCATGGCATGGGCATTCTTTCTGGTGATGATCCTGAAATTTCATGCACAGGCTTTTTTACTTTAAAGTTGACCGTGGCGCAGCGGAGAGTCCATTGCTCCCCGGGCAATGCTTATGCTTTCAATGAATCTTCAACGGTTGTTTCATCATTGTTTTTTCATGGGGTCTCTCCACTGACTCCTCGCCCTGATGCTATTACAGGTCAATGATGTGATTGTGTATCCTGCTCATTCCAGCCTGCCTGCCATTCTGCCAGGACTGTGTGGCCCCGTTGGCTTTATAAAGATTTTCTACAGCAGACACAAAGAGCTTAACTGGATGCTACTGACTGCTCTGTGTCCCCGAGGCTCCACAATCAGCTCTGCCCGATTTGCTGCTGCTGCTGGAGTGGAGAATGCGTAATGACAAGATTGTCGGTTTTCTGCCTGCATCTTATCGCCGGCTGCCCTCTGCGTGGCTGTGTGGCTGCATGGCTCCAGGGCCGCAGGGCTGCATTGCTGTGAGGTGGCATGGCTGCATGGCTGCATTGCTGCATGGTTGTGGGGTGGCATGGCTGCATTGCTGCATGGTTGTGGGGTGGCATGGCTGCATTGCTGCATTGCTGTGAGGTGGCATGGCTGCATGGCTGCATTGCTGCATGGTTGTGGGGTGGCATGACTGTATGGCTGCATTGCTGCATGGTTGTGGGGTGGCATGGCACCATGGCTGCATTGCTGCATGGCAGTGTGGCTGCATGACTGCATAACTGTACGATCCATCTGTGAGCTGCAAGTGCCCGTTCATTATCAGCACTACACGGCTGTCCCTGCTGTGGTGTACACGGGGCCTCTATATCTGTTTTGTGAAGTTTGTGTGAAATCCGCCCAGCCTCCAGGCCTTTGTATTTGTATTTATGATTGAACAGCCTGAATGATTCTCTGCGGATAGATGCTGAATGCATTTTCGAAACTGAAAGATTTTTTTTAGCAACACAGTGGAAATGTCACACGTTCTGGCTCTGATGCAGAAAAGCAGTTTTCTGGAGATTGCTTGCAGCTTCCTGAGAAAGTAGCAAAATGCACTGTGCCTGTGCACCTGCATAGTTTGCAGTTATTTTCATAAGATCTTATCAGACCACACAGTTTGAGAGGCTTATCATCTTAGATGAACTCATTCATATATCACCTGGATGGGCAGAGACTAGTGAAATATACCTGATCCCTGTGGGTGAGTCTGTTTTGGGGGAAATATTCCCATGACATTTTAGAGATGCAGTTGTAATGTTTGTGCAGATTGGAGGTCAGATGCACTTAGTGCTCACACCCCTGCCGCAGGATTTGGTCTGAGCCTCCGAACTCCATGTGAAAGAAACCCAGATGAGCAGAAGTGTAGCCACAGTCCGTCACAGTAGGGTTCCCTCAGGAACTCTGCACTGTGTGTTCAGGGCTAACAAGCCGAACACTGGGATCACCTCAGAGCTGTGACATCAGGAGAAACTGGCTGTACAGTGTGGCCAAAATAAAAAAATGATAAGCATGCTAGAAACTGCACTCTGCAAACTGCATGCTGCACGCTGCAAACTGCACACTGCAATCTGCACACTGCAAACTGCAAACTGCATGCTGCAAACTGCATGCTGCAAACTGCACGCTGCAAACTTCACGCTGCAAACTGCATGCTGCAACCCCCCCCCCCCCCCCCAAGGCTGTCCCTCTTAGTGACTAAAGATGGATTAGAAACAAACTGCCCAGAGCCATGGTGTAAATGATATGTACTGTAATGGCAAACCCTGGTGAGTGGACCTCTGCATTTGAACTGGAATTGCCTGCGACAGCTCCAGTATGTTTGTGTGTACGTGTCCATGATTTTCAAAGACAGCTGACCATGGTTAGAATGGGCAGCACGTAGCCTTGAACCTAGGAGCCATTTTTCAGCCGCCAGAATGCATTGTCTTACACTGCGTCCTGTCTCATGTGCACCATATGAAAGCCTGATTCAAAATGGAGGAAGAGTGGTGGAGAAATTACCCAGAGAGGAGCCGGGTGAAAGCATTAAGATACTTGGGTGAAAGCTCTAAAGTTCGGAGATAATCAAAGCAAAAAAATTCCAGTGAGTGTCAATGTGCAATTATGAAAGTAGGGTACAGAAGCCAATCTTGTAATTAGAAGCGTGCTGTTTGGCCGGGAGAGAACACACACACACACACACACACACACACATAAAGATGTGATTGTGTCTTTGCGGGCTGAATGTTAGAAGGTGCATTATTGGGGCTTGTACCTGCATTGGTGCAAATGTGGCCCGTTTTTTTTGCTGCTTGTTTCAGGCTGCCTTGTGTGTTGCGTCGGCTTGTTTTAATGCGCGTGATTCACTCTCTGTGTTCTCCACGCTCATGTTCAAAGACCTCCCGCAATTAATACGCTGTTAAGGTTTTTCTGAATACAGAAAAGGCTTTACTGAACATCAAACGTATGCAAACAAACCCAAATGCGGATTATGCGCCAAGTTGTGTGCGCCGAACATTTTTATTTGATTTTTGTAGATCTGCAATTCTTTCCGTGTGGTTTTCTTCTATTATTTTGCAAACCTTCTGCAGTCAGCATTGAGAGTGGTGATGTTTTGCGTAAGCCAATGTGCTGGAGATGAAGCCGTTGTGTTTTTGCAGTATCAGTTAGCCTCCAGGTGAATTTCGTCAGTGTGATTGATTGGTGCCTCCCCCCCCCCCTCCATTCCCATCTGCTACTGTGGGAAATCAAGAGTGCACAAACCCAGCTGGGATGGGCAATTAAAGTGGGTTTATTTTTTTGTTGTTGTTGTGTTTTTATTTTAATTTTTTCTGTGGTTTGGATTTGTGTTACCATTGGTTACACACTGTCGGAAATGGGAAACTGTGTATAGGGCTTAGCGTTTGATTTTGACTGGAGGAAATCTAAATCTACGTGGCAGATTGCCTTTGAAATGTCCTTAGCTAATGGCACTCTAAGAGAGCCATGCACGCCCCCACTCTGCAGCGATCTAAGTGGCTCTCAGTGTGGACGAGTTAAAAGGGAATGGATTAGTCTGTGTGGCACTGTGCCCCCCCCCCCCAACCCCCTCCCCCAGCAAAACTCATGCCTGCAGGTATGAAGGGGCCGCTGTGTGTGTGTGTGTGTGTGTGTGCGAGTGAGAGAGAGAGAGAGATTGTGAGAGAGTACGCCTGCGTGTGTGTGTGTGTGCATGTGTGTGAGAGAAAGAGAGATTGTGAGAGAGCACGCCTGCATGTATGTGTGTGTGTGTGTGTGTGCGCGTGTGTGAGAGAGAGAGATTGTGAGAGCACGCCCGCGTGTGTGGGTGTGTGAGCACATACGGAATTGTGGTATGGGATAAAGCACTGTTGTGCGACTGGCAGTGAGAATAGTGTATTAAAATTTTACAAATACAGCCGGACCATCCTCAGTTGTGACACCAGTGCTCAGGCGGTAATGCAGGATGGTCAAAAAATGTGGCCTGGGTTTTACGGTCAATTTTTGCCATAGCTCTCTTACCCACTCTTACAGTAGCTGTGCTTGTACAGAAGCATTAAAAAGTAAAAAATAAAGAACTGCTATCTTCTGAAGAGAAGAAAGCACATTGTTAGATGAGTCGAAGTTGACCTTAAAATGTAGTCATCGTGCTGCCTTATCTCCTGGAAACAGAACGAGTGCCGCACGCGCTCAGTGCAGGATGGACGGAGGGGGGGGGGGGGGGGGCGGGGCTTGGATTGGGATCCCTGCAGCGGAGGAGAGGCTTGGTTTTCCGAGCGCGCTCAGTAGCGACTGTTGGAGTCAGAGAGAGTCAGGGCTCCCCAGCAGACCGCCGGCTCCCGGAGCGGCGACCGCTCCCTCTGTGCCGCGACGCGCCAGCGCTGCGCCGGGGGCCCACGGGGAGAGCCAGCCGTTTCCATGGCCGCTGTTGTCACGGCTGCCGTCGAACCCCCCCCCCCCCCGGTCGATGCACCGCAAAAGGCCCGAGGGCCACGTCCGTGTCATGTGACTCTGGCGGCAAACCGTGCCGTCACTGAGGAGGTCTGAATTTGGCGGTCGGAGACATTATTATTAGGGGCCTGGGCTTGAAGGTGTACGGTTCCCAGGGGGGATGGGAGGGGATGGGAGGGTGGGAGGGAGGGGAGGGGTGGCGGGGGGACAGAGGGTGGGGGGTGGGGGGTAGGATGACTATTGGTGTACCCAGGAACAGGCAAGATAAATAGCCATTAAATAGGGGGTGGGGTTAGGGTCATAAGTAGGGGGATTGTGTTTTACATTAATTGCATCTGTGAAAAATGATGTGGTGGGTTTTGGTAATTTGGTAAAAATATTTAGTGCAAAGTTGTCACTTTCACATTTCAGTGATTACTTTTGACCATGCAAAAATACTCTGCTGTGTCTTAAATGAATGCTGTTCATAGCCGGGACAAAATGAGAATGTGTGTATTTCTGTGAATGTTATCTCAGCAAACATAAGCCTTTTACTAACAACCCCTTTTTTAGAATATTAGAGGATAAGTTATGCATATAAAATCATATTTAAGAAAACACAAAATCGACTTTTTGTGTTTTTGGTAAATAAAAAGCTTTTTTATTTTTTTCATTTTTCACACTCCCCAACTCCACAGCCCCCCCTCCTCCCAAGCCAAAATATGATCACAGTTTGCAGTTTGTGAGCATAACTAGGCTATGCTGTACAGGCTTCTGAAACTCATCTGTGGTTCAGCTCAGCCAATTATAAGTCAGTTAATATGTCAGAATTATGCTTTTCTAAAATAGGCACCACAGCGAGGTGACGCTTCGCCTTCGGGTTGAAGCTGGTTTCTTCTCACACAGAAATGGGTCAAAAAAGAAAACCGAAACAAATTCAGAGCTGATGATGCTCATCAGTCCTGAGCAGAGCTGCAGGCTCCGCCTCTGCGTGCCCCCCCGCCCCCCCCCACCTCGTGTCCACCCCCTCTGTGCGTCCTCCTCCCTCGCTGGCAGCAGTGCTGCGATCTGGGCTTTCGGGGGGGACGGGTGCCCCTCCCTGGCAGTGACTCAGCAGTTTGCTGGAGGGCAGAACAGGATGGGTATGGCCAATGTGCTGTCTGTGCTGCGAGATCTACACCCGTTCCCACTGCACCCCTAGCTTGACCCCCCCCCCAGCCCCACTGCACCCCTGCAAATTAAGCTGATTAGAGGTGAATTTAAAATCAAGTCTGTGGGGTCCAGTTTTGAAATCAAACGTTCTGTTTTGTCTTTATGCATTCTCAGGTCTGCGTTTGGGTCTGAAAATGCAATACTGTGGACTCTCTCTTGTGGGCTTGTCTCTCAGAATTTTCTTTATAATCCCAGAGGACAGTTGATGTGCAAAACATTAAAATCAAATACAATGCAAAACATACAAAAGAATCACATGACAATATAAGACACCTAGATAGCACATACACACACCTGTTATAAGGTGCTTAGCTCATTGCAGTTTGTTTAGTGAACTGATGGCTGAAGGGACAGGACCATATTTTTATCTGTTAGCCTAACACGCTGACCTGAGGTCTAACACACTGACCCGAGGGCAGAGGGACAGAATCAGAACCTGTTAGCCAAGTGCAGTGGAAGTTACAGACTGGGCCTTTCGTTTGTGCCAAAAGCCTGAGAGGAGTCTGTCTATTTCCACCTGATCTGACCTCTTTCAGCATCTGTAACGACAACCTCAACACACCCACGCATGCGCTCTTACGAATGCATGCATGCACGTGCACGCACACATGCAGACGAGTGCACGCATACGCACACACACACACACACACAGACCCACTTCTTAGGTTCATCTGGTAGCTGACTGGTAGCCTGTCGCAGTGCCCTGTGCCCGCCCCCTCCTCTGTGCCCATACTCTCCTGCAGCATGGCCTACATTTGAAGCCACACCTTAAATGTCAGCCCTGTGCTATAAATAGCTGGGAGGAAGGAAAAAAAAAAAGATTTGGTGCCGTGCAGCACACTATTCTAACACCTTTAACAGCGGCCTCCATCTGACCCCCGGCCACCCCCCATCCCACCCCACCCCACCCCACCCCTCCCCCGCTAAAGCACCTTTCTGCAGGGGCTGCAGGGGCTCTTGTGAAACGGTCGCATGCTGCATGCTTCCTGCTGCATGCTGCATGTCACCGCATCTCGCTTCTGTGCAGCGTTCCCACCGCCAGAGCGGCGACCGCAGCTTCCGTGTGAGACCGGGGGTTCCGCACGACCGCCCCGTTGAGGTGAGGCGAGGTGAGGAACAAAGTTGCCTCCTCACACAGAACGGTGTGGCACGATGCCTGTTAACCCAGCACAGCATCGTCGCGCTCTGGTGCAAACGAGCAAATCGTTTGCGGTCTGAAGAAGGCGGTGCCGGCGTCGGCGAGAGTGCGCTGTTGCGGTGCGGCTGTAAGCGAAAGCGTTTGCTGCAGGGTGCAGAAGCGTGCGTTAATCTCTCTCTGCACCCAATCGGGGTTACACCGCCGATTGGGCACATTTCTCTCCCTGTAGGGGAAGGCGAGATTGATATCTTACCGTTTTTTGCTGCGTGCGTTTAAGGACGGGGGTCGAAAGGTCACAGCCTTTTGCTCCAGTGGTTAGTCAGAGGGTGCGTCCCAATGCTTTTCACTCCTCCCCTCCTTTCCTCCACTCCCCGAACACCACTCCTCTCCTTCCTGGAAGTATGTGGAGGAAAGGAGGGGAGGAGACGAGCTCGAAGTCGCTTCGCCAGTGCAGTTTTGCTCATCTCCTTGTCAATATTGGGGCACTGGAGGGAGGGAGGGAGGACACGACGATCGGTTTCCCGGCTGCGCTGGAGACGACGTGGTTGTGGAGGAAAGGAGGACACATTTTTTTAGAGTACTGGGACGCACCCAGGAGAGTGAGCTGTATTGCTGTGTGGTGTTTCCCAGGAGGAAACATGTTAAATGCAACAAAGGGCGAATATTAACCAATCAGGCTTCACACTCCTGAGGTGAACAAGTCTGATTTGAGTCAAGCAAGCAGCCATAAGTGAGTCGTGTTGATTGTACTGGCTCAGGCTGTGTGACTGGTATTATTGGAGGAGACAGAGTGCACCATGCAGATGTAAGTCTCATAAAGATTTTGCAACAGTACTTCAGAAAAGTGGTAGATGCAACCAAGATAATGCTTTTGAAGTTTGAAAATGTAGCTGTGGAAAATTCACAAAGAAAATATTTACATTGTTTAAATAGTACAGAGGTGTAGTATTGTTGTGGGCAGGCTTTTTTTCTGCGTTGACACTTTAAGCCTGTGAATTTAAACCTTTTTGTGAATTTAAAAACCTCAGTCAAATCCTCAGTTTTAAAAGGAAGCATAAATAACCCATGTTAATATATAGGCCATATTATTTAAAGTGCAGAGGTTTGTAAAATGTAAAATGTTTGACTGAACAGAAGGGGGTGCAAGGTGAAAAAGGTCATGAGCGTGTTTGTTTTATGTTTGAAAAGTGGATTTGCTCATTTTTTTGTTGCCATTTTTTAAGATACCTTATTAAAGTTTATCGAACCTGAAGACCCTCTGCTTGCTGCTCTGGTCTCCTGTCAGAGGAGAATCGTGTTTAGCATTTCCACTCTTGTTCTGTGGTGTTTTTGTTTTTCAGTTTTTTCAGGCTTTTTTCTGTGTTGACATTTTAGAACGGATTATTGCATGAAGTCGCATAAAATTTCTCAATTTAACACAATGACTTTGTTGTGTTGCGCTTAGTAGTGCACTGCACCACACAGGATCTCTAGTCTTTATGCCGCACCTGTGACTTAATTTAAAGTTAACTCACAGGTGTGACATAAAGGCTAGAATGTCACACCTGTGAGCTAATTTAAATCCATCCCTGTTCATTATGTGTGAGCGGGGGAAGTGGCATCATCAGGCAGAAACGGAGAGGTGTTTGGCCATGAGCAGTAGGACCAGGTCTGTGTGTTTGCGTCTCTCTTGCACAGGGATGTTGTGTAACGGAAGTGCGTGTGTGCATCCTGCAGACTGCGTGGACATCGGCAGTTTCTTGTGCAGAAGGGAGTCTTGACTGGGAGCTAAACACAGGAAGATCTGGTGTAATATAATAATAATCTGAAAGAAATCTTATCTCAGTCTCATCTGAGTGGCTGCACTGCTTGAAAAGAGAGAGAGAGAGAGATAGTGAGTGAGTGAGTGGGGAGAGAACTCTACACACACAAACACATAGACACATACAGACAGACATCGACACACACACACACACAGACACAAACACACGCATACACACTCAGACACACACAAACACACATTTTGTATCAGTCTCAGTGCCACCTTAGCCCACAGAGGGCTAAATGGACGTCACAGAGGGCAGAGCAGTTAACCTCAGCGAGGAACCTGCGTGCGCCACTTCCTGCTCTGCTCACTGTCTCCCCTGTGTCTCTGTGTTTTACCCTGCTTCACACAGTGTGAGAAGCAAGATCCCCCGTTCACCTGTCCTTCTCTTTAAAAAACACCAGATGAAAGAGTTTCATGTGAGAGCCTGCTGCAAGGACATCTCTGTTCTCAGCCAATGTAGGCCGAGCATTATTAATCTGGGAATCTCATTCTGTGTCCCCCCCACGGAAGAGCTTTTGTTCTGCAGGGCAGGGAGAAATGTTGACAGTTTGAGATGAATCTCATTTTGAATATAAGGGCTGTGAGGATTTGGTTCCTCCGCTCTGGTGAGAGTGGAGAGGTGCTCTCTGGTAGTGGGGCAGAAACAGGCTCTGTGGCAGAGGGGGGCAGATATTGGACTCTGTGGCAGTGGGGTAGAAAGCAGAGCTCTGGTGGCAGTGAGGCAGAAACAGGCTCTGGGGCAGAACCTTCCGGGTAAGTGGCAGGTGACCTTCCTCTTGAGGGTTTCTGGGAAATTAAGTGAGAAACTTCAGGTCAGTCAAGGGAATGTGGTGGCTTGTGGGTAACATTTTATGGATTGATTGATTGGTTAGTTGATTGATTGATTGATTTTTTTCTCAGAGACAATGAACATTTTCTTTTACCTGAATGTGAAAGTGTATGGTATCAGTATGAGCTTTGATGCTGGTGTTCATCCACAGACCCCACAGCATTTTACAGATGCAGGGAAAAATCACAACCAGCAGGCCATTCAGCCCATCGAGACCAATGACCTACAGATGCCTTATAAAGGTTTATTGAACCTGAAGACCCTCTGCTTGCTGCTCTGATCTCCTGTCTGAAGAGAATCATGATTGGGCTTTCCACTCTTATTCTATGGTTGTTATTGTTTTTCTGCTTTTCTCCTGTGGCCTTCTGGGAGGGAGGGAGGGAGGGAGGGAGAGAGAGAGAGAGCGAGAGAGCATGCCAGAGTATGCCAGAGTTAAGGTTTCCTTGTGAATATTTTATTTGGTTTGGGCACGCGGTAAAGATGAGCTCTTTTAGAGCTGGCCTGGCTCGCGCTCTGGCGGAAGTGCTCTTGCTTGACTCATGTCCTGTGTTGCTGGAGCTTTCTGGCACGGGCTTGTTGCTGTGGGCATTGGAGAGGAGAGGACTGAGTCATGTGTTAAACCCAGCAGGTGGCCGGTCTATCTTTGCTGCCAGAGATGCCATTTTAATTTGTGTGAACTCACAGATTGTGTTTGAGGTGAGCCACACAAAAGAACAGTTTTATTCAATCACAACAAATTATTCATCACACACCTCCTTAGTTTTAATTTCTAAGTTGTTTATTGTGTTTTTTGCCCTTTAGTTGTTTGTGTTTTGTATTTGGCTCGTGTTTGTCTTCATATTCTCAGAATACTGTGGTAAAGTTGCTGTCAGTAGTTTGTATCAAATTTTTGCATCATGCTTTGAGAAAGTTCATAGTTATGATTTACTTATCGCTGTTTAATTTTGCAAATTCATATTCATGTTTTGATTTTATGTGGTTTGTGAACTTTGTTGAACATGGAATCATAATGTTACACTCTGAAAAATAAAGGTACAGTGGAGGCACATTTTTGTTCTTTAGGAAGCAAATTTGCCAAATGTTGGATCACCCACCTCTGCTGTCCGGTTGGGTGTTTTTTTCTCTGTGATGTTCAGGCTATGATCTTTGAGCCCCCTCCTGTCTTTGTGTTCCAGGACAATGGGGACGACGCCCACAGGATCGCCCCGTCTCCGGTGGTCCACGTGCGGGGGCTCTGTGAGTCTGTGGTGGAGGCTGACCTGGTGGAGGCTCTGGAGAAATTTGGGACTATCTGGTAAGAGCCCCCCTCCTCAGACCACCTGTCTTACAGCTTGACCCTAACAGGGCCTGAGGTCTGCTATTTAGCTGTGAACATGGGGCTGTGGGACTAGGATTCCTTTTTCCACTGTTGGAACCACAGTAAGATTTCTCTTGATTTCCTGGCCTGGAGTCTAACTGCATGACAAGTGGCAACATTAATGGACAGATGAATGACAGAGCGAATGTAAAAAAAACGGCATTAAACCAGTCAAAACCCATTTAAAGGAAATTCCCCCACACAGTTAGTAATTACATATTTAGATAGACATTTTGATTGGGCATTCGGATGAAAGGTTTTTGCCTGAGATGTGCAATTAGCAACAGCAAATGGGACTTTCCCTGCATATTTGCGTGTATGGATCCGTAATTCTACAGCAACATTTCAACATTGTCTGCTGGTGACCCCTGCAGCTACAAATGTTCCCAGCTAAATATTTTTACCTAGAGCCCATTTATATTTGTTTTTTTTTTCTTCTTTGTATGCATGGAAAGGTTTAGTGGGATCATTACATCACATAGGAATCATTACATCACTGAGTCCATTCTCAGCATTTCCTGAAGAGAGCCTCTGTTTTGAACCCAGAAGGCCTTGAGCAGCACACACTGCTCCACCCGTTTTTAATTTCCACCGAAAGAACACGTTTGCAGCGGACGTGTGGGTTTCAGAAGAAAGGCCCCTCTGTACTGCGCGTGTGTGGCGTTGGTGTGTAGCGCGGTGTCGGTGCGTAACGCTCAGTCCCCGCTGCTCTGTGCTGCAGAGCGCGCTTCTCCTCGGGCGTCGGATTATACGACAGTAACGCGCACTGACCCCGCAGGCTCTTTTTCTTTTTTTTTTTGACGGTTGTCACCTGCTGCGGACGCCTCAAGGCTGTACTTTAGGCCCCTCCGGTGCAGTACTGATGTGATTCGACCCTATGCGCCTGCTCGGCCACTCCGCTCTGCAGACAGCAGGGCGCCTTGTACTCCCTCCCAGCCGAGCAAAGGGATCACAGAGCTTCTCCACCCTAGCGCCCCAGGGGTGGAACAAACTCCCTGTCCCTCTTCTGACCTCTCCCTCACTACCCATCTTCCGCCATGGTCTGAAGACTCATCTCTTCAGACTATACCTGGACTAACTACCACCACTCTGTATTTTTCATTCTAAATCCACCCCCCCCCCCCCCCTTCATGACACTCGTTACATGTTCCCCCATCCCGGCACTGTTTGGTCATTTGTATTCGTCCTGATACTGTAGCTTGTTCTTCTGCCTACTTGGCTTTGCAGAGGTCAGGTCAGAATAGTGTTCACTGTGTGAACTAAACTGTGTTCTTGGCTAGAAATAGCTGTACAAAATAAGTATTGCATCTTATTGAACCTGTGTTTTTTGTAGTTGTCCATGACCATGAAATGCACTTTTTGTACGTCGCTTTGGATAAAAGCGTCCGCCAAATAAATGTAATGTAATGTAAAGGGGATCTCCATGCGCTACTTCAGGAGTAAAGCGCAGTCATGCAGTATCCACGTGTCGTGAGCTCGGAGAGGAAACGCAGGCCCTGCAGAACAGGAAATGGATACGTAAAAGGAAAGTCTCTGTTTTCTTTCGCCAGTTCAGGTTCCTCCGTACAGAGTCATTGTGAAAGCCTGCAGACTCTTTAGTATTTGTTTGCGTGACGCCTTTTCAATTAAAACCTACAAATAAATTTTGGATTAGGTTTGAGCCACATGGAGAGAGCCGGTTAAAAACATTAATTCTGTGACCAGTTAACCATTTCTCAGTTGACTTTGAGGTTTGCTTGTGGTCGGTGTCCTGCTGAAAGGTCCATTTGTGGTCAGGTTTTGGCTTACTGGCAGGCGGGGGGGAAATGCCAGGTCATTTTTGGCCTAAATGTCTTGGTACATTCTGGAGTTGATGATTCTGTTGATCTTAATAAGATCAAGGTTAGTTTATGCAAACAGTTTATGCTAATCAGGGTTAGTCTATGCAAACAACTCCATAACACCAAAGATCTGCCGCCACATTTCGCCACGGGTATGACATTAAGCATTTCTCCAATGCCAAACCCACAGCTGGTAGGTGGACAAAAAGGTTCCATTTTGGTCGAATCTGACCATAACCCTCAGATCCAAACAGAGGTTAACAGAGGTCAATGCTATTTAGCAAACTCCAGACTCGTATTATTATTGATTGTGCTCAAAAAGTGGCCTTTTTTTGGCAGCCTTTCCAAAAAGCCTGTTGGCACCGTGGTGTCTGATGGAAGATTGGAGACTTTGTGTCGCTAGGATGCAACCGTGTTTTTATCGATCTACAACCGTTGCTATGGGAGGCCACAATACAGTTCCCTAAGAACGGTTCATCTCCCTAAGAGATTAACTTAAAAAGTGGCATATGATGCTCCAACCTTTGTTGGATTTTACTGAAAATAAGTATTAGGTGTTTGAATTATGGCTGGGCTCGTATTAAAATTTGGGTACACGGTATACTGTGTAGGAAATAACCTGGGTCTTTGTACTGATAATTAATTAAATATATATTATTAATTAACATTAACAATAACGTTTTTAGATTCAACATATTTTGTGGCTGAATTGTACTATTAGACCATTTAAATTAAATGTATTTTTTAAAATGACCAAATGTGTAGAAGACTACTTAGACAACAACATTCATTCAGTTTTTTTTTAAAATTATTAAATAGCTTGGCACCAGTCCCTCAGTCTAAATGCTCTACTCGCCCCCCCCCCCCGTCCCATTCTGTCTGTGGTGCGTATCCTTTGCGGTCGGCTGTCGTTTGCGGCAGACTTCAAAGGGACGTGAGGTGAGAGTGTCAGTGTGTGTACCGCCCACTCGCTTCGTCCTCTGGTCTAGCGCATCTGGCCAGTGCACCGAGGCGCTGCACTCACACTTCAATCAGCATAACAGTGGAAAAAAATAGTCACCCCATTACCCTGCTAATTCATGCATCACCTCTGTGTCCACTTGTTTCCGCGGTAACCGGTAATACTGAATACTGGCACAGCACCCAGTTTGAGTAATTGTAACACTTAATCTCTCTTGGAAAAATACATTTTTTTTTTTTCTGTGGGCAGTTGTGTTAGGATGAAAGAATATAAGTTTCCCATTTGTTGTGCATACAAGATAGTTCATTACCCATGCTGTTTAGGGGCGACATAGCTCAGGAGGTAAGACCGATTGTCTGCAGTCGAGGTTGCGTTCAAACCGCCTGGGCATGTCGAAGTGTCCTTGAGCAAGACACCTAACCCCTACCCCCTAACTGCTCTGGCGAATGAGAGGCATCAATTGTAAAGCGCTTTGGATAAAAGCGCTATATAAATGCAGTCCATTTACCATTTTACCATTTATTTTGTTCAGCTTTCTTTACTTTATCTTTAATAGGGTGTGTGAATCACTTTTGATGCATTGCCCTAGTCAGAATGTATGTCTCCTCATAATCCACAATCCTCTACCCGAAATTCAGCGTTTTGTCTGGACGCACTGCTTACACTCCCAGGCTTTTTTAAATGCTGAAATAAAGCGCGTTCTCCACAGGGAGCCTGTCTCGCTGCCTGTCTCGCTGCCTGTCTCGCTGCCTGTCTCACTGCCTATCTCGCTGCCTATCTCGCTGCCTGTCTCGCTGCCTGTCTCGCTGCCTGTCTCGCTGCCTGTCTCACTGCCTGTCTCGCTGCCTGTCTCACTGCCTGTCTCGCTGCCTGTCTCACTGCCTGTCTCGCTGCCTGTCTCGCTGCCTGTCTCACTGCCTGTCTCGCTGCCTGTCTCGCTGCCTGTCTGACTGCCTGTCTCGCTGCCTGTCTCGCTGCCTGTCTCACTGCCTGTCTCGCTGCCTGTCTCACTTCCTGTCTCACTGCCTGTCTCACTGCCTGCCTCACTGCCTGTTCCCTGCAGCTACGTGATGATGATGCCCTTCAAGCGGCAGGCGCTGGTGGAGTTTGAGGGGGTGGAGAGCGCGGATAAGTGCGTGGCGTGCGGGGCCAGCGAGGCCGTCTACATCGCCGGGCAACAGGCCTTCTTCAACTACTCCACCAGCAAGAGGATCACGCGCCCCACCAACGCCGACAACCCCAACAGCGGGAACAAAGTGCTGCTGCTGTCCATCCAGAACCCACTGTACCCCATCACTACGGTAAGAACCTAAAACAAACTGTACCCCATCACTACGGTAAGAACCTAGAACAAACTGTACCCCATCACTATGGTAAGAGCCTAGACTCCACTGTACCCCATCACTACGGTAAGAACTTAAAACAAACTGTACCCCATCACTATGGTAAGAGCCTAGACTCCACTGTACTCCATCACTACGGTAAGAACCTAAAACAAACTGTACCCCATCACTATGGTAAGAGCCTAGACTCCACTGTACCCCATCACTACGGTAAGAACCTAGACCCCACAGTACCCCATCACTAGAGTAAGAGCCTAGAACCCACTGTACCCCATCACTACAGTAAGAACCTAGACCCCACAGTACCCCATTACTACGGTAAGAACCTAGACCCCACTGTACCCCATCACTACGGTAAGAGCCTAGAACCCACTGTACCCCATCGCTATGGTAAGAACCTAGACCTCACTGTACCCCATCACTACGGTAAGAACCTAGAACCCACTGTACCCCATCACTACGGTAAGAACCTAGACCCCACTGTACCTCATCACTACAGTAAGAACCTAGACCCCACAGTACCCCATTACTACGGTAAGAACCTAGACCCCACTGTACCCCATCACTACGGTAAGAGCCTAGAACCCACTGTACCCCATCGCTATGGTAAGAACCTAGACCTCACTGTACCCCATCACTACGGTAAGAACCTAGAACCCACTGTACCCCATCACTACGGTAAGAACCTAGACCCCACTGTACCTGATCACTACAGTAAGAACCTAGACCCCACTGTACCCCATCACTACGGTAAGAACCTAGACCCCACTGTACCCCATCACTACGGTAAGAACCTAGACTCCACTGTACCCCATCACTACGGTAAGAGCCTAGAACCCACTGTACCCCATCACTACGGTAAGGACCTAGACCCCACTGTACCCCATCATTCTCCTGAGCTGAGCAGCACCCCAATGCCACCCCCTCCCCATCCCCCTCCCTCCTCTTCTACTCCAGCACACCACCCCCCCCCCCCCACTGCTCTGAGGCAGCAGAGACTGCTCTAAGACTGAAGTAAGACTGAATGTTGCATGATAATGGTTTTATAGGAAAAGGCATCCTGTTTGTGTGTCAGTTATAGAATGCAGTGCTGATTTCAGACCTTAGCTGCATTCATTAATGAACCTGTTTGTCACAGCAAATGTTTAAAAAGTTTCTCTCACTTGATAAATATATAGAAAAATGTCACTTTCATGTTTTTGTGCTTAATGTAAGTAATGCTTTCTGTGTGTGCATTTTTATGCATGTGTGTATGTGTGTGTGTGTGTGTATGTGTGTGATTGGCAGGATGTATTGTACACGGTGTGCAACCCGATCGGTAACGTGCTGCGAATCGTCATATTCAAGAGGAACGGGATCCAGGCCATGGTGGAGTATCCTTTTCATCTACTCCTCTGGGGGTGGAGTGGAAAACACACATCAACCAATCAGGAAGGTGGAAGGTGGGCTCTGGGGAGGGAGGGGTAATAGATCAGCCAGTCAGGGGTGTGGGGTGTGTTCGGGAAGAGCGGGGTCTAGTGCAGGGATGAAGTGTGGGTTTGGGAGGGGGATGACAGATGAGCCAATCGGAGGTGAAGGGTGGTTTTGGTGGAGGGAGTGGTGAAGTATGGGTTTTGGGGGGGGTGGGAGTTAACAGATGAACCAATCAGAGATGAAGGGTGGGTTTGATGGAGGGGTGTAGAGCAGGATGCATGATTGTGATCCTCACTGCCTTGATGCCCAGGGGCTTACAGATGTCTTCAGTACTCCAACAAACCGAAGAACCCCACGGCATTATGGGCCTCTCCGTATCTAATCTGGCGCAGCAGGCGCTGTTGTCACGGAGCCAGTCATGGAAATGGTGTGAGAGCACCTCGCTGGTGAAAACCCTGCTATGAAGTCAGTGTGTGACTCACCAGTGACTCCTGCCTCGGATGCCCATGAAAAGAAAAAATAAAGATAAAAAATAAAAAGATAAAAAATAAAAATAAAGACGCGCTTCCTGTGGCTTGGCTCTTTGCGGAAGTGAGGGTTTTTATGTGAACTGCTGCACCTCACAGAAGTTCAGCCCTCTGAAGTGTGTTTGTCGATTTCTCTGTGCAGCCAAGGTCAAAATGGAAACGGGATGCTTCTGAGAACCAGTGAACGAGCAGCATGTGCTTGTAGTGATGATTGTACATTTAAACGCTTCCTTAACTGCTGTCCAGGTTTGAATCTGTCCAGAGTGCCCAGAAAGCAAAAGCAGCTCTCAACGGAGCAGATATTTATGCCGGGTGCTGCACACTGAAAATTGAATATGCCCGGGTAAATATTTCACCATCTCTTACACGCTGATGATATCAGCATTAATTAGCATTCACATTAATGGGCTAATGTTTCTTGCGGTCTTATTGTCTTATTCAGGCATTCTCAGATCATTGTGAATTGACATGCATGTTTAGTAAAATATTTCTGTCTGTCTCATTTACTGTCATTCTGTTTGGTTCCTGGTGAGTACATATGCTTAGTCTCCTTCTGATGATGTCAGCACTCTTCTCCTTTTTGTTCTTGCGGCCAAGATGCCTGAATGTCTCATTCTGATGATGTCAGCACTGTTCTCATTTGTGTTCTTGCAGCCGACACGCCTGAATGTAATAAGGAATGATAACGACAGCTGGGACTACACAAAGCCATACCTGGTCAGACGAGGTAAAAGAATTACCTGCTCACTGTGTGTGTGTGTGCACGCACGTGTGTGGGTGTGTGTGCGTGCCTGTTTATGTGCATGCATTTGTATGTGTGTGTGTGTGTGTGTGTGTGTGTATGCGTGTGCCTGTGTGTGTATGTGTTTTTGTGTGTGTGTATGATCTGTCTTTGCTTCAGACTGGTGGAAGACCCTTAAGGTGATACACTGTGTGAATGTCCCTGAGAAGGGCGAGGGATTGCCTGAATCCCAAACTCTCTCACAGCCCTGCAGGTATAAATCCTGAACTGAATTTAAGTAGCGTAGCAGTGCGGAAACTAGCGATGAGGAGCGCTTGTGTTTTTCGTTCTGTGTGCTTCCTGTGCTGTTGCTCTTTCTTGCTGGGGTGTAGATATCAGCCTGGCAGGCTGCTCTCAGGGAGGGAAGCTGATGGGTTTGTGTTCAGATCTGCCTGCTGTCTCAAACAAAGCAAAGAAACTAGAAACACAGCACACAACTGAGGCCCTACTGCAGAGCACACACACTCACACATACGCACATACACACGCACACACACACACGCTCGCTCACTCACTCACATTCACACATATACACACACACAACCTGCTGCTGCGAGGCAGGTTTGAGGTGCATCTTTATTGGATGGTTATGTCCGACAAGCAGACTGTTGCTGGCCTGCCCCCCCCCCCTTCCCCCCCCCGCCTTGCTGTAGTGTTGAGTGTGTGAAGCCGTCACTGTGACTCTAGCGCCCCCCCCCCACCGCCTGCTGTGAAGGATCAAAATGACAGCGGACCCTAGACCTGCAGTCAAGCCAGCAGCACACCAGCATCACCAGAGTGAGTGAGCGAGCGAGCCTCCCTCTCCAAGCAGAGCCACGCCCCCCGTCTTGCACTGCCCAGACGCTCTCAGGGGACAGAGGAGGAACTCCAGGCTGACCCTCCACGGCAACATGCACCCCCTCCACCCCTAAACCATCAGAGACAGAGAGAACAGTCTTCCCGACACTCATCCTGAACGCATGCACCGCCTCATCACGCAGGAAGAGCGCCCCCTTCTGTCCTGGAGGACTGGCCTCCAAAAGAACATTCCCACAGTCCCACTTCATACTTTCAGCTTTATTTGCTGGGACTCGAGCAGGACCCTTTCCAAAGCAAAGGGGACAGATTTTTTTTTTGTTCTTTTGGTTTGTTCTGATGAGACGTCCTTTGTCAGAGCTGTCCACTCTTTCACCAGTTCATCTGTTTGCGAAATGTTGTCTGAATTCAGAGATCAGCTCTGGACTTTCCCTTGGTTTAGAAATACTACAGGGTGCCTGGGCCAAAGAGGAGATGGGCTCTGCTGATTCTGGAAAGAATCCAAATCTTATAGAGAAAACTCAAAAGCCTTTTCATCTAATTCGATTAGCCTCCCTTGCTAACTGCAAAAGAGTGATGAATAGAATGTATTCAAAGCTGACCTTGACTTCAGTGACACATTCCTGTGTGGAAAGTCTTCTGTCTTTTTTTGCTTTTTTTCCACTGGCACTTCAAAGAGCATATGGCTGACATCACAGACAGATCTTGAGTGCTTGAGTTTATGAGATTATAATGATTTTGTGAGAGGGTTTAATACGAGGTAATGTCTAATTAACAGCATGAAAAGCAGTAAGCCCCTGATTGGCTCTATATGAAAAGGAAATGCTATTTTTATGCTCATTCGTTTATCTGAGAACATTAACATTGTGCAGTACAAACCAAATTAAAATTGGTGTTAAAGCTTTTGGTTTTTTTTTCTTTTCCAGCAAAGGAAAGGTACACCCGACATTACTGCTGAACCCAGGGTCTGCTTTATGTCTTCTGTATTGGATTTGAGAGAATATTTAACTCTGAATGTGCTGACATTTTTCTGTTATGTATCAGCTGTGTGGAATGTTGGGTTTTTATCAATGAGCTGTGAATTGTTTTTGACTCAGTGATGAATTGATTGTTAGTGTTGCTGTACGCGAGTGGAGGCACATAGAGCTGAATAACATCTCCACTCCTCCCTGATGCATCGGGGATCCACTAGATCCTGGTAGGAGCAGTGATCCTCCCTGCTGTAGAAAGCAGTGATCCTCCCTGCTGTAGAAAGCAGTGATCCTCCCTGCTGTAGAAAGTAGTTATCCTCCTGTCTAAAGAGACACAGTAGAGCCCACATCCAGGTAATAGCCAGCACTATCACAAGCAGGTCTTCCTGGGGCGGTAAAGCATTGAAACTAGGGCCTTAACCAGCTTCTCAAGGCTGAACTGCCCGAACAACAGCCTGCAGCCACCTTGTTATCCCCGGCGTGTGGGTGTGGCCAAGTGACTCCTCCCCGAATCCCCGCCCGAGTGGCGGGGCAGGAAGTGGCTGCTTTCTTCAGCTCTGTGCCTCCGCTCGCTCTGGCCCCTCCCTGACTGTGTCGTACTGACTGTAAAATGATGTAACACAGGTTGATGTTTTGCGCTTGTGCTGAAAGGCCGCCCTTGCCGTCGCGGCTGACGCTAATGGTAGAAACACAGGTACTGTTTTCTCGCCCCCGCGTTGCGATACGACACGCAAGACCCAAAATATGTGAACCTACTCTGTGAAAATGTGCCCCGCCGTCCTCCCTTCCCCGCTTCTGTTCCGCGATCTGTATTATCGTTCGAAAGGCACCTAGAGGCAGTTTGAGAGGAAAACGAAACCCAGGAAATGCTTTTGTTTGGACATAAAAGTAGTTCTGTACCGTTCTCTGATTTTGTCTAAGCACAATGTGTCAAAACAAAAACTTTCACTGGGGTTCATTTTTTTCTGGATAATTTTAAATTATTTTTTAAATACATTTTGAATTAATTAAATGATAAATTGCTGATTTACGTTCAGGTTACAATCCTAGGTGCCCTTTCACATGTTATTTTTAATTCTGTTTACCCAGCTAACATTTAATGCTCTACTGTTGTAGTGCCATTGGGGGGGGGGGGGGGGGGGCGAGAAAAAAGAAACTTTATTTGAATGTTGCATGTTAGCTGGGTAAGAGCTGCAACTGTTTTCTTTGCTTGTCTGGACATGAACCTGAATTCTGGAAGCATGCTTGGTATATAAAAAAAATCACTGCAGCTCCTGTTATTGTTTTAGAACAGACCTACAGAACCCGTTTAGCTCGGCGTTATCCGCGCTGTTTGTGAGAGATCGTTAGCATGCTGCGTCCGAGCGGGACGCAACCGCACATACACGGCTGTGTGTTCCAGTGTCCTCTCAGCTGGTTTACCTGACGTGGGCTCAAAACGAAAGCCACCAAATGCACCTTTCGTATGTAAATATTGTATCGTCAGTGATGTCTCCGTGTCTGGCCTGAAGCTGTTCGGCTGTAACTGTGACCTTTAAAAGGTCGTCATCCTGCCTCAGTACGTAGAGGCCGGCCTCTGAGCGAGAGACTGCACAGCCACTTATTTGTGAAATTGGACGTGATTGCAGTCTGTCAGACCTTTAGCTGTTAGCCCCCAGCAGCATAGCAGCCTGTAGCTTATTCATCCCATGTTTGTTTGTGTTATTTTTACGTCACGTGTTTGTGTTATGTTTGTGTCGTCGATGTGCGTGCTGTGTGTCGTCTCTGTCCCTCCCTGTGTTTGGGTGCTTTATCCTCCTCTCTGAATGTGTTGGCGTTTCAGAACGTGGTAAGGGGAGACACAGGCAGGCTATCCTGGGAGAGCACCCGTCCTCTTACAGCGACAATGGCTACGGTAAGCAGAACTGACCCCTCTATGGCTGCGTGTCCTAGCGTTATCCCAACTGAGCACATAGTCCTAACCCCTCTGTGGTGCTACACCTGTGTGTGCTAGAGAGTGCACAGAGCTGGTAGAACAGGTTGTGCTGAGTACAGTGCCAAGCGAGTTATTGCCTAGGCCTGGAGAGGCTGCCAGCTCTGAATAGAGCATTATTATTATTTTTGTCTTATTTATTTATTTATTTGCTGGGAGGAGAAGTGCTACGTCAGGCCTCCCTGTGTGATGCGCGTGTCCCTCTCACCTCCTCAGGTACACACTGCCCCCTGCTGCCCCTCCCCAGCAACAACAGGTACAAGGTGAGCTCGCAGGACGTCCCAGACGTGGTGGCGTACCCGCTGCCCCAGTCCTCCGCCTACATGCCCCAATCCTCCAGCTCCGTCGCCATGGTGAGCGGCCTGCACCCTGCCAATATGAACTGCACCAGGATCTTCAACCTCTTCTGTCTCTATGGCAACATTGAGAAGGTGAGGAGAGTTGTGATTGGCTGGAACGGGAGGGTGACATGTAAAATGAAGTAGGACTTGTTGGAAGTATGCCACGCCCTTGCTCTGACCAGCTGGCGTATTCAACCAAAAATATAAATGGGTGTTATGAAGTACTGTTGGCGCTGTTAGCTGCAGAGTGCTTGAGAGAGTGAAAGCTAATGCTGTTTTGCAGCAGTTGATTGGTTTTTGGCAGGAGAAAGAGGTTCACCTGGAGTCATAGGGGACAGTGTTTGAGATACCATTGTTTCTGTGCTTGTCACCTCAACGATGCACGCTGTACTCTGTGTGGTGATGTCATAATGAGAATGCGTGGTAGCCAATCGTAGAGCTCAGCACGCTCACCTGCATGTGCCACGTCAGGTGAAGTTCATGAAGAGCGTTCCGGGCACGGCGCTGGTGGAGATGGGCGAGGAGTACGCCGTCGACCGCGCCATCACACACCTCAACAGCATAAAGCTGTTTGGCAAGAGGCTCAACGTTTGGTAAGTGCCTCCTCTCTTTCCCCCTTAGTCCCACCCACGGCCTGCCTGTTCTCTCAGCTTCTGGAACACCCTTTGGTATTTCTGACAAGAGGCGTGAAACGGCACATTAGGCTGTTTGCAGTAACGATGAGCGTGATGATCATGATGTAATGATAATGAACGTGATTAACATGAGGTAATGGTAATGAGTGTGATGATCATGACGTAATAATAATGAGTGTGATGATCATGACGTAGTGGTAATGAGTCATACACAGAACTGTCTTACGCACACACGCATAGATGTACGCACGCATGCATGCACACACACACACACACAGACACACATGCAAACGTGCACACTAACACATATGCGCACACCTGTGTTTCCCATACACTGAGTTGGGCAGCCCACCCAAATAGATTTGCCCCCCGCCCAAAAAGATTTTTTGTATTTAGTTGTTTATTTCTGTAAGCAATGCCCACTAATCGCAGATCCCCCCGTCAACAGTTCCTAGTTGCTGCAATGCAAATGTGGTCCAAAATGAAAACGCGTATGTGCCACGAAAGTTCACTTCAATGTAACATGGAATTATTGGTTAGCAAGAAAATAATCAGTAGCTCTCCAATTGTTATTTTGTCCACAAAATGTGACTTTATATCATAATAAATCCTTCCAGGACATTGTTGTTGCTATTGATAGCTTGGATGTCATGTTTGATTATGGCGTTCAGCCGTCCACCACATTTTAAATAGAGTTTTTTTTTTTTTGCAATTTTAAGGCTTGGGTCTTTGAATTGGGAACCCATCTGCAGCTGAGGCTGTATCAGGCACAGCCGAGGAGATTCAGACAGAGAGAGATTAGGCTGTCTCGCCTCTCCTGTAACCCCCCCCCCCCCCCCGCCCCCCCGACCCCTACAGCGTATCCAAGCAACACGCCGTCATCCCCAGTCAGGTGTTTGAGCTGGAGGACGGCACCAGCAGCTACAAAGACTTCGCCATGACCCGAAACAACCGCTTCACCAGCGCGGGGCAGGCCTCCAAAAACATCATCCAGCCGCCGTCCTGCGTGCTGCACTTCTACAACGTCCCGCCCTGCGTCACCCAGGAGGAGCTGCTGAGGGTGAGTCCCACCCCCGGGAGGAGGCCCCCCCCCCAGTTAAAATGCTGAGATGAGAGGTTATGGAGCATGCTCAGTATGCCTATGAATCTCCCGCCTCACCTCTGTTGAGCTGACCTCTATCTAACATCACAGGAACATAATGTAAACGTGGTGGTAATCATCTTTTGTGGAATCAAAGACCATGACACAATGGTCTCTGATTCCACTTAAGGCGATGAACACCATGTTGCTGTGTTTAATCACATAGTCCTCTTAATAGCCAATACAGTTTGTCTTAAAAGATAGTCTTTCTCTCTTCGCAACAATAAGAGATAAATGTAGGAGGTAGCAGTTTAGTGGAAGGATTGTCTGGCTGAGGCATTGTATGTCTCTCAAGGTTAATCGAGTTCTTTCAATACTCACAGAAGAATAGCACGTTCTGCTGGATAAGCACAAAGAATGACTCAACTCTTTTCAAGATCCTTGCCTTTATACTTTGCTCTCTATTGTGTATATGTGTGCATCCATGTGTGTGCGTGTGTGTGTGTGTGTGTGCTTGTGGTGTGATTGTGTGTAATTTGTTTTTTTAACAGCTTTGTACAGACCACGATGTTCCTGGTTTTGTCAAGTTCAAGGTGTTTGATGCGAAACGTAAGTACGAAGGCCTCTTTTCTGTCTAAGTCATGTATGTAACTATGGCTTCCGTTTGTCTTTGAATTCTTAATATTCAGCATTAGAAAGTTGCAGCCAGCTGCCATAACTTGGCAGGACAGTTGTTATTATTGTGCAGGAGGTGGGGAGGTGGTGTTTCTTCTGTGCAGGAGGTGGGGAGATGGTGTTCCTCTTGGTCAGGAGGTGGGGAGATGGTATTCCTCCTGGTCAGGAGATGGGGAGATGGTGTTCCTCCTGTGCAGGAGGTGGATGGTGTTCCTCCTGGTCAGGAGTGGGAGATGGTGTTCCTCTGTGCAGGAGGTGGGAGAATGGTGTTCCTCCTGGTCAGGAGGTGGGAGATGGTGTTCCTCCTGGTCAGGAGGTGGGGAGATGTGTTCATCCTGGTCAGGAGGTGGGAGATGGTGTCCTCCTGTGCAGGAGGTGGGGAGATGGTGTTCCTCCTGGTCAGGAGGTGGGGAGGTGGTGTTTCTTCTGTGCAGGAGGTGGGGAGATGGTGTTCCTCTTGGTCAGGAGGTGGGGAGATGGTATTCCTCCTGGTCAGGAGATGGGGAGATGGTGTTCCTCCTGTGCAGGAGGTGGGGAGATGGTGTTCCTCCTGGTCAGGAGGTGGGGAGATGGTGTTCCTCCTGTGCAGGAGGTGGGGAGATGGTGTTCCTCCTGGTCAGGAGGTGGGGAGATGGTGTTCCTCCTGGTCAGGAGGTGGGGAGATGGTGTTCATCCTGGTCAGGAGGTGGGGAGATGGTGTTCCTCCTGTGCAGGAGGTGGGGAGATGGTGTTCCTCCTGGTCAGGAGGTGGGGAGGTGGTGTTTCTCCTGTGCAGGAGGTGGGGAGATGGTGTTCCTCCTGGTCAGGAGGTGGGGAGATGGTGTTCCTCCTGTGCAGGAGGTGGGGAGATGGTGTTCCTCCTGGTCAGGAGGTGGGGAGATGGTGTTCCTCCTGTGCAGGAGGTGGGGAGATGGTGTTCCTCCTGGTCAGGAGGTGGGGAGATGGTGTTCCTCCTGGTCAGGTGGTGCCGTGTCTCATGGAGGGAGCCCCTTTTACTGACGCCCCCCTTTCCTTTTTTCCCCACAGCCTCCAGTAAAACCATCTCGGGGCTGCTAGAGTTTGACACCAAGACGCATGCTGTGGAGGTGCTGACGGTGCTGAACCACTACCAGATCCGAATACCAAGTGAGTGCTGTCAGATTAAGGTCTGCCTGCCACCCAGAAGGCATTCTGTCCCAAACCCAACGCCATGACGTCATCCCCAAGCCCTGCCCTCAACCCCCTATCCCTAGAGCTAGAGCTACCTCAATCCTAAACTCAACCACAACCAAAACCGCAACCTCAACCCCCCAACGGTAACCCGAGCACTAACTTCCCACAGAGCCCTCAGCTCTAACGTTGATCTGAGCCCAAACTCACACTGTGGTCCAAACCCCAGAACCTTTTCTGAATCTGTACGGGCTCACGGTTTGGGCTGAAACAGGCCTGCCAGACGCAGCTCGGAGGTGGTTTAACGGCACAGATGTTGGCCACCTGTGGCAGGTTCTGGTCACGCTGCGGACTCTGTCTCAGGCTCCTGTGCGTATATGTACAGTAATGGCAGGGAGTGCTGAACGGACGTGCTGCTGCTCTTGCTCCTTTCAGATGGCTCCAATCCCTACACCCTGAAGCTGTGCTTCTCCACCTCCTCACACCTGTGAGAGCCTGTGTGGGCGGGGCAGGCCAGGTGGGGCGCCAGCAGGTGTGGTCAGGAGGGGCTAGCAGAGGGGCAGGAGTGGAGCTGCACTGAAGAGGAAGAGGAGGAGGAGGAGCGCAGGATGAAGATTCCTTCCTCATCACAACCCAATGCGACACACCCTGCGACAAGAGGACACACACACCGCTAATACACAAGAGCAAAACACAGATGCTTTTATTGTATTCAGTTTCCATCTGAATGCACACACACACACACACACACACACACACATATACACACACACAGGCAAACACACACATACACACATGGACACACAAACACACACACACACACACACAGACACACATACGTAAACATACAGGTACACACCCGCAGCCACGCACGCACGTGCACACACACACACACACACACACACACATCCACCAGGATTTGTCTTTGGCTTTTAAAAATAATGTACCTGTTTGGCCTGTCTGACGGTTGCCCATGGTTACATATATAAGTGATGTCACAGGCCTGTACTGAGCTGTGTAGCGCTAACCAAACACACCGATCTGTGTAGCGTAGCTGAATTCACTGGGTACAACAGCCTGGCCAACCTCTCTAAAGATCAACGAACAAAGTGTTTATAGCCTTGTAAAATTTAGACCACATTGTAATATATAAATGTGTATAGTATTTGAAATTGGGTTTGGGTGGGCTGGGCTAGGACTGCTGACATATGATCTAAGACCTGGTGTCTGAGAGGAGAGCGTAGTTTTACTGTTGGGAGGGGGCATTTTGAGTTTTAGGCTCTGTTGTTGTATAGTGTTTACACATGAAGGTCCAGGCTTTGTGTTGATGTCATTGTACCCCTGTGCACACGGCCATGTCTGGGGTTTTAGCTGTCAGCATGACGGTCATTAAACGTTTTACCGGTTGCTGCTTCGTCTTCTTCGTTTGATTTGATTTACTGCTCTGCGCCTTCTTGTTTAAGTCTGGAATGTAATGCAATTTAGGAGCCCAGTCTTGTACCTCTGGTTTTTTTTTGTCTAATCAAATGCATTTCAAAGGAGATGCCAGGGACCCAGTTTCCTTTTTAATCTGAAAGTCCCGCGACTGAATTATTGTGAGTTTATAGAAAGGAAAAAGCATAGAGTAGTGTTTATTTGATTTAAATCTCTGGAGCTGTTCTCATCTGAAAAAGTGCTGGATGAAATTACAACAAAAGGATATGACTGTGGTTTCATAAAAACTCTCAGAAGGGCCAGGCTAATCAATCCAGTATGGTCAAGGCTCTCCTTTTCAGAAAAATAAAATTCTAATAAAAAATATTTATTCAGGCACCAATGAATTAGACAAGGATTACAAGAAATGACCTTAGCTTTGGGTGTGTCCCAGCGCTTGTGTTTTGGGAATATTGCTGGGTCTCAGTTTAAGGGCAGCAGGTTTGTTTTCTCATTCATGGCTCCAGCTAAGCTGGGTGTGTATGAGAGTAAGAAAACACCAGGTCAGGCACTCTATCAGAGCTCGTGTGGAGGAGTGTGAGCTTGCAGACACCTGAGGATAGGAGAGGAGGGGGGAGGGGGTGTGGAGGCAGGTGGGGGTGTGTGGGGGCAGGTGGGGGTATGTACTGTAGGGGCAGGTTGGGGTATGTGGGGGCTGGTGGGGTATGTATGGGAAATTGGGTATGTGGGGACGTGAGGGTATGTAGGGGCAAATGGTATGGTGGCAGGTGGGGTATGGGGCAGTGGGGTATGTAGGAGCAAGTGGGACGTGGGGGGTATGTGGGGCAGGTGGGGGTATGTGGGTCAAGTGGGGTATGTGGGGCAGGTGGGGGTATGTAGGAGCAAGTGGGGGCACGTGGGGGGTATGTGGGGGCAGGTGGGGGTATGTAGGGTCAAGTGGGGGTATGTGGGGGCAGGTGGGGGTATGTAGGGGCAAGTGGGGGTTTGCTGTCATGGGCACACTGCCAGTGGGAGGGCTCTGAGGCAGCCTACTGCACATCACCATGGAGACTGCCCAGCCTGCCATGCATACGACATGGATCACATGTGTTGTCATGGCCACCAGCAGGTAGGAGGGGGTGAGGAACCACACCATGACACACGCCCTGCCTGAAGGAGCAGCCGCTTAATGAACAGCCCTTTCGTCTCTTTCGGAAAGATCCATACGTGTCAAATCAAGAGTGGGGGGGGGGGGGGGGGGTTGCCATGGTTACGGGGTGCACACAAAGCGAGTGTGTGGAGTTTTGGCAGGTGCAGGCTGCTGGGGGAGCAGGTAGCAGGGCTGTATTGTCCCCTGCTGAATCCATTCCAGAGGGATACTGGGAGCAGACCCCTCACCAATCGGACCCTGTGCCCTGGTGAGTGGTGCTGGGGGCCCAAAAGCGCCCTGTCACTATGATGCCCGAAGGCCAGGGCACTGGAGATGCCCCTCAAAGGCACAGCCCAGTGGGGATCCACAGAAAATGGGTGGGAATTTTGGGAGCCATTCCTAACCTCAACAAGCACCTGGCCATCACCTGCCTGCTCCTCAACATCTTTCTCCCAGGCACAGGTAAGTGCACAGGTAAAGACCGGCAAGAGCACAGGTAAAGGCACTGGTAGAGAGCCAGAATGCTGCATGAGGCTTAGGGGATAGTTGATGAAGAATCTGGTCGGTGAAGAATCTGGTTGATGAAGGATCTGGTTGTCTGTTCATGCTGGTGTTATTCAGGAGGTCAATTTTGGCTGCAAACCAGCCTGACGTCATCAGACAGACAGAAGGAAGGTAGCAGCTCCTGTGTTGTAGCCATTTGGATCAGCACAGTTGAGATGGAAACAAGCTTTATTCAGTTATTAGCTTATGGCTGAACAGTGGTCTTATGTAGTTCTGCTGAGGTCCCTTGGTTTTGACTGATCTGATTTGTGTGGGCACTTTGAATCATTTATTGCATTGGATTCAGCCTGTTGGTGCAACAGTGGGTGCTCTGTAGGTACTGTCTGAGTCGGAGTCTGAAATGTATTAACATCACATGAGGCTTATTTAACATGTTACTGCCGCATAGTTTCCACAACTTGTCAGTACCATCTCTTTCTCTCTCTCTCTCACACACACACAAACTCCCCCCTTTCTCTCGCTTGTACTCAGAAATTAATCTAATGATTTCAGTCAGGTTTACTAAACCTGCAGGGCTCCTGCATTTGAGATCATAGCTCCTGTACCTAGGCACTCAGCTGGACTGCGTTGTTGTCAGTAGCAGTGTAAGTGTCACATCATCAGGCTTAAATTATGGCGCAGTTCCATTTAGAATTTGTATGTTGTCGCTACGGTGACAGCGTTTGAATCCCTGAGTGTTCTACAGTGTTAACGAGTGCTTAACAGCTGCAGACTGTGAGGAGCCAATCAGGAGAGGTTCTCCACGTTAACCCCAAGGCAGGCACAATTTGGCCTCCTGTCAAATCTGTCTGAAGGGCAGCAGCTTGTGTCTGTGCCAGGTACTGTGATGTGGAGATCAAAGTGCTCCTACTCAGTCTCTCAGATTTGATGTGATGTGGAGAATATGCCAGTTCTGACACCACCTGCCTGTTAGACCCGAAGCTTGCTGGAGTTAGCAAGTTCAGCCCCGCTGAACACTGAAAAGCGTGTTTAATGAGTCTCGGATCTCAAAAGAGGCCATCTGCTTGGCCTTCCTCGTTTGCCAAATTATACCTTCTGCACTTACAGTGTGCTAATGGCTTTATCTGCCTGCCACGAATGCACAGCGCATTAGTCCCTGCACCCCTGCAGGATATGGCATTCCTGCAGGGGCCTAGGACCCACTATAACTGAGGGGGATGTGCCCCCCCCCCCTCCACATTTTAACCAAGTGGATAGTGGCCACTTTTCAAAAATGCTTATTGTTGCTTTAGCAAATGAATGATTAACACTGCAGTCCACCAATCCCTGCTTAGGGATGGTTGCTATAACATTTCTTCCGACATTGCAGACAATGGCAGATCTGAAGCAGTATAACTGATAATGAAAAAAATGTTTTTACCTACAAGTTACAAAGCTTCTGTGGGTGGTTAAAAGCTGCTGTTGTTGACAGGCGTTATCCTGAATGTTTGGAGGGGAGGGGGTTATTTTTATTTTTCTCCAAGTCGAAGACAAACTTAGAAAAGTGTCTGTTGTGGATAAACCTTGGACAGGTTTTTTTTTTTCAAGATTGGGCAGGTTTGAGGCTCTGATGGGGTGGATTCACCATTTTAAAATCTTTGTTCACCACTCATCTAAAGCAGCAACCACTATCCACTTAGTTAGTTTGGCCAGCTAGCTCCTCCACTTGTTATAATTCAAAGGAGTATTTGTGTGCCTTCCTGACATAAGCACCTATAATAATGTACTAGGTTGTTTTGAAGGAGTAATACCGCTAATAGTTTAGTAGCCATGTGATGCTAGCTCTAATGCTAACTTAGCTAGCTAGCTCTTTATACCTACCTGTACGCATATTACCGATTTCTCAGTGAAAGTATAGGTTGTGTCACTTAGTGGTCCATATTACAGTTGAATCAATATGTATATCTTGTATCATTCGCACAGTCATTTTGATCTGCTATTTATATGTAGTGGATCTGCGCTCCCTATCTCTGGAATGTTCTTCCCTCATCAATTAGAAAAGCAAGTTCCGTTGATATTTTAAAATCGAAACTCAAAACAGATCTTCTCTCATTCTCCTACAGCCCACCGTGACCGGTCGGACGGCCCTTAAATTAGTGTTTTATTATTTTCAGTTTTTGTTATGTCGCTGATTTGCTTCTTTCATTGCATTTTAAATGGTCGGTGTGTTGCGACTTCTGTGAAATGCATTTTAAATAAATGACGATGACTTAAAACTGGAGTGGGTGTGGAAAAGCAGTGATTGTACCTGCAACTGCAGAGGAAAGCCCGCAAGGAGAGGTTCAGATTCAAGCAGCGAACTAATCCATGACAGCGCAGTTCACATGTTAACCACAAAGTATCAAGGCCATTTCTGCCTTGCACTTTAAACCACCTCTTCAAACAATCGTTTCATAACCAGGACACACAGTGTCATTGATACGAAGTTATCGGGCTAATAGCTCCCCCTTGTGGAGAATCTTCAGCCTGTTAAACACGTGGGAGGGACTGAGTGAGTTTCAAATCAAGGCCATGAAGTGCTTCACATGTAAAAAAAATGAATGAATTAATAAAGCTACTGAAATAAAATGATGTTGGAATGTAAGTTTCATGTAATTTGACATTTAACATATTTCAGTTACCATCTAAATGTAGCAGTTATTTCTGTTAAATGAGAAAAAGCAAAAGAAAAAAAACAAGACAAAATTCCAAGAAGAACTGTACAGCGCTTTATTTAACCAGTTTTCTGGCAAATCGTCCGTGCAAAGTGAGAATGTGCAGCTCTGTGCAAGGGTACATGTGTACATGTCCCTGCTGCAGGCTGGTCCGTCGGCCCCAGGGCCCCCCAGGAAGAGCCCCTTCTAGCCTGTGGGCCACGACAGCTGCTTCTCAACCTTAAATTCTGCAACACACAACAACACCAACACACACTGCTCACACTGTGCCTAATACGTCCAACATATCCAGGGGAGCAGGGCACAACCTTCAACAACTAGTCCCCGTACCTGTTTAGGTTCCCCCTGAAATGAGTCTTTCTGGGTGATTCCTGTTAAACACAAAATGGACACATTGTAATTACTTAGTATTTATTAAGTCTACAGAAGTAGCGCCCCTGAACAAACTCAGCCCAAGCATGCGTTTATAACGCCATTATTACCCTTTTATTACTCCTTTATTACCCCATTAATAATGCGGTACGGTCAAACATTGCCTGGGCAACTAGTGCCATTAACACAGTGTGATAAAGGTTGATGAACATCACCACTGTAACTGAAATTAAATGGCCAATATTAAAGTGATTTATTATTAAATATGAGCAGCGGGTGGCACGGTTGTGGTGCAGGGATGCTCACCAGGACTAAATGTGAGTCCTGGCTTCCATTTTACAGTATCCTTCCAGTATCCCGCCAGTGTTCAACAGGTGTCGGTTAAAATTGTGAAAGTAATATTTTTTAAAATATTTGGTTTCTGAAAATACATAAGGAAAAGCCATAGAAGCTAGCACTCTCATCACTGCGTCCTGTACAAAAAAGCAGCACACAGGCCTGCCTGTGTGGTTGTACTTTATTCCCAATATGACAGAATATGTCTGTTACGTTTACCTTCCAGAACTTTACCTGCAATATGTGATGAAAAGCTTTCTCAGCTTTCTCAAACTCTGAAGTAAAAATCCTTCTTTCTGTTTTTTTTTTTCTTTTTTTGCTGTCTGAATTTTACTGACTGATTCTTCTTGGTGAAAGGAAGATCTAAAATAGACAGGCAGTCAGAAACAGACAGGCACGCAGGCAGGCAGGCAAGAGACAGACAGACAGTCAGACAGACATTTTAACATTTAAAATCTCTCTCAGTCTCCATGGAAACACAGCAGCAGCTGCGTTTCAGCGCCTGGCTCCTTTTTCCAGTTTCTTCTCCTCTGAAAAAGATGAGAGAGAGACTCCTTTCATCGCAGCCTCTCTGGGTGTCTCTGTGCTGGGGGGTGATCTTTAATTGCGATTAAAGTGTAAAAGTTTAAAATGACAGCACTTTGAACAACTGTCTGCATCCGGTGCGGGTTCAAAATCACTCCTATGCCCCTGCATTACTGGCTGATCCACATCAGAATGCCACGTCTAATCCAGGGTGCGCGGAGCCTCCCTGGCATGTTTATCCAGTGCTGTGGCTGTTATGTGATACCCGCCTGCCCCTGTGAACCCCCCCCTCCCCCTCTTGTTGTGGGGGTACCCAGACTAGTTGCTGGCTATGGCTGGTCCAACAGCTGCCACATTTGCGGTTCACTTCAGTGCAGTGATGCTGAGACAGAAGACCCCCAGTGCAGTGATACTAATGCTGGGGTCCCCCAGTGCAGTGATACAAATTCAGGGGTCCTCCAGTGCAGTGATACTGATGCAGGGGTCCCACAGTGCAGTGATACTGATGCAGGGGTCCTCCAGTGCAGTGATACTGATGCAGGGGTCCCCCAGTGCAGCGATACTGATGCAGGGGTCCCACAGTGCAGTGATACTAATGCAGGGGTCCCACAGTGCAGTGATACTGATTCAGGGGTCCTCCAGTGCAGTGATACTGATGCAGGGGTCCTCCAGTGCAGTGATACTGATGCAGGGGCCCCCCAGTGCAGTGATACTAATGCTGGGGTCCCCCAGTTCTTACAGGGCTGTGCTTTATGTTCCTCTCCCGGCTGTAGGCACCATGCTGGCTGGCCTGGCTTTGCTCTGCTGTCCCCAGAACACCAGGAAGAGGCGGGGCCAAGAGGCAGACCCACTGGTGCTGGCCTGCATCAACCTATGGGTGGGCCTGTCTCAACTCTTCACTGTCACCTTCCTTCTGATTGGCTGGCTGTGGAGCCTCGTCTGGGGAGTCATCTTGCTGCAGCAGTCTTGTAGGTTTGCTTTATATCTGTGAGTTTATAGCCCTTAGGTGAATTCAATGAGTTTATAGCCCTTAGGTGAATTCAATGAGTTTATAGCCCTTAGGTGAATTCAATGAGTTTATAGCCCTTAGGTGAATCAATACCTGGGCCATGTAATGCTAGCGCCATTCCACTGAAAGTGTTTGTCTGAAATTCCATAACTCTCTCAGAGTCCTTTCTGTCTGCCTGTTGGCAGAGTTTTAGGAGGAGAGTGAACCCCCCCCCCCCCCCGCCTCACTTACTGTTCCACACTAACCTTGGCATCATACAGGAATTCCTCAGCCAAATCCCTTAAAATGTCACATTTGGGTGTACACAAAGAGCACTTAAACTGAATTACTGTGCCGAGGCTCGGAGAATGCCCTTTTGCCCTCTTTTCATTCCAGTGATGTCCATGTTCGCTCGCTCTGTGGAAAAATAAATGAATTCCATTTATGTGGTTTTTTTAACTGCATACTAAAGCACAGTTTTAGCTTTGTACAGCCTTTAGAAAAAGACAGAAAAAGTGGAACTGAAGCTGAAGTAGGCAGAAGGCCAGGAGGTCAGAAGTCCATTTAATCTGTAATATTGCGCTTGAAAGTGAGATAATCATCATGTAGCGGCAGGAGAATTCCCAGCATGGGTGTATCGATCCCTTTAAATCACATATCACTCACTAACAAATTTTGGACTCTTCATTTAAATGACCAGTGAAGGCAAGTTGAGGAAGAAAAAATAGCATAGTTCCAAAAGGTGTTTCTGTTTAAATTCTCCCTTTTCACAAACCACAAAAAATGTATTAAAATGCACGGTTCCTGATTACTCCCAAACAGAGATGCATATATAAAATATTAGATGGAAATTTCAGATTCTAAATAAAAATTAATTCAACTACTGTGAATTTGTGAATCTGAAACACAAACAGTGCCATCCAAAATTATTCAAATGATAAAGGTGAGAAAGAAAGAATGGGTAGATAAATAATACAATAATACAAGTACTCTGCTGTACTTTAGTTCTTGAACGTGAGAAAAATATTCTACTCGAATAACTATTCAGTGGAATCAACGAAAATAACACTTTTCTCATATTACAAATAAATTTCTTAGAAAAATTGCTGTCTCGCTGTGTGTGGGTGCACTTGCATCCTCTACCAGGCAGGTTTACCACTGTTTTGGTGGTTTTAAACTTCTTAGTAGTGGAAGGTGGTTTTTTCATATGCTAATATTCTGGCAAAGGCTAGGCAGGTGTGCAGATACTTTCTAATATTTGAGCATTTAATATAGCTCATTACTGATTTTATATTATACATTCAGGAGTGTGCTGTATAGTCATTTCCTGTTTACTATTCCTGGCCTAGAAATAATCCAATAATGTGTGGCATAGATTTTTTACTTGGATATTAGGTGGATATTATTCAATTCAGTGGTGTGTACATAGGGTACACTAGAGGGAAAACAGAAAAAACATATTTTTTACAGATTGTGAAATAACCCAGCGTTTGGTTTATTCTCTACAGATCACAGCAGCAAAGTCCAGGTTGTTATTATCAGCTGAAGTCATCCAAGAACGCCCTCAAAAAATGTTTGTGTCCCCCCACCCCCCCTCCCCTTCCATGGAGACTCTGACCCAGACTAACCACCCGAGCGACTGTCAGACTCTGCTCCACGGTCTGCTGGGCTGCTCCCCATGAATGCACCGGGACATCCCCTCTTTCCAAAACACCCCATTCTTTCCAAAACACCTCCGCGGAATCCACCGCCTCTCCGCGTGCTGTGACCCGTCTTTCTGAACTCCCGCACCAATCACGCTGGCCCTGCTGGCCCTGTCTGTCTCCACACTGCTGTGGACTGAGGAGAAGCACGCTCTGCTACTCAATCTAAAGTAAGGCTGGGGTAGGAAGGTAACCCCCCCCCCAAGGCTCCCAGCGTAAGTCAAGTTTTTCATCTCATCTGGGGAAAAGCTGAAAGCTTGGAAGCGGAATTCTCTCGTTGCAATCTTCAGCAGCAGGGTGCACCTCGGGCTTGGGGTTGTCTCCTGAAGATCTCCTGTAGTGCTATCTGGAAAGTGAAATATCTGCAAACTCGGTCAGTACGGACAGAAAGAACATTGCTACAGCGGTGCTGTGAGCCATGGAGGCTGATAGCTATGTACTCTGTGATCTCTGCTTGACAGCTCGCAGCTTTTGCATCGAGATTTGAGCGAAAGCTGATGGGGTTTTTTTTTTGTGTGATTTATCTCAGCAGGAAATTCTTTTTTTTTTTTTAGTTTTGAATGAACTTTGAATCCTGGATTCTGTGCACAAAGTTTGAAAGAAAAAAAAAACATCCATATCAGGCAGACATGGGGCAGATTGTCTTGCTGATTTTCACATAGATATAGACATATCTCCCCATTGCTTTGTTACAGTTCTGAATTTGAAATATGTACGCGAACCACTTTGAATGCTGTTATCCTCAAACAACACTGTCTCTGTTTCATCTGAAATATGTGTGAGTGTGTGGGCAAGTGTTGATTCTGGAAACTTACTTGAACTACATAACATCAAAACTAGGAATAACAAAGAATTGTGTGGAGATACTCTACATGGCTAAAAGTGTGTGGAGACCTGGCATCCAACATCTCATCCAAAATAATGGCCATTAACATGGAGTTGGTCCATCCTTTGCTGCTATAGCAACCTTCATTCTTCTGGGAAGGCTTTATACTCGATGTTGGAACATTGCTGCAGGGATCTGCTTCCATTCTTCCAATATGTATTAGCTCATATAAGGTTACACAGGTTTGTGTAAAGGGTTTTTTTTGTTTTTGTTTCAGTGTGTCCTAGTTCTCTTCCAGTCCAGGGGTCATGTTATGTTTGCTGATTTCTGCACCCACTTAGGTTCTGAATCGGTTTGATTGTGCTTTTAATTGAACATGTATATATTTAACTTCCTATATTTAAAATGTTATAAATTGTTTGTCAAATATGTGTTTTGTGGAGTGGTGTCTGCAAGTAAAATTAGGCTATTTTGTTTTCTAAGCAACATATTTATGCTTATAAATATTGTCCTTGAACGTTCTTCCCTTTGAGAGAAGTCACCTCTGCGTATTTATTTGTCAAATAAATTGTTTTTGGCTCCACTGAGCGTCATCACTCAGTCAACTGAGTATAACTGATTTGATTCTGTAGGTAAATATAACACAAAAAGTTGTCTGCCTGTATCGTTCTTAGAACGCACGCTCGTAAAACACAACTGTGTAACGAATAACTTAAATCAGGTACATGTTAAAGTGAAGCCAACAAAAGATTGGTAGGCTATTCAATTAACATTTCCGCAAAATCTAATTAAGTGCGCGATCATATGAACCTAAAAACATCATCCACAGGGTGCTCACGGGGACTGATTTGCATCCGCGGGTTCGTGGTTCAAGACCTAGCGGAGTTGCGGCCTGCACTGTCTGGCCTGCTCCTGAATTTGAGGCAACAGGGGGGTCTTTTTCTGTGACGTCAGATAATTTAATCCCAACGGAACAAGATGGCGCCGCACAGCGTGCTGAGGAATCGGAGCCGGTGAGGACAGATCTGTAACAACAACGTTTTGAACGGCGGTAATAGTTTATGCAAGAAACGTTTTGGAGTACCTAATGTCTTGGAATTTTTAAAAGTTGTGATGTTTGATGACTGACCTGGAACCGTCCTTTGTGTTTGCTCTCACCTGTGTGTTTGGATGTCTGTTCGTTTGCTCTCTCGGGTGTATGGGCAGGTGTGTGTTTTACTATGTCCTGGCCATTTTTTACAGTCTCTGGTCCTGGCCTGGTGAGAGGCGAGTATGCGGCGTGTGCTTTAGTTCTGATCACCTGATCTGTTCGTTTTTTAACTGCGCTGTGATTCAGGGGCGCCTCTATCCCACCAATGAATCCTGATTTCTCCTTTCCTAGGAAGTTGTTCTAACATCACCTGGCTACAGCGCCACAATAACGAATCAGCGTATATTGTCATAAATGCTCGCAGCAGCCTAAATGCCTACGATTACTTTAGATCACAATTGGGTTTGAATGTGCATGTGATTTCAGATCATTGGTGGAGTGTAATTTGGTAGAATTATGAACTGCCCGTCGTTTCGTGTAGACTAGTTCGTTATTGGACATGGTAGATTGGACGTCTATTTATTTTACTGATACCTTCGATGCTATGATTGTAGTTGTGGTTAAGACCGTTTGCTGGGGGAGCCCACGCAGTCAGTCGGACTGTTTTCTGTTAAACAGGCGATTTTAAAGTGTACTTTAATTCATTCATTTTGTCATTTAAGTCCAACAAGGTGCGTAATAAATTACAGTTTCGCATAAAATTGTTGCCTGTGAATTACTGAGCAAAACTGCATTGACAGTCATTTCCCCCAGGTTAAGAAGCTTATTTACTTTGAGAACTTAAATTGAGTTTGTAAAGTGGTGTTGCATGTGTGGCAGAGGGTAATACCTATGCTGTCCTTGGTGCAAACATTTGTCACATTTAAATTTGAACACTGGCCTTGTGTGTGACTTTGGTCAAGGAGCCAGCTGTCTGAGTGGCAGGTGTCACGCTCTCAGAGTGTGTTAGGGGACATGGAGCCATTTGACTGGAAACTGTTGCTTGGATGGAGAAAGATCAGCACCGGAGTAAAATTTCTGTCTGCAGACAGACCGGAGTTGGGATTATGATCTGGCTCTACTAAAATAGTTACATTTATAGCAGTAATTCAGTGTGCCAGGAGGGGGCGCTGCTGTTGTTTTTATTCCGTCTGTCCCTCTGTTCTTTCTCTGGGCATTTGTTCGAGCGGTGTGGCTAACTAGCCCTCTGTGACTCGCTTGTGCATGTTTATCTGAGTACCAGAACGGACCTTCCCACTTCCTATTCCAAATGGTCAAAATGAAAACGAAGACGGCCAGGCTGTAATCTGAAATCCTGCTTGGTCTGCTTGCTCTCAGGCCTTGAACATGAGTCAGTCTGCTGTGGCCTTCCCTCTTATTGTTGGGGAGACATTTAAACTTGGAGCTTTTTTTCCCATTTTTTGGTCTTCAGTTAATTATCATTTTCTCAGGCTTAAATAAACGCAGCTAGCAGAGCTGGATTTAGGATTTGTGCAGTATGGTAAAAGTCAAATACCACTCCTGCGTTTTGCTTACGGTTTCCCTGCTTAAAAAGGTCTAAGGGCTTTCCACTTTGCAGGAAGTGGGTTTTATAGTAATTACTGGGATCTTCACTTAAGCTTGGGGATTGAACATGAGTGCACTGTAGTGGAGGGTGTTCAGTGAGTGGAAACCGGGGGACTCTTAAGTGTGAGTGGCAGGTATTGATGTGAACCCTCATGAATTGCGGATTTACTGTGTATCCTGTCAGAGGGCATAGCTGGAAATGGGTCAAAGGTCGGTTACACACTGATGCTAGGAAAGTTTTTTTTTCTCCACGTATTGAGTGACTACTATTCATTTGTAAGCATTGATTCTTGAGTGGCTCAGAAGGACCCAGAGTAGTAGATTAGATGCTTGGGGTGATTGTGACCAGGCTGGAAAGAGTGTTGGAAACTCCAGTCTTACTATATTTGATTGGCTAAGCAGCCCGTAGATGTCATTAAGCTTGGTTCTGTACCACTGGGCCTGTGATTTGGGTGCGGGTTCCTGCTCTCTCAGGTGCGGGTAGAGGGTGCTCAGGTGTGCCTGCAGTACTGACCTCACCCTGATGGTGTCCCTCTTTGTTTAAAATTGGGAATCAGACTTCCTTGGACAGCCAGTGTAGGCCTGTGCTGCTTTTCCCAGAATGCACTGTTGTGGGGAGGTACGTTTGCCTGCAGTCTTCATCCGTCTCATTTGGGGGAGAAATTAGGCAATGAAATTTGGGCTAATTAATATGAGCAGCAGTTGAAATATAAGCTAGTGAGAGTTCAGTGTTGAGTTTGACTCCCTTGGTGCAGTTTATAAACCCATTGATACCTTAGTTTTGTTTCTTGAGTGTAAATGCCACGGTTACTGTTCCTGTTCATTTTCTCACCAGTGCCATTTTACCTTCCTAGATGGCATTTGATTATTATTATTACGGCTATCATGATTACAGCTGGGCCATTTGGATGAACGCATAATGTGCTCTTGAGCCCCTTTAAGCGCGGTCTCTTTCTGTTACCTGATTTCCATCCAGCTAAAAGCGGCGGAGGGCCCATTAAATCGCCACGGATACGGCTCACGTTTCCCACAGAAGTTTTATGTCGGCTGTCACTCTGCCTGGGCGAGGGGGGGTGGGGGGGGGGGGGGCCTTGGCAAGATCAGGCACCTGCTGGAAGCGGCTTTGTGCCGGAGATGGGGCTGTAGAGTGTGGAATGGAAGCGGGGTGCCCGGGCTTACTCCCGGGGATGCGGTATGTGGATCAATTTACTCTCTGTGATTTATGAGTGCAGGTTCGTTAGCTCAGGGAAAGTATTTTTACATGTGTGTTAATGACAACTGTAGGTCAGTTAGCTCGGGGAAAGTGTTTTTACATGCGTGTTAATGACGACTGTAGGTCAGTTAGCTTGGGGGAAAGTATTTTTGCCTGTGTGTTCATGATGATTGTAGGTCATTTAGCTCAGGGAAAGTATTTTTACATGCAGTCCTGTCTCGCTTTAGTGGCCACTGGAAGTATGGCTGCTTGGTGCGGCTCATAATTTGAGGTGAATTTGGAGTGTGAGTGTGACACTAACAGGCTTTTGCTGGGCCCTCTGTTTTGGAGAAATAAATTCAAAGATGTGCGTATTCTCAAAAGTGCCACGGTTGTTCATGTCCATGCTTCATGATATTTATACCCTTAGAAATTGATGCTGGTTAAGACCATACAAAGCGAGAAATAGTTTGTTCAGATTGGAGTTTCTGGGTCGAACTCATTTTCAGTTATATTGAGGCCATTTTTATGTTGCTTTGTGGATGGACTGCAGCAGTTGTTTTAAAGCCTCTGTTATACGGGTTTATGGGTCCTTCATTGTGCAGGAAAGGACCTGGAAAGATTTGGGAGTCCTTGATTTAGTGGCAGAGGAAACGTGCGTTAGCCTACCTGCTGTGTGACCTGGCTGTGTTGGGACATGTAGTGCTCTGCTAACTGCCACAATGTGGAGAGATCTAACTGCTTTAATTATTAATTCCTGCTCCCTCCCTAACAACCTGGAGTTTGATCACTTCGCGTTTGCTTGAGGGTGTGTTTGGATTTGAGCTCACCTGACGTATTTACATTAAGAGTGCTGTTAGGGCCCTTCATCTTGTCCTGTGAGAGAGAGGTGTGTGTGTGTGTGTGTGTGTGTGTGTGTGTGTGCGCGCGTGTGTGTCTGCGTGTGTGGTGTGTGTGCTCACTTGCACGCTTGTGTGTTTGTGTGCATCTGTGTCTGTGTGTGAACTGGCGACTCATCTTAGATTGTGAATGATGGCTGCACAGTGCCCTCATGTGGTCATTTGATATCATGACGCTCTTGCTGCCTGTTGACCCCCTCCTGCAGGGCTGTGACTCCTGGCTGGGGGGCAATGGAGACCCTTTGACTAGCTTCACCTGGAGGGGGTGCTGTGAGAGGGAGACCACAAGCATACAGGTGTGGAGCGACGTTTTTGTGGAGGAAAAGCCAGATGGGAGGAAGGTTCGCACATGCCCCCCCCCCCTACCCCCAACTGCAGACATGACCTTTGACACCGGGCTTCTCTTATTTAGAACCAGGCTTCCTCTGAGAGTGTTTCATGCGTTCCCCTTTCTGCTTCATGTGCTGCATGGGGGTGACATAGCTCAGGAGGTAAGACCGATTGTCTGGCAGTCGGAGGGTTGCCGGTTCAAACCCCGCCCTGGGCATGTCGAAGTGTCCTTGAGCAAGACACCTAACTCCTAACTGCTCTGGCGAATGAGAGGCATCAATTGTAAAGCTTTGGATAAAAGCGCTATATAAATGCAGTCCATTTACCAGTTACCATGCATACAGGTGTCCGCATCAAAGCAGGAATTATGGTACCCCCTCTGCTTGTCTACAGGTTGCTGTTCTCCTCATGGACACTCACTCAGGGGGCCTTTGACAGTCAGTCCACCATCAGAGACCGTGTTTAACTCTCAGCACTGTGACCAGCTTTGTACAGGTGAGCTGTTCACACCTGACTGAGAGCTGCTGAAACCACAGCCTGTCAATCGATTGTTTTAGGGCCAGTGGGGGCCCTAAAAGTGTGCTACACCCTTGCAGTGAGCAGGCCGCTGTTATGTAAATTTTAAGTGCACACATTTGCAAATAGTGTTCTTGAAACCTTTGAAAATCCTTGAAGGTCCTTTGAAAGCTATTGAATTCTGCATCAACTTACTCTGAATAGGTCTGTGTGAAGTGACCTTGCTTGGTGTTTGTTCCTTAGTTTTATTGTACAATCTTAAAGAATAGTCTCCTACACCCCATTCAAGCATTTTTATGTCACGGATCAAGTTGAGAAATTTTGTCATCAACTAATACAGCTGAGAATTTGTCCTTGATCTCGCTGCTACACCTTAAGGAGCATTTTCACAGAATAAGAGTAATGGTAATCATTCATGAAAGCCTTCTGATAGAGTGATAATGCCAGTTATTGTATTAGTGGTTTTGTGTTGAGGCTCTTGATGGTAGTAATGGCTGGATCCTTGTGTGGTTGCCTGCTGTGTCATGCTGGCTTGCTAATAAAAGGCTTGACAGTTTTAATCTCCTCTTGTCCTGGGAGCCGAGTCTCGGTGAATCGGCTTCAGTTTTTAACTGGTCACAGCCTTTGGCCACTGAAATATTGCACTTCTTTATTCAAGCTGTTATTAACCTGGTCAGCAGGGTGGCAAAAGCTCTTCAATCCCCCCAGTGTATATGACCTTGAGGCTCTGTTTTCTGTTACCAAGGCAACCGCAGAAGCCAACAACCTTGCTGCCGTGGCTGGAGCCAAGGAAGCCTACGTCAGAAGAGCGGGTAGGCGTGCACCTATCTGCTGTGTCTCGCTGCTGTGGTGCCTGGAGTGGAACTGGCAGCACCCGCCCTACTGTAAACTATTCCAGTGGTCATTATCTGCGGAAGCCTGCACTTGTCATAGACTACAGTGTATTCTGTCTGCAGTCTAGGCTCAACAGATAGAAGATATACGCATAAGACTACACATTACACTACACTTAGTAGGTACAGTGTGTAGACTTTTATTGTGGAAGGCAAAGGTTTGCGCAAGATTTCTCCCTAAATCCTGCTCACTCTCATGGATCCATTATGCATTAGTATGAATCCTTCACCTCTCTGTCCCTTCATAGGTCTCTCCTTCCCCCCCTCTGTCCTTCTCCCCTCTGTCCCTTCACCCCTCTCTCCTTCCCCCCTCTGTCCCTTCACTCTACCTGTGGAACACCTGTACTTGTATATTTTTAAAGGCTGTAGAACTACAACTTTGTCTTGTCTTGTAAATATATATACTTGTATGCTAATTAATTTAGCAAAATTTCAATTCGCATAGAGTACGGCTTCGTCCGTTAGTGCTCTTTCTCTTTTTTAATTCCCTTCTTTGTTGATGTCCTGTCCGCTCGTGTTTCCATCTCCTCCAGGTGCTGAAGCCCTTGAGCGATCGCCTCATGAAAGGACGCCATCGAAGCGGAGTGTGGCCAACTCCATCAGGGCTCGTCTGCCAGAGCCGGGTCCGCCGCACGCCAGGCTGAAGACGAACCGACCGGCTTCTGCTCAGCGTGCTTTTCCCATGGACTGCAGGACAAAAGTTCTACTGCCTTCCACTGTGGTTGGACATTTCTGAACGCTGCCACAGCTTTGGCTCTACGTCTTACTGCCAGCCCATTGGCTCCCCTCCAACATATACTGCCAGCTCATTGGCTCCTCTCCAACATATACTGCATTCCACTTAGATCCCCTGCAAGGGGTTCACCAGGGTATTTGTCATGTGAATGTCGTTCTCTTGAAACTATAGTACTTTATTCCTAAACATAGGGTTTTAAAGTGAGAATGTCTGTATTATCAAAGGCTGGCTTAGAATGTGTTTTTATGTTTTACTTTACATTTATAAGCTGGTTGTGCTTTTTGGATTCAGGGGTATTTCAGAGATTGACCGCATGACTGCTGCTACATTAACTTCAGTGATAACTTGCTGTCTATGGTAGCTGCACTGTGGCCCAGTGAATCTCTTCACGACTGCCTTTTCTGAGGCCTATTTCCAACAGGTGTTCTATGGTTAACTGTGGAAGAAAACATGCACAGTTTTGAGCTGTTATCATTGTAGTGGAAATTTTGTTATATATGTTGTTGCTTCAAATTTTGTCTCTCTCCATTCGTATGAAACAATGCATGTTATCTGGTCTATGTGGCCTACACCATAAAAGCCAAGGATATGTAGATGGCAACAGGGGTTCAGAATTCTACAATGGATTTTATTTCCTGTAAAACTTCACTTTCCCTCTCTAGTGAAAGATACTCATATGATGACTTGTTTTGTCTTGTCTTGTGCCAACATCAGTACCAGATGCACCAATGTTGCAGTAAGAATTCCAACCAAAACTGTCATTGCTTTCTGGATACTATTTTAAATATAATATTTATGAGTGGTGCATGTGTAAGAAATAGCCAGTTTGGTGAAAGGGTTGGGTACAGTAAGTAAAAAAATGTGTGTAACTCATGTCACTATCATAATTTATGTTCAACTTTAAAGGCAGAGTACTGTACTCCAATTCCACCCCTTCTGACAAGTATTGTGCAATGTTAACAGACCTCATCTGTCTGTAATGTTATTTCCTTTATTTATTTATCAATACAGAATTAAAATTTCTATATAATAAACTGTGCAGTGTGATTGATTTTGCTACTGAAAACTTGCAGCTGCAATTTGTTTTCAAATATGGGGCCACTGAGAAGTATATAAAATGCATAATTTTACAAGTGCACAAATGATCACCATCTTGGAAAAAGTGAACATGAAATATATGAACTGCACATGATTTAAAAACTGAAAAAACGAATTATAAATGTTGTTAAATTTTTTTCCACAAGACTACAGTCTTATCAATTTGGCTCATTTTTAGTGAAATACATTTTTTATAATATACTTTTGAAAATACATTGTATTATATATATTCATTGAATAGACAGTATTTATACTGTTCTATCATAAAAAATTTAAAATACATTGTATTTGATTTATTTCTTCATATTGCATAAATATAGATAATTTATAATGCAACTGAATGCATAAAAGAGCAATTAAAAATTCTGACCATTTTTCCTGATTTTGGACATAAGACTATAGTCTTATCTATTTTGCCCATTTTTAATAAAATACATTTTCTATCATAAAAAATTTAAAATACATTGTATTTGATTTATTTCTTCATATTGCATAGATATACATAATTTATAATGCAACTGAATGCTTAAAAGAGTAATTAAAATTGTTGACCCTATTTCATCATTTTGGACATAAGACTATAGTCTTATCTATTTTGCCTATTTTTAATAAAATACATTTTCTATCATAAAAAATTTAAAATACATTGTATTTGATTTATTTCTTCATATTGCATAAATATAGATAATTTATAATGCAACTGAATGCTTAAAAGAGTAATTAAAAATTCTGACCATTTTTCTTCATTTTGGACATAAGACTATAGTCTTATCTATTTTGCCAATTTTTAATAAAATACATTTTCTATCATAAAAAATTTAAAATACATTGTATTTGATTTATTTCTTCATATTGCATAAATATAGATAATTTATAATGCAACTGAATGCATACGAACGGAATTAAAATTGTTGACCCTATTTCATCATTTTGGACATAAGACTATAGTCTTATCTATTTTGCCTATTTTTAATAAAATACATTTTCTATCATAAACAATTTAAAATACATTGTATTTGATTTATTTCTTCATATTGCATAAATATAGATAATTTATAATGCAACTGAATGAATAAAAGAGCAATTAAAAATTCTGACCATTTTTCTTCATTTTGGACATAAGACTATAGTCTTATCTATTTTGCCCATTTTTAATAAAATACATTTTCTATCATAAAAAATTTAAAATACATTGTATTTGATTTATTTCTTCATATTGCATAAATATAGATAATTTATAATGCAACTGAATGCATACGAACGGAATTAAAATTGTTGACCCTATTTCATCATTTTGGACATAAGACTATAGTCTTATCTATTTTGCCTATTTTTAATAAAATACATTTTCTATCATAAAAAATTTAAAATACATTGTATTTGATTTATTTCTTCATATTGCATAGATATACATAATTTATAATGCAACTGAGTGCTTAAAAGAGTAATTAAAAATTCTGACCATTTTTCCTCATTTTGGACATAAGGCTATAGTCTTATCTATTTTGCCTATTTTTTAATAAAATACATTTTCTATCATAAAATATTTAAAATACATTGTATTTGATTTATTTCTTCATATTGCATAAATATACATAATTTACAATGCAACTGAATGCATACGAACGGAATTAAAATTTTGACCTATTTCATCATTTTGGACATAAGACTATAGTCTTATCTATTTTGCCTATTTTTAATAAAATACATTTTCTATCATAAAAAATTTAAAATACATTGTATTTGATTTATTTCTTCATATTGCATAAATATAGATAATTTATAATGCAACTGAATGCATAAAAGAGCAATTAAAAATTATGACCATTTTTCCTGATTTTGGACATAAGACTATAGTCTTATCTATTTTGCCCTTTTTAATAAAATACATTTTCTATCATAAAATATTTAAAATACATTGTATTTGATTTATTTCTTCATATTGCATAAATATACATAATTTACAATGCAACTGAATGCATACGAACGGAATTAAAATTGTTGACCCTATTTCATCATTTTGGACATAAGACTATAGTCTTATCTATTTTGCCTATTTTTAATAAAATACATTTTCTATCATAAACAATTTAAAATACATTGTATTTGATTTATTTCTTCATATTGCATAATATACATAATTTATAATGCAACTGAATGCATAAGAGTAATTAAAAATTTTGACCATTTTCCTCGATTTTGGACATAAGACTATAGTCTTATCTATTTTGCCTATTTTTAATAAAATACATTTTCTATCATAAACAATTTAAAATACATTGTATTTGATTTATTTCTTCATATTGCATAAAATATACATAATTTATAATGCAACTGAATGCATAAAAGAGAATTAAAAATTCTGACCATTTTTCTCATTTGGCATTATTTCTCATATTGCATAATATACATAATTTATAATGCAACTGAATGCATAAAGAGCAATTAAAAATTTGACCATGTTTCCTCATTTGGACATAGACTATAGTCTTATCTATTTGCCTATTTTTAATAAAATCATTTTCTATCATAAAAATTTAAATACATTGTATTTGATTTATTTCTTCATATTGCATAAATATACATAATTTACAATGCAACTGAATGCATAAACGAATTAAAATTTTGACCATTTTCTCATTTTGGACATAAGACTATAGTCTTACTATTTTGCCTATTTTTAATAAAATACATTTTCTATCATAAAAATTTAAAATACATTGTATTTGATTTTTTCTTCATATTGCATAATATACATAATTTATAATGCAACTGAATGCATAAAAGAGAATTAAAATTTGACCATTTTCTCATTTTGGACATAAGACTATAGTCTTATCTATTTTGCATTTTTAATAAAATACATTTTCTATCATAAAAATTTAAAATACATTGTATTTGATTTATTTCTTCATATTGCATAAATATACATAATTTATAATGCAACTGAATGCATAAAGAGCAATTAAAAATTTGACCATTTTTCTCATTTTGGACATAAGGACTATAGTCTTATCTATTTTGCCTATTTTTAATAAAATACATTTTCTATCATAAAAATTTAAAATACATTGTATTTGATTTATTTCTTCATATTGCATAATATACATAATTTACAATGCAACTGAATGCATAAGAAGGAATTAAAATTGTGACCCTATTTCCTCATTTTGGACATAAGGCTATAGTCTTATCTATTTTGCCCATTTTTAATAAAATACATTTTCTATCATAAAATATTTAAAATACATTGTATTTGATTTATTTCTTCATATTGCATAAATATACATAATTTACAATGCAACTGAATGCATACGAAGGGAATTAAAATTGTTGACCCTATTTCATCATTTTGGACATAAGACTATAGTCTTATCTATTTTGCCTATTTTTAATAAAATACATTTTCTATCATAAAAAATTTTAAATACATTGTATTTGATTTATTTCTTCATATTGCATAAATATACATAATTTACAATGCAACTAAATGCATACGAAGGGAATTAAAATTGTTGACCCATTTTCATCATTTTGGACATAAGACTATAGTCTTATCTATTTTGCCTATTTTTAATAAAATACATTTTCTATCATAAACAATTTAAAATACATTGTATTTGATTTATTTCTTCATATTGCATAGATATGGATAATTTATAATGCAACTGAATGAATAAAAGAGCAATTAAAAATTATGACCATTTTTCCTGATTTTGGACATAAGACTATAGTCTTATCTATTTTGCCTATTTTTAATAAAATACATTTTCTATCATAAACAATTTAAAATACATTGTATTTGATTTATTTCTTCATATTGCATAGATATACATAATTTATAATGCAACTGAATTCATAAAAGAGCAATTAAAAATTCTGACCATGTTTCCTCATTTTGGACATAAGACTATAGTCTTATCTATTTTGCCCATTTTTAATAAAATACATTTTCTATCATAAAAAATTTAAAATACATTGTATTTGATTTATTTCTTCATATTGCATAAATATAGATAATTTATAATGCAACTGAATGCTTAAAGAGTAATAAAAATTCTGACCATTTTCTTCATTTTGGACATAAGACTATAGTTTATCTATTTTGCTATTTTTAATAAAATACATTTTCTATCATAAAATATTTAAAATACATTGTATTTGATTTATTTCTTCATATTGCATAAATATACATAATTTACAATGCAACTGAATGCATACGAAGGGAATAAAAATTGTTGACCCTATTTCATCATTTTGGACATAAGATATAGTCTTATCTATTTTGCTATTTTAATAAAATACATTTTATCATAAAAATTTAAAATACATTGTATTTGATTTATTTCTTCATATTGCATAAATTACATATTACAATGCAACTGAATGCTACGAAGGAATTAAAATGTTGACCCTATTTCATCATTTGGACATAAGACTATAGTCTTATTATTTTGCCTATTTTTAATAAATACATTTCTATCATAAAATTAAAATACATGTTTTTGATTATTTCTTCATATTGCATAAATATAGATAATTTATAATGCAACTCAATGAATAAAAGAGCAATTAAAAATTCCGACCATTTTTCCTCATTTTGGACATAAGACTATAGTCTTATCTATTTTGCCTATTTTTAATAAAATACATTTTCTATCATAAAAAATTTAAAATACATTGTATTTGATTTATTTCTTCATATTGCATAAATATACATAATTTACAATGCAACTAAATGCATACGAAGGGAATTAAAATTGTTGACCCTATTTCATCATTTTGGACATAAGACTATAGTCTTATCTATTTTGCCTATTTTTAATAAAATACATTTTCTATCATAAAAATTTTTAAATACATTGTATTTGATTTATTTCTTCATATTGCATAGATATACATAATTTATAATGCAACTGAATGCTTAAAAGAGTAATTAAAAATTCTGACCATTTTTCCTCATTTTGGACATAAGGCTATAGTCTTATCTATTTTGCCTATTTTTTAATAAAATACATTTTCTATCATAAAATATTTAAAATACATTGTATTTGATTTATTTCTTCATATTGCATAAATATACATAATTTACAATGCAACTAAATGCATACGAAGGGAATTAAAATTGTTGACCCTATTTCATCATTTTGGACATAAGACTATAGTCTTATCTATTTTGCCTATTTTTAATAAAATACATTTTCTATCATAAAAAATTTAAAATACATTGTATTTGATTTATTTCTTCATATTGCATAAATATACATGATTTACAATGCAACTGAATGCATACGAACGGAATTAAAATTGTTGACCCTATTTCATCATTTTGGACATAAGACTATAGTCTTATCTATTTTGCCTATTTTTAATAAAATACATTTTCTATCATAAACAATTTAAAATACATTGTATTTGATTTATTTCTTCATATTGCATAGATATACATAATTTATAATGCAACTGAATGCTTAAAAGAGTAATTAAAAATTCCGACCATTTTTCCTGATTTTGGACATAAGACTATAGTCTTATCTATTTTGCCTATTTTTAATAAAATACATTTTCTATCATAAAAAATTTAAAATACATTGTATTTGATTTATTTCTTCATATTGCATAAATATACATGATTTACAATGCAACTGAATGCATACGAACGGAATTATAATTGTTGACCCTATTTCATCATTTTGGACATAAGACTATAGTCTTATCTATTTTGCCCATTTTTAATAAAATACATTTTCTATCATAAAAAATTTAAAATACATTGTATTTGATTTATTTCTTCATATTGCATAAATATACATAATTTACAATGCAACTGAATGCATACGAACGGAATTAAAATTGTTGACCCTATTTCATCATTTTGGACATAAGACTATAGTCTTATCTATTTTGCCTATTTTTAATAAAATACATTTTCTATCATAAAAAATTTAAAATACATTGTATTTGATTTATTTCTTCATATTGCATAGATATACATAATTTATAATGCAACTGAATGCATAAAAGAGCAATTAAAAATTCTGACCATTTTTCCTGATTTTGGACATAAGACTATAGTCTTATCTATTTTGCCCATTTTTAATAAAATACATTTTCTATCATAAAAAATTTAAAATACATTGTATTTGATTTATTTCTTCATATTGCATAAATATAGATAATTTATAATGCAACTGAATGCATAAAAGAGCAATTAAAAATTCTGACCATTTTTCCTCATTTTGGACATAAGACTATTGCCTATTTTTAATAAAATACATTTTCTATCATAAAATATTTAAAATACATTGTATTTGATTTATTTCTTCATATTGCATAAATATACATAATTTACAATGCAACTGAATGCATACGAACGGAATTAAAATTGTTGACCCTATTTCATCATTTTGGACATAAGACTATAGTCTTATCTATTTTGCCTATTTTTAATGAAAAACATGTTCTATCATAAAAATTTTTTAAATACATTGTATTTCTCCTTCATATTGCAGAAAAATAATTTATAATGCAACTCAAAGAATAAAGCAGGAATATTTGTTCCACATTTTTGACATAAGACTAAAGTCATATCTATTTTGATTTTCTATTTTTGGAACAGTCCATTCCACAAGCATGACCTACCTGAGCCTGCTCAGTGTGTTCCACAGGCATGACCAATCTGAGCATGCGCAGTGCACCGCACCACACAGGTATGACCCATCTGAGCATGCTCAGTGCACCACACAGGCATAATCCATCTGAGCATGCTCAGTACTCACCACAGGCATGACCCATCTGAATGGTTTGAGGAGTATGAAAATGATGTGAATCATTCCTCCAGTAGAGTGACAGAGACTTGTAGAATCTATGCCAATGTGAATTGATGCTGTTTCAGTGGCTTGTGGTGGGCCAACACCATACTCTGACACTTTATGTTGGTAATTCCTTTAATGTCACCCGTCTGTATGCATGGATCAGACTGTAAAAAGGTATGGACCTGATCACAGGTGTTCTGCTGATATGAAACCAGATCAGGAAGTCTTCCTCCTTCCATCATAAAACAACAATTTTGGGAGAATATGAAGCCACTATACCATTAAAAAAAAACAGTAAAGGGTAGGATGAGGAGGTTGATGATGGAATTTAAGTGGACAGGTCAGCATAACTATGCAACCAGAGAATACTGTGTAAAAATTCCCCATGCAGCATCCAGGTTATACGCATTGGGGATGTGATCCAAGTTGGTAGAGTAAGTTTATCCAGTTGTTTAAATGAATGTAAACATGTAACATGTAAACACTAAGTTGACCTATATAAATGTTTGAGTTCAATTTTCTCTTACCATGATTTCAATTAAATCATTCCATTTGAAAATAGTGCTATTGTAATCCCCTGCCTGAATCATTAGGTTAGAAGGTCAGTGAATATCTAGGTTCTATGAGGAGATTTGCAGATTTTAAGTGGGTAAGTACTCCATAACAGCACTTAAAACCATCCTAGAAATAACTCACTCAACAACCGGATAACCTTAGGAAACTGCAGTGGAGTACTCCCTTACAACAGCCATCAAAAACAGATTCCTAATAGAAAATGATTGAGTTCATCTCTCCCGTCCTTTGTATAGCTTCCAGTTTAAACAAACATTTGAACTCAAAGAAATGTACCTTGAATGTACAGTATGAAACCAGGGTAGGTAACTAACCAGCATCCTCATTTGGTGAACAAGTGAGCTAGAAAACTATTTAAAACTGAATGATTTTTCTATCTCAGGTTAGCTGAATAATAAACGAGCAGGTACTAGACTAGAATGTGCCCAATGTGTCAGGAGAAACCTCACAAATATAACTTTGTGGTTGCTGGGCCCAATGAAAACAAACATTCTCCAATTTTAAATTTAAAACAAAACTGAGATCTAAAAACCAAATATTAGAAAATGTACCAACAGTTAAGAATCCAAAAAAAGCGATCAGAATAGAGGAAGGCCTCTTGTGTTTGTTTCCCTTCATTTTTATATATATAATGAGTGCACTGAAGTTCATACTAGTCCTTCTTCCTTATTTTCCCATCAAATTGTCCATCCAGTGGCTCCACTTATGTCGAAGATGGTGATTAGTTGATCAGAAGTGGAATGATGATGACTTTAGCAGAAACAATTCAGTCTGAGGAATACGCAAAAAAAAAAAAAACAGCCTGCACAGAATGTGCAGAGCAATTCCTCAACTGCATTACATGCATTATCATAATTACCTATATTTTAGTAAGAAATACCAATTCTACAATATACCATATTTCTCCAAAACCACATTACATGAAACTATGTACATGCATTGCAATTCACTCACATCAGCTAAATAAAAATTGACCTGATTAGCCGCAATTGATTTCACCAACCGACAGCATTTCCAATAAAGCAATAGGGGAATAAAGCACAAAGCACCGTGTTGTATTGATTTAGCTAAACAGGATAGCTAGTACCCTAAAATCCTCTGACTATTTGACAGAAAGTATTTCGTTTAATACTTGTAAATCACCAGATTAAAAGCTTATTCTGACTGGTTTTTAGTTAGGGAAATCAATAAATACGTATTTCTCAATATTTACCAACAACTAGCTGGCTAGTAATTAGTTTAGTTAGCTGCATTCTGGAATTCTCTTGTCTCTCTCTCTCCGGAAGTAGGAGGAGTGCAAAAGAAATGTACATCACTTGCCTGCAGGCTTTTCCCTAATGAATTAAAACGCCACTAGGGGGCACCACTACCCGTCAATAAAATATATAATAATCATTAATTCAAAACAGAATTATGCTTGTCTAGGTAATTCGTTAAAATATGATGGCAATTCAAATAACCTGGGTTACGCTCTCCCCCCTCTAAACCACATGAGTCTCTGCATGAGTGTGGACCCTTGCATGAGTAACTTTCTGAAACAGTGAAAGTTTGGGAAAGGATACCCTGTAATATCTCAAAGAATGAACTAAGAGCAAGAATCAAGGACTTTCCAAGCTCATCGTAGGTGAACTTGCGAGGTGTACGTCTTTCTTGAACAGAACATTGGGGTTCGTCAAGTGCCCTGTCAGGTATGACACTTGCCTGCTCTTCATATTCCACCTGGGCATAGGAACTCTCCATAGGTTCAGGTGAAACCCTCTGACTTTACTTCACAAAAAAGGGGACAAAGGGAACAAAAAGCCTCGCAGGGCAATTCTTCCAAAATTTCAGAAACACAGGAACAAAGAAAATCCAGAAAATTTAAAAACACAAGGAAACCAGAACATGGGCAGGAACACATAGAGCAGGTACATGAGTAGAGGCATACGCACAAACACAACCAGACACAACCAAGGATCCAGCACCTCAAGGAAGAGGGAAATTTAAATAGAACAGACACTGACGAGACACAGGAGGGCACCATGAACAATCAGGCCACAGAGAGGGAAGGGAAAACGAGACAACCAGCAAACAATAATAGGACAATTGAAAACAATCATACAATTACACAGGGGGAGCAGGACACAAAACAGAAGTACCGCCACCTGGCGGCCCAACAGGGAAAACACAGACAGGAACACAGAACCATGACAGTACCCCCCCACCCCCCCCACGCGACGGCTCCTGACGTCCCAGGAGGCCAACCTGGGGAGGGAGTGAACAGAGGGTGGGAGCTGGAGACAGGACTCAGGACTGGACTCGACAGGAACAGGAACCGGACTCAGAACAGGACTCGACAGGAACCGGAACCGGACTCAGGACTGGACTCGGGACAGGAACAGGACTGGACTTGGGACAGGAACAGGATTGGACTGGACTCAGGACTGGGGCAGGAACAGGACTGGACATAGCAGAAACCTGGGAGGGACTAAGACACGACAGAACCCAGGAAGGGACTAAGACACGACAGAAACCAGGAAGGGACTAAGACATGGCAGAGACAGAACACTGGACTGGACTATGGCACGGCAGAAACACCGATGGGACCGAGACGAGACCGACACACCGGACTGGACAGGGACGTGACAAACACCGGACTGGACCAGGACGAGGCAGACACGAGACAGAAATGACTGACACCGACTCAGGAACAACACCAGGAGACCTACCAGGACAGACAAAGGGACAAGCAGGCGGGGAGACACACGGCAAGACCTACAGACATACTGAGGGACTGACAGAGAGGGAAGGAGAGGGGTGAACTCTGACAACACCTGACAAATGGGCAGACATGACAAAAAACACGCAGACTGACACACCGACAGACAGGCAGACAGGCGGGCGAACAGATTTGCCGATGGGCCAACGGCCTGGGGGGCCGACAAACAGGCTAACGTACTGGCTGACACACACGCGGGGAGACAGGCAGGCGGGCAGACAAATAGACAAGGGGGCAGGTGAACAGGCAGACACACGGTTGGGAGCAAGGATGGGGCGAGGTCTCTGGGCACTGGGTAGGGGCAGCGATGGCTTGGACACACTAGGGGGCGCAAGAACACTAGGGGGAGCACGGACACTAGGGGAAGCGAGAACACTAGGGGAAGGACGGACACTGGGGGGAGCGAGAACACTAGGGGGAGCAGGAACACTAGGGGGCAAGGCGTGGACACCAGGGGGAGCGAAAACACTAGGGGGCGCGAGAACACTGGGCGAGGCAGGAACACTAGGGGGAGCACAGACATTGGGCAAGGCGTGGACACTGGGCGAGGCAGGTGGCTTCGCCTGCAGGACAGCGGCCAGGGCAGGCCGCGGGGGCAGGGGACAGGAACACAGACCCCAGGGAACCCGGCTGGGCAGCCGGACGGGACCGGGCCCTGGAAAACTTACCAGCCGAGATCCTTCAAAAGACGCAGGCCAGGGGTCCGCTGGATGAGCAGCTGGCGGTCTGCCCGCCCGGGAGGCAGCCCGACCACGGCGCCTCCGTGACCGCCCGCCCCGGGCACTCGGAGGCTCAAGGGCGAAAACTGGGTCGAGCTCCCAGTCGCTGGGTGGCGAGTCCTCCGGGTCACTCCACCACCCCGGTGGCATGATAAACAAAAAACAAAAAAACCCCAAGGAGAGAAAAGGAAAAAGGGGCCAGCACTGGCTGGATCCTTCTATCAGGATGCGTGGGGGGTTCGGACCCAAATGCAGAGGGGGAAAAACACAAGCTCCAAAAAGGGTACGAACAAAAGACTTTACTTCACAAAAAAGGGGACAAAGGGAACAAAAAGCCCCGCAGGGCAATTCTTCCAAAACAAAGGAAAACTTCAGAAACACAGGAACAAAGAAAATCCAGAAAATCCAAAAACACAAGGAAACCAGAACATGGGCAGGAACACATGGAGCAGGTACATGAGTAGAAGCATACGCACAAACACAACCAGACACAACCAAGGATCCAGCACCTGAGTCAAGGAAGAGGGAAACTTAAATAGAACAAACACTGATGAGACACAGGAGGGCACCATGAACAATCAGGCCACAGAGAGGGAAGGGAAAACGAGACAACCAGCAAACAATAATAGGACAATTGAAAACAACCATACAATTACACAGGGGGAACAGGACACAAAACAGAAGTACCGCCATCTGGCGGCCCAACAGGGAAAACACAGACAGGAACACAGAACCATGACAGGTAGGTTGTATGTTCTTCATGGGGCAGTTTTCTGGGGTTAAACTTTCTTCCAGGTGCACCTCACATGTTCAACATCTTTCTTCAACAGCCTCTGCCATTCTAGGCCAATAAAATCTGGCACGTGCAAGGGTGAGTGCACGCTCAGACCCTAAATGGTCCACTTCGTCATGAACGCCTCTCAGGGCCCGCTCTCTGAATTGCCCTGGGAGTACAAGCTTATGGATTTCATGGCCGCGGTCAGAAGATTTCCAGTTTAACACTCCTTCTCTAAGCTCAAGGTTCTTCCACTCCTTAAGAAGTAATGTCTCCTCAACATTAGGGAGGGCGTATGCATCCTTTATGGTACGAGCATTCAGCTTTCTGTAATCAACACAAAGTCTGATCTTTCCAGTCTTCTTCTTTACAAGCACCAGCGGTGATGCAAAAGGATTCTCTGATTATGCCAGCATCAAGAAACTCTCTCAAGTGCTGTTTCACAGCCACCCAGTCTCCTGGGTGTATGGGCCTTGGGTTAGGGGTAGGAGGTGAGTCATCTTAGTTTGATATAGTGCTTCACAGCAGTAGTGTGGCCATATGACAACTCATCAGTAGCAAAGACATCTGATATGGAATTAAGCGTACCTATGATGCGTTTTTTACATTCCTCTGGAACAGGCGAGTCACTGAGATCAAAGGTAATTGTCAGAATAATGTATCTTCTGTTTCTATTTAAAAACAATAAATAAAAATTTAAAAAATCTACATAGATATTCCCATTCGCTAAGTTGGATGTGGGTGAGGGAAACTGTTCCCGGTTCAGTGGCATGAGACATTACACTGTGAAAACTTCACCAATGACTCGCTTCGGAGGCAAAATGACACTGTGGTCAGTCATGTTCTTAATGACAACAGGGATCTTGTTTGCAGCCTTAGAAGAGATATTTACTAATGCACACTCCAGGAATTAACCACCAGGCACTGAGGAAGACTTAGGTGGCTCAAGAACGAATGATGTGTGGGAACTGGCCTTGCCTACCCTGACATCTCTGAGTACACAGTCTTTCTGCCATGCAGGTTAACAGGACATGCACGGTTTCCACTTCCACTACTATGGGCAGCATGCTGCAGAAGTAATGGAAGTGTCTGACCTTTCCAATAACTTTGATCCTTCATGCTCTATGCCACACTGGTAGAGACGCAGTAGAACATTTGTACCAATCAGCAATGGGATCTGGCTGTTGAAGTGACACTCTGGAACAATGAGAGCTAAGGCTGTCAGCTTCTCTTCTATACCAGTGATAGTAGGGGGGAAGGTTCGGAGGACTCTAACGCAGCCAAGATAAGGGTTGAATGGGAAGAAAAGATAAATAAGCGGCATAAAAGGTTTCAGAAATGGTTGCAACTTGGGATCCCGTATTTAGAATGGATTCACGCTGCACACCTTCGATAGAAAATGTGGCCGCACAGCATGGGTCAACAAGACGAGCAGGTAAGGCAGAATAAATTCCTTTGTTGGTTTCCTTGTCATGTCCCATTGCTATCCCAGACAGCAAACAATCATTGAAACTATGTTACATCAACATTACGCTGTCAACGTTCATTTTACCAAATCAACATCACTCCTATGTTGATTCTTCATCACTTTTGCACCCTCGGTTAATATTGAAACACCGTTGAAATCATAACTAAAGATCAACGGGACTTCAATGGTATTTCAACCGATATTAAACCACAGCAAATTAGCCTACAAGGCTATTAATACTTCAAAATATTTTTTAACGTACCTTGGATGTAGAGTACAAAACCAGGGTAACCGCTATCCACATTTGGTGAACAAGTCAGCAAGAAAACTATTTAAAGCTAGATAACTTATGATGAAGATGTCAAAGATGGTGATTAGTAGAGCAGCAGTGGAATGATGATGACTTGAGCAACCACAATTCAGTCTGACATTGGGATGATGATGACTTGAGCAGTAACAATTCAGTCTGAGAAATAAGCTTAAAAAAAACCAGCCTGAACACAATGTGCAGAGCAACTACCCAACTGCATTTCGAGGACTATCATAAATAACTATGTTTCAGTAAGAAATACCAATTCTAAAATATATTTCTCCTAAACCACATTACATGAAACTGTGCATGAATTCCAAATCCCTTACATCAGTTAAATCAGAATTGGCCCAATTAGCCTGTATTAGCCGCAATCGGTTTCACCAACCGATAGAATTTCCAAAAAAAGAATTAGCTAAACAGGATAGCCAGTAGCCTATAATTCTCTGACCATTTGACTATAATGAAATTTCACAAAACAAAATATTTAGTTTAATACTTATAAACTCATCGGATTAAAATCGTATTCCGACTGTTTTTTTTTTCTTAGAGAGCAATAAATACGTATCTCTCAATATTAACCAACAACTAGCCGGCTAATAACGTATGGTAGCTAAAGCTAACTCAAAGGAATATCTAAATGCACGTAATGTTTGAATAAAATTAACACGGTCGATATTCGACAAAAATGTTTCTCTCTCCTTCGGCAAAAATCTCCCACTTTAGTTTTTCTTCATTTTCTACTTTTTCCAACTTACCTTCTCGATCTATTTTCAAGTTTAGCTAGCTGTGTTCCGGAGTCTCTCTCTCTCCGGAAGTAAGTGGAGTACAATAGAAATGTACGTCACTTTCCCGCGCAGGCTTTTCCCCGACGAATTAAGCCACTAGGGCACCAACTACCTATCAGTAGAATATAATAAACATTCATTCAATAGAGAATTATGCTCGTTTAGGTAATTTGTTAAAATATCACGGCGATTCAAATAACCTGCGTTACACTACGCTTACAAATACTCCCTTGTTTGGATGCATGTCATTTATGATTCATGACTCAGATGTAGGTCATTGTAAGCGTCTGATTACGATTGTAAGTATCTGAAGCAGAGATTCATTTGGGGCTTCCTGCCTACCACTTCCTGCCACGATGCTGCTCATGCATCACAGCAGCTCCCATAGGAATCAATGGAACCTATGAGTGGAAGCTGTCTTCCGTTCTTGTGTATCTTCATGATGCATCCCAATCGTAACCTTGGCAAATTCAAAGGAGGCTGCTCTCTTACACTGTTGATTTGCTCAGAGGCCATTTTGCTTAGTTATTTCTTCTGCTTCCCACCCATTGCATCCATAGTTAATTATGTACAAGTCTCTCTTTCTTTCTCTGCTTCCATCACTGATACTGCATCTACAGGGAAACACTGGAGAAGTTATCACTGTTTCTGTGACTGGGTATTCAGATGAACTGGCCTACATTTTACAGTCTGGGGTCATGAGCGCTCATTCTGTTCACAGTGCCAATCACATCCACCCTATATGGCCAACCATAAAGACAGTGAATTTGCAAATAAATGTCCGCAGCTTTACGCCTGCAAATGCAATCATGTGACCCAACTGTACAAAATACAATTATATTAGGATTATATTGTTTGTTTTTAATCAATTCTGCGCATATTCAGTTTTCTGATATTTTGGTAGGCTGTATGGGTGGCATAAATCTCTACAATAACATCTTAGAAGCGTGTCCTTTTAAAATATAGATGAGTTAATCAGTGCACAATATGTTCATCAATTATTTAAAAGATGAGTTTAATGATAGTTAAAACATCTTTTTCCCCCTTTTCACGAGTTGTAGTTCTTGTGCGAAGTTACATGAATCCGCAGCTCCGATTGGATGAATATGAGAACTGCGGCGTGTAAGGGGAGTTTCAATTGGCAAGAGTTTTCATGCATGTGTCCACAGCGGTGTATTGTACAGTCCTGTTTAACAATGGAGGAGGCGAACTTTACGGCGTCCTGACTGAAGTACAAGTTGAATATCCAGTAAAGCAGACGACTGATTCATATTTCTGTTAGGCTACGTTGCATATTGAGTGCGTTGGGGTAAGTTTCAGATGATTTCGATCTCATCGCTTTCAGATGAACAACTTTCTTAACCAGTGTAAGCCAGGCTTGCTAGTTACTGATTAGGCAAGGTGACAGCAAGGCAAATAATAGGCTGACTCTCTGGAAATCAGTTTTCCAACAAAATGAGATCTCGACTTATCTCGAAGCTATGAAGCGCTTTCCTATACCCGCGATCTAGAAACCTGGCGTTCTCCTTTCCTTTTTATATTCGTTATCGCGTCACTTAGTGAATTGACATCAGCATTGGGAAGCTGCCATGATTTTTCAACAAACAATTCTAACTACGAACACAAACTGATCTGATATTTAGATAGCACTTGATTCCACTACATAAAGAGAGCGAACACAGCTGTTTCTCCTATTTCGCGAATCTATTTGGCACGCTGAGGAGGATCCAAACCGCAAAACCAATAGGAGGTTGTTTGCTAGTTTAATCAAAGTGGTTTCACTGGCGCATGTCAAGCGACAGCCATCCTAAATTGGCATCGAATTGGTGCAAAATAACTGAAATGGTCTATTAACTCGAACACGCCAGTATCTGAACTTAAGCATCTTTAGAATGAGTCGTGTACAGATCCCTGCTACGCATGACTTTTAGAAGAAATACATCAATTATTATCATATTTTCGGTTGCAGGCAAGCCCAACACTTTCTAATGGAGCTAGAGGTGGAGTGGTGGAAAGGCCAACTTGCCGGAGACATATACCAAGCTCTTCGCTACAAAGTACGGCTTCTTTGTGAATAATTCGCCTATTTACTCTCATCCCGATGTTGTCTTCAGACGGGGTCATTTTGTTGTCGGTAATTTCACTCGCTTTCATTTTTGTAACATGAGCTCCTAGTGGTGGTAGATGTTTTATACGATATTAACACCTCATAAAACATGGTGTTTTACTTCATTGTGTGGTTGTGCGAAGCACCGCATTGACATCAGTTACATCAGTACAGAGTTGTCAAACTGTGATTTTGTGTAGGTTTGTTTTTGCACCAACCAGTTACCCCTGGCTTAATGCTTGGGTCTTAACGCAGGTCAAATTCCACTGATGCTCTCATATGCCGTCTTTAGCTGCAGGAGCATTTTTTTTGTTGCAAAAATGGAAAATTGAGTAAAAAGTTTGTCTAACTAAGGCATTATATCATTTTTCCCAAACAAATTACGGGCTTGAAGCTAAGTTTCATAATGTTGAATTAATGGGATAAAATTGTTGATTAATTGATGTTTGATACTTTGAAATTGGGGCTATGCAAATTTTGATAATGGCAGCAGCGAGAATCATTTGAGAACTGAGAGATGTGCATTTTTCTTTAAATGAGAACCTCATTTGGGCTGTTTCTTCCAAATAAGGTGAAACAAAATACTGAAAAAATGCCTTAGCTTTGCATGGTTCTGTGGTACCAGACAGTACCATTTGCTGCAGCTTATTTTAAGCTCGTAAATTTGCCTTTCGCTCAGGAGCTCAAGTTGCCAACCTACAAAGGGCAGTCTCCCCAACTCACCCTCAGGAGGTACTTTGCAGATCTAATTGCCATTGTGAGTAATCGCTTCAGGCTTTGCCCCACGGCAAGGCACCTGGCTGTCTACCTGCTGGACCTGGTCATGGATCGCTATGATATCTCTGTGCAGCAGCTGCACGTGGTTGCCCTCTCCTGCCTGCTTCTTGCCAGTAAGTACAGGACACGACGAGTCAAGTCTCTCATCGTCACCAAAAGTCAAGTCATAATCTTTCATAAATCCAGTCCTTTTCTGTTTTCTAATCATCTGAAGATTTGATACTATGTGATCACCTGTTTGATCTGCTTAGAAAAATGGACAGCATTCTGCATTTTTCATTTTCATTATTTGTAGTAGCAGTCTATGGTAGTCCGTATCAGTGGTTTCCAGAATTTCTGAGCCCAGAAACCGCTTGAAGAGTGAATGCCCCACCAAATTGTCTTGCACTTATTCATATAGGAGAGTGAATGCTTTGATCATTCATCACCGCAGCTGTGCAGTGGCTTACAAAGGTGTTCAGACCCTCCCTATGTTGTCATATTTTGTGAAATTATAGAAAACTATAATATAATATAAAAACTTCAGAAAAAAACTGAAATATAAGCATTGAATAAGTATTCAGACCCTTTTACTGTGGCAAACCTTAATCAATTCTGGTGTAACAAATTACCTTAACGAGCCACCCAATTAGCTGAATGGCCTCTGCCTGTGTGCAATAATAGTGGTTCAGAATAAACAATAGTAGATCTCATGTGTCTGTATTGAATTTGAAGCAAAGACTTACCCATCAAGACCAAGGAGCTCCCAAGGTAAGTCTCTGAACATCCCTGTGAGTACCGTTTACACCATGACATCGTGACATGGAAGAAGCATCATACCACGCACAAGCACTGCCTAGATCAGGCTGTCTCGCCAAACTGAGCAGTCAAGCAAACGGGTAACTGACGCGACTGTGAGGTCAACAACAGCTTTGAAAGGGATCATTGACTGAGATGGGAGAAAATGTGCTTTACTGCTTTTGTTGTCATCAGCATGTCAAACATGAATTGTGCAACCGCTTTGTGACAAAGTCAGTGGCTCTCACTGTTTGTGTTCAAACTGTTGTTCCTGTTAACTGAATATTAATAATACTATTAATGTCAGAATAACAATAATAATAATGATGTGTAATTCCAGGTAAGTTTGAAGAAAGGGAGGATCGTGTCCCTAAGCTGGACATGCTCAACAGCCTGGACTGCATGAGCTCCATGAATCTTGTGCTGACCAAGCAGAGCCTGCTGCACATGGAGCTTCTCCTGCTGGAGACCTTTCAGTGGAACCTGTACCTGCCCACCGCCGCCCACTTCATCGAGTACTACCTGTCCATTACCGTCCAGGAGTCCGACCTGCACGGCGGCTGGCCGGTGGCCAGCCTGGAGAAGACAAGCCTGTATGTGGCCAAGTACGCCGACTACTTCCTGGAGGTGTCACTCCAAGGTGGGCCCCGCCTCTCGCTGTGGTTTTGTACTGTTTGTATTTAAAGAGCGATTATTAAGCCAATGTCATTAATGGTCCAAAGAAGGGGAATTAAAAATAAATCCGCTCCTCAGGACATGATGCGCACGAGTAGTACTCTTGGGGGGTAGGGGAGGTAGATTAAGGAAACGTAGAAACGATTGCCTAAAACAGTTTTGAACTTGGCGTCTTTGATTGGCTGAGGCGCTGTTCCAAACCCAGTCCGACACGGGATATCTCCTCTCCTGTCTCTTTCTCTCCAGACCAGGTGTTCCTGAGCTACGCCCCGTCGCTGGTGGCTGCAGCGTGCGTGGCTTCCTCTCGGGTCGTCCTGCGCCTGTCCCCCACCTGGCCGTCCCGTCTCCAGCGCCTCACGGTGTACTCCTGGGATCACCTGTCAGCCTGCGCTGAGCGCCTCCTCATGTGAGTGTCGTCTGCCTGCTCCTTGTGTTACCTTGTGTTAGACTGGTCTTACAAACAAAGCTTGGCCAGTCTAGTCATTTAGGTCTTAAATAGTTTCATGCAGTCCGATGCTTGTGTTAATAGAAAGCTGTTAGTTTGCTGACTGAAAGCCACCAGTAGGCAGGGAACACTCATGACGGTATTCTGCTCCTTGATTGGCTGGCACTGCTGCCCATTCAGTGCTCCTTACTGCACATCCCTGCTATCTCTGAATTTAAAGGACAGTCCTGCGTTTTTTCTTTTCTTTCTTTTTCAGTGCCCATGACAACGATGTGAAAGAGGCCAACAGGCAGAAACACCAGCAGCCCAGCCCCCAGCCCAGCCAGACGCTGTTCCCCGTGCAGGGACAGGTGTCCACCGTGCCCCATTACCTGCCCCGCCCCGCCCAGCACTTCCCCCAGCAGCCCTGTCAGCCCGTACCTGGCTCCACTCACAGCTCTGCTCCGTTTATGCCCCACCCCAACACGCAGCAGTCAGGCGCCCAATCGCATGGCCACCTTCAGCCTGTTGGCCACGCCCATCCCGCCCCTCTGGATGCCAAACCTAGCGTCCCCTTTAACAGGGGCTACCAGGTTAACACACACTACACCTGTGCTCCCCCCTGCTTTGACCGGTGATCATGGGAGCTCATCACAAAAGCAGTTGTGCCTGTTTAGGGTGGGGGTGGGGTGTAGGGTAGGGTAGGGTGGGGTGGGATGGTAGAATCTGAAGAGGAAAAGCATCTTTATTTTTTCTTAAGTCTTTTTTTTCTTGGGAATGGGGCAGGCAAACTGAGCCTAAGAGCAGTGTTAATCTTCAAACTGTTTTTAATTTAAAAAGTACTGAAGAAAATATATGAAAAATATCAGGAGTTCAGCACTGTATTGTAAAATAAGGTTTAAGTTTACAAATTTTGTGCAATATAATTACTTGGATATGTAATGTAATTTTTGTTCGCTTTCTTATAGAACCTGTTTTTGCTTTCCTGTTTTTTTCTTGGGAATACATTTCAAAGAAGGCACACTCATCGAATAACAGATGAAGGTGGGGTGCCATATGTATCGTTTAACAAAGCACCTGTGTCCAGCCCAGTATTTCTTAAAAGCACAGCTACCTCGTGAATGTTGAATGTAAATTAGTATCTTTGAACTACTTAAATTATTATTCTGATACTTTATATTGGACTGTTTCATTTGCATTTATTTTCTTCATGAACCTGTGCTCAGTATTTGTGGGAGACTTGTTTCAGCGTGTATCTGAAGGATGTTTTCCCAATCTGTGATATGGCTGATCAGGAGATGCACATTAGCATTCCACAGTATGCTACCTCATTAAATTCCCTAAGTAGCTCCTAGCGCCTTGGTTATTTGGCAGTATTGTTTTCATCTCAGTAAATGTTTTTTTTATTTTATATGATTGTTCTGCATTTAGAACGCTGTAATTGCTGTATGAATATTTCACATCTGCATGTGAATTTACAATGAGTGCTGTGCACTTAAAAAAACAACCATTTTAAATAAAGGCAACTTGTGAGTTGTATATTCTTATATCTTGTTTTGCTTTTAGTTTCAGTTATCAGTTGTCATGTTTAATCTGTCATTCTTTAAGAAAAGGAATTACAAATACACAGGGTCTCTGATCTCACACTTACTAAATGACTACTTTGAACTAAATACATGTAGGCCTATTATATCAATGGGCTGTTATGCTCTTTTTAAAGTTGTGGTTTCATGTACTTGTGTAAATGTTGGGTAAAAGTGAACCTGTTTATTGAAATGGAAATCCTCAGCAGGACTGTGGTCAATTCAATGGGATCTTTGTACGGTGTTAAGATGGACTACTGTGCAGGGCAGTGGTTGAGCAAGAACGTAAATGATGCCTGACTGGTGTGATTGCCTGTGGTCATTCTATTGTCCGTGCACTGGCGGACGTAGGTTGCTCCCCATGCAAAGCACAGCTGGCTGTACCTGTATAGCAGGACTGGGAAGGTCATGAGCAAAACCTGGGCTGATTACTAATCAGCTTCAGCTGTGCATAGCTGTATGCGATGCCGGCGCTGTCCACGGTCCTGAAAGCACGTCAGGTTTTGGAAGTATTGGGTACTGCTGGCAGCAACCAAAGTGGAGGAACAAACCTTATCAGCTCCTTTGCCAACCCTCCGCAGTATTTCTTGAGCTAAGTGTTCACACCATTTTGAAATTTTGTTAAATATGGAATCCACCCCAGGCATGCAAAGTCAACTTTGGTAGGCCAGACACACAGCAGGACTGAAGTTTTGAGTAACCCAACTGACTAGCCTCATAATGTTCTACACAACTGACCAGCTGCAGGTGATATTGTCATTACACAGTCCAGAACACTGTATGTGTGCTACTGTGCTTGCATGCCTTTGGAAAACTGGTGACAGCATGGGTTGAAATAACTTGCAGTTACCAGAGTCAACGCCAGATGGCATTGATTTACAAATGAATTTATAGGGTAGAGAGTCACACACATTTGGCCCTGAAGGCCAGGAGTATTGTTTGTATTCATTCTTCCCTCAAATCAGTGACTGAAATAGACCTGGGGCACCAGATATGTGGAATTCCTACCCAAGCTGTGGCATTAATCAATTAACTTTTAGATAGAAAAGAGAATCTAGCAACATTAATGTCCTTGAGGTCTGTATTCCCAAAACTAGGCATACTGGTTGCTTAAGTTTCCTATGTTGTCTTAACATGTTAATAAAATAAGCATATTTATTAATTTGACAAACTAAAGGAACAAGCCAAATACCAGGTAAGTAAGGAGCTAAGTGCATAAATCAATGTCAGATATGAAGGATATTGTTTCAGATTGAATTGAACCAGACCGGTGATGTCTCAAATGCTAAGTAAGGTAACTTACTTAATTTTCTAAAATAATAAGCATATTAATTGGAGGGATCTGGCCACAGTTTTAGCTCATAGATGGGGCACCTTCACTGTGCTATTAAACGGAGGACATAACCTGAAATGTCTTACTATCTGACATATGGCAAAATACCTTGCTGTGTAAACCTCAGTTGTGATTTCAGTTCTAAAATATACCTACACCTGTTTGAGCAGATCTACATTATTCTTATGGTGAGCACCCGCCACCATCCTGGGATTTTTAAAGACCATCATGCTACTTAAGGTTTGTGGGTTTGGTCAACCTCAATAAAAGATATTTCTGGTCTGTTAATCCTCAAGGTGTGTGAAGCAAAGTTGATCACCTTGACTACAATCTTCAGCTGGATAAACAGCACTGTGGCATGACTACTGCTGGCCTCAACAACCTAAATAATATACTATGATAATGCTAATGTTTGCACCTGGCTTCCTGTCTGAATATTATGGAATCTTCAGGCACTGGCTGTAAGACATGTGTTTCTGTGGAGGAAAGCTAAATCTGGCACAGCATCACAAGCTTACTGAGGTGTACACATAGTGAAAAGTGTTGAATTGACCTGCTTCTTCAGCTCCAACCAGGAAGCTTTTTCTGCCAGAAACACTGTTATTCTACGTGGAGACAAAAAATATTTTTGGCCTATAAAAATATTAGGTCATTGGAAAATTTTAATGAGTTGGAGAAGCAGGCATGCTTTAAAAGGCTATTAACTTCAGGGATATCACAACTTTGGCCAATAGCTTTGGAAAGACTAACATATTTACCAGAAGGTTACTATTTTACATCTGAAATAATACACAGATTTAGGATCTTCAACATTATAATGTTATACACAAAACCTAGAGCACAGACTCTGATGGAGATACTGGTTATACCTAGGGTGTTGGTTTAGAATAGGAAATACACTTTCTAATGCGTTGATTTAAATACTGGGTTGAGTTGGGTTGTAGTTTTCAATGAATAAACACTGCAAAGAAAATGCAAATACAGTCTGTCCCTACACTGTAACCTCTATTCTTTTCCCACATGTTCAACTGCTATTGTTGGGACAAGAATGCATGTTATTGTGTTCTTGTAAGGATAGTGTTGTATGCTGTATTTGTCACTATATGGATGGTTTCATGATTACTGCAAATGTTATTGTAGGCACAGAGTTGCATTACATGTTATTTTTTGGACACAAATGTGGGTTTTCTATGTTCTTGAAATTTGCTAATACGACTGCTACTACTGCTTCTGCTGCTGCTGCTGCTGCTGCTACTACTACTACTACTACTAATAATAATAATAATAATTACTACAATTATAATTATTATTGTTGTTGTAGTTGTTATTGCTGTTCATGGATTGGACATGTTTTAAAAGCTTGCTTTAACTACAGTCATTCTAAGAATAATAGAAAACAAAATAATGTGTTGGAATTGGTTAAAGTCAGTTTACATTGCCTTGGATACAAAGTCCATCAAAGTGGATTTTGTTTCCATCCATCACCTTACATTCTGTGCTGGCAATGAGAGGTCTTGAAATTGACTTATTTTGCTAAAGCAATATAGCAAATGGTGGTTTGTGCTCAAAGATCGGATCTCTCTCTAATCTTAACACTCAATCCATATGGAACAAACATCTGAAACCTCCGCTAATTTTGTCTGCATTTTGTGAGTGCTATGGGTGGAAGCTCAGAAATGGACATTTGGTGTCAGTTTAAATCAGATCTTCAGGTCAGCTTCGTAATCAGGTTCACCAAATTCATCATGATAAGTGCATGAGGCTATTCTGGAGTTTAAAAGTGTGACTGCAGTTATTCTGGACATTTAAGCACAGCAGCAAAAAGGAGAAGAGTGCATTTTTCTCTTCCTCAAAATGTTCAGCCAGTTTTCAAACTGCGCAGAGGACCGACACAATGCAGTCTTCACAGCACATTTGATCTATGCAAAACACAGAATGCGCGCAATTTTACACGAATATTTC